>NC_037343.1:25349687-25652717 GCF_002263795.3 Bos taurus
CCTCTAGGAGTTTTATAGTTTCTGGTCTTATGTTTAGATCTTTAATCCATTTTGAGTTTATTTTTGTGTATGGTGTTAGAAAGTGTTCTAGTTTCATTCTTTTACAAGTGGTTGACCAGATTTCCCAGCACCACTTGTTAAAGAGATTGTCTTTAATCCATTGTATATTCTTGCCTCCTTTGTCAAAGATAATGTGTCCATATGTGCGTGGATTTATCTCTGGGCTTTCTATTTTGTTCCATTGATCTATATTTCTGTCTTTGTGCCAGTACCATACTGTCTTGATAACTGTGGCTTTGTAGTAGAGCCTGAAGTCAGGTAGGTTGATTCCTCCAGTACCATTCTTCTTTCTCAAAATCGCTTTGGCTATTCGAGGTTTTTTGTATTTCCATACAAATTGTGAAATTATTTGTTCTAGCTCTGTGAAGAATACTGTTGGTAGCTTGATAGGGATTGCATTGAATCTATAAATTGCTTTGGGTAGTATACTCATTTTCACCATAATGATTCTTCCAATCCATGAACATGGTATATTTCTCCATCTATTAGTGTCCTCTTTTATTTCTTTCACCAGCATTTTATAGTTTTCTATATATAGGTCTTTAGTTTCTTTAGGTAGATATATTCCTAAGTATTTTATTCTTTCCGTTGCAATGGTGAATGGAATTGTTTCCTTAATTTCTCTTTCTGTTTTCTCATTATTAGTGTATAGGAATGCAAGGGATTTCTGTGTGTTGATTTTATATCCTGCAACTTTACTATAGTCATTGATTATTTCTAGTAATTTTCTGGTGGAGTCTTTAGGGTTTTCTATGTAGAGGATCATGTCATCTGCAAACAGTGAGAGTTTTACCTCTTCTTTTCCAATTTGGATTCCTTTTATTTCTTTTTCTGCTCTGATTGCTGTGGCCAAAACTTCCAAAACTATGTTGAATAGTAATGGTGAAAGTGGGCACCCTTGTCTTGTTCCTGACTTTAGAGGAAATGCTTTCAAATTTCACCATTGAGGATAATGTTTGCTGTGGGTTTGTCATAAATAGCTTTTATTATGTTGAGGTATGTTCCTTCTATTCCTGCTTTCTGGAGAGTTTTTATCATAAATGGATGTTGAATTTTGTCAAAGGCTTTCTCTGCATCTATTGAGATAATCATATGGTTTTTATTTTTCAATTTGTTAATGTGGTGTATTACATTGATTGATTTGCAGATATTGAAGAATCCTTGCATCCCTGGGATAAAGCCCACTTGGTCATGGTGTATGATCTTTTTAATGTGTTGTTGGATTCTGATTGCTAGAATTTTGTTAAGGGTTTTTGCATCTATGTTCATCAGTGATATTGGCCTGTAGTTTTCTTTTTTTGTGGGATCTTTGTCAGGTTTTGGTATTAGGGTGATGGTGGCCTCATAGAATGAGTTTGGAAGTTTACCTTCCTCTGCAATTTTCTGGAAGAGTTTGAGCAGGATAGGTGTTAGCTCTTCTCTAAATTTTTGGTAGAATTCAGCTGTGAAGCCATCTGGACCTGGGCTTTTGTTTGCTGGAAGATTTTTGATTACAGTTTCAATTTCCGTGCTTGTGATGGGTCTGTTAAGATTTTCTATTTCTTCCTGGTCAAGTTTTGGAAAGTTGTACTTTTCTAAGAATTTGTCCATTTCTTCCACATTGTCCATTTTATTGGCATATAATTGTTGATAGTAGTCTCTTATGATCCTTTGTATTTCTGTGTTGTCTGTTGTGATCTCTCCATTTTCGTTTCTAATTTTATTCATGTATATGTTTTGTAAACTCCTAAAGGACATGTTTTTCTTTTCTATTGTACCTAACTCAGTGTTATGTACAGGGCTTACACCTTTCAATGGATATTTTGAGAGCAAATAAATAACAAAAACACCTAAGAGTTCAATAAACATTTTACTATGCCATGCACTAGAGCTATGCACACGAAAGCTATCTTAACCCTTCAGTCTATAGTCACTGACTAAGAGATCAAGGTTGCTAGAAATGTTACTTGACCATTGAGGTAGACATGAGGATAAGGAAGGTTTGTTGTGATGAAGATACTTGATTGCTGAGAGAATCGTGAAATGTGGGCAAGGTTTCTGATTTTGTGAAGTGTGAGATGTGTCTGTGTATCTCTAAAAGATTAAAATAGTAGAGCCATCAACATTCTACACCTTCTCATGCTGTGCAACTAGTAGGGAGAAGCTGAAAAGCCAGATGCACCTACTTGCATCCCCTAATTGCCACCAAGACAGCCACTCAGTTGGAAGAATCATCTGCAGCTTTTCCGCTAACTGACCATGTGGACATGCACATGACGAATAAATGAAAGCACGTGTTTGCTATGGCACTTTCATGGCGATATTCAGATGCCCACAGACTGATGATCATGTGTCAGGTTCCAGCACTGCCCCGGGCAATAGGATGCAGAGAGATTTCTCTTAGGTGCTCCACTCCATCCCTCTCATCTCCTTCATCTTCCCTGGTGCATTGCTCCTTCCATCCCAGGTGCCTGCTAACAGCAAGATCTCTCTTTCACATTTAGAAAGACCTATTCTTAAGTTGTTCAGTCACTAAGTCATGTCTGACTCTTTGCAACCTCATGAATTGCAGCACACCAGGCTTCCCTGTCGGAGAAGGCAATGGCAACCCACTCCAGTACTCTTGCCTGGAAAACCCCATGGACAAAGGGGCCTGATGGGCTGCAGTCCATGGGGTCACTAGGAGTTGGACATGACTGAGTGACTTCACTTTATTTTTTCACTTTCATGCATTGGAGAGGAAATGACAACCCACTCCAGTGTTCTTGCCTGGAGAATCCCAGGGACGGGGGAGCCTGGTGGGCTGCCGTCTATGGGGTTGCACAGAGTTGGACACAACTGAAGCGACTTAGCAACAGTAGCAGCAGCAGCAGGCTTCGCTGTCCTTCACTACCTCTCGGAGTTTGCTCAAATTCATGTCCATTGAGTTGGTGATGCTATCAAACCATCTCATCCTCTGCCTCCCCCTTCTCCTTTTGCCTTCAATCTTTCCCAGCATCAGGGTCTTTTTCAATGAGTTGCCTCTTTATATCAGGTGGCCAAAGTATTGGAGTTCTAGTTTCAGCATCAGTCCTTTCAGTGAATATTCAGGGTTGGTTTCCTTGAGTATTGACTGGTTTGATCTCCTTGCTCCTTCCAAGGAACTCTCAAGAGTCTTCTCCATTACCACAAAGTGAAAGCATCAGTTCTTCAGTGCTCAGCCTTCTGTATGATCCAACTCTTAAATCCATTCATAACTACTATGAAAAAAACATAACTTTGACTATGCAGAACTTTGTCGCCAAAGGTCCACATAGTCATTCTTATTCTTAAGCATGGGTCTTAAAAATAAATTCATAAGAAAATATAGTGTACTGATGTAGCATTAGTATCTTGCCAAATAAGTAAGGAAACCACGTTTTACTGAGTACCTAATTTGTGTCGGCTCTGCTATGTTGAGAGATGACTAATAAATTAAATAGAGAAGGTGATTAGAGGGCTGGGATTCCCGCAAAGTACATGGTTGATACATTTGATGGTGGCTTTCTTCAATCCCATTTCTTTCTGTTCCTCAGACTCAATAATTCTTGTTGTTCTATCTTTAAGTTTGCTGATTTTTTTCTTCTGCCTATCCAAATCTTACTTTGAATCCCTCTAGTGATTTTTTTTTTTAATTTCAGTTATTGTAATTTCAGCTCCAGATTTTTTCCTTTCCTTTTGGGTTTCCTATTTCTGTACTGATATTTCCACTTTATTCATATATTGTATCTCAGTACCTGTGACATACAGATGGTGGCTTCTTTCTCCCTCTATGTAAGGTGAGCCCTACCTGTAGCTTCCTAGGGGATCACACACTTACTCTTGATTTTAGATGTCTGTTCTAAGATCCACAATCTGCTCTGGAGTTTTTTTTGTTGTTTTTTTTTTTTCTTTCCTTTGGGTACCTAATTGATTTTGTTCCCAACTCTTCCACAAACAGATTGCTTTCTAAACTGGGTCATTGATTTAATCCGTGAGCTCAGGAAAAGGTCAGTTTCCAGTGAGGTTTGCCATCTTGACAAATGGTCAAGGATAGGCACATTTTGCAATCTACATTCAATATCAATCTTTATCAATTTGTATGCAAATTTGCTCTCTCTTTGTAATACCACCCTTCTTTATGGGATGTGACAGCAATATATTTACCCCAAGAGATCATAGCAGTTCCTCCCTCACAGAGGTTTTTGAGAATTCAATGAAATAATACAGACAGAGAACCTAGAACACAGAGTAAGCACTGCCCAAAGGTCTGTTGGTTTGTCATCACTTTCGCATTATGCCTGATAGACTGGTGTTTCTCAGGCTACCTCTGTTAGCAGTAACCCACCCAATTCCTCCCGCCACCAACCCCAAGCTCTCCCTTCTTCCTTCTTCAATAGAATTTCCATTAATGGTTGTGATAGCAGTAGTAACAGAATTAAAAATTAATAGGAAACTTCTTTGGTGTGCCTACTTCAGATCAGATCAGTCACTCAGTTGTGTCCGACTTTGCAACCCCATGAATCGCAGTACGCCAGGTCTCCCTGTCCATCACCAAACCTGGAGTTCACTCAGACTCACGTCCATCGAGTCAGTGATGCCATCCAGCCATCTCATCCTCTGTCGTCCCCTTCTCCTCCTGCCCCCAACCCCTCCCAGCATCAGAGTCTTTTCCAATGAGTCAACTCTTCTCATGAGGTGGCCAAAGTACTGGAGTTTCAGCTTTAGCATCATTCCTTCCAAAGAAATCCCAGGGCTGATCTCCTTCAGAATGGACTGGCTGGATCTCCTTGCAGTCCAAGGGACTCTCAAGAGTCTTCTCCAACACCACAGTTCAAAAGCATCAATTCTTTGGCGCTCAGCCTTCTTCACAGGCCAACTCTCACATCCATACATGACCACAGGTAAAACCATAGCCTTGACTAGACGGACCTTTGTTGGCAAAGAAATGTCTCTGCTTTCGAATATGCTATCTGGGTTGGTCATAACTTTCCTTCTAAGGAGTAAGCGTCTTTTAATTTTATGGCTGCAGTCACCATCTGTAGCGATTTTGGAGCCCAGAAAAATAGAGTCTGACACTGTTTCCACTGTTTCCCCATATATTTCTCATGAAGTGATGGGACCGGATGCCATGATCTTCTGAATGTTGAGCTTTAAGCCAACTTTTTCACTCTCCACTTTCACTTTCATCAAGAGGCTTTTAGTTCCTCTTCACTTTCTGCCATAAGAGTGGTGTCATCTGCATATCTGAGGTTATTGATATTTCTCCCAGCAATCTTGATTCCAACTTGTGTTTCTCCCAGTCCAGCGTTTCTCATGATGTACTCTGCATATGAGTTAAATAAGCAGGGTGACAATATACAGCCTTGATGTACTCCTTTTCCTATTTGGAACCAGTCTGTTGTTCCATGTCCAGTTCTAACTGTTGCTTCCTGATCTGCATACAAATTTCTCAAGAGGCAGATCAGGTGGTCTGGTATTCCCATCTCTTTCAGAATTTTCCACAGTTTATTGTGATCCACACAGTCAAAGGCTTTGGCATAGTCAATAAAGCAGAAATAGATGTTTTTCTGGAACTCTCTTGCTTTTTCCATGATCCAGTGGATGTTGGCAATTTGATCTCTGGTTCCTCTGCATTTTCTAAAACCAGCTTGAACATCAGGAAGTTCATGGTTCACATATTGCTGAAGCCTGGCTTGGAGAATTTTGAGCATTACTTTACTAGCGTGTGAGATGAGTGCAATTGTGCGGTAGTTTGAGCATTCTTTGGCATTGCCTTTCTTTGGGATTGGAATGAAAACTGACCTTTTCCAGTCCTGCGGCCACTGCTGAGTTTTCCAAATTTGCTGGCATATTGAGTGCAGCACTTTCACAGCATCATCTTTCAGGATTTGGAATAGCTCAACTGGAATTCCATCACCTCCACTAGCTTTGTTCGTAGTGATGCTTTCTAAGGCCCACTTGACTTCACATTCCAGGACGTCTGGCTCTAGGTGAGTGATCACACCATCGTGATTATCTTGGTCGTGAAGATCTTTTTTGTACAGTTCTTCTGTGTATTCTTGCCATCTCTTCTTAATATCTTCTGCTTCTGTTAGGTCCATACCATTTCTGTCCTTTATCGAGCTCATCTTTGCATCACTAATTATAATCACTTCCTTGGCATCAATAAGCATGAAAAAGCTCTGGCAGGAAAGGCATTGTAGGCACTGCTCTAGCCCTTTCGTCACTTCCTGTCATGACTCTATGAACTGATACAAGGAATTTAGACCCATTCTGTCTGGACTCTGCTGTCAGTAGGAACTTAATCTCCTTTCTGGGGTGGGGACCCCCACTTGATTAATGCTGACCCAGCTGTGATGTCAGGAAGAAAAACCAGCAAAATTTAAGTTTCAGTGTCATAAATGCCTACTTAGGATAGTTTATTAAGGAGAGAGAAAGACAGTGATTGCATATGAAATCCTAAAGTAAGTAATTTATCACAACATAAAGAAAGGGAAAAATGGACTGTGTAGTGTAAAAGAGTAGTAAAATATAAACCCGCAGACAGAGGAAAAGTTTCTCAGGTTAAAATTAAGGATTTGAAGGAGGTCTGAGGAGTAGAATTAAAATCAACGCATAATTAAGAAAAGAGTCAAGAATCTTGCTCCAGTCCTGTGTTGTTGTTTACCTGTGCTAGGACAGAATCAGACAGGACAGGGAAAGACTCTGCTTTTACCTGAGCCAGGTGACTGGTGATGGTTCCAGGCCTGGCTATGGGAGCCCTCAAGGGGATTCACTCCCTGCCTTTGTCTGGGGAAAAGCTGCCCCTCTCCCCCCACCTCCTGTTCTTGAAGGATAGATTCTATAACTTCCTATCTCCAGGATAAAATCTCAGGGTCTACTTGAAGCTTTTGGGTGGAGCCAGTTAGAGTTTCAACTTTCTCTGAAATGTAACATATTCTTGAAAGAAGCTTGAAACCAAACGTGTACCTCCATTTTGCTTCAAGAAAAAAAAAAAAAACAAAAAACAAAAAAATCTATGAAAAATTTTAAATACACCCAAAATGAGAGGGAAATAATTTTATTTGCAAAGTATCCTGTTATTCTGTATTCTCTTACCCCAATGTCAGCGAGAAGGGGGCTACTCTGAGACATTTCCTGGTCTCTCTGGTGCTTTGGCCAAAGTATAGGCCAAAGCTCCAATATTTTGGCCATCTGATGCAAAGAACTGACTCATTGGAAAAGACCCTGATGCTGGGAAAGATTGAAAGTATGAGGAGAAGAGGATGACAGAGAATGAGATGGTTATGGACACGAGTTTGAACAAGATCCGGAAGTTGGTGATGGACAGGGAAGCCTGGCATGCTACAGTCCACGGGGTCACAAAGAGTTGGACTGGACTGAGCGACTGAACTGAACTGAACTGGTGCTTTGGGAGGCTCAACTAGAGACCTGTTACCACCAGTGGAAACAAGAGATACATTTCCAGTGGCCCAGTTTGGTGTTGGACTGATTCTGTATTCCATAGGTACATCGGCTATCTGGGGAAATATTAAGACCATCAAGATCAAGTGCTTACCCGCCCCCCAACCTGATACTTCCATGTTTCTCCTAACAGACCAGGTCTCCTCACCCTCATTCAAGTATCCCCAGCTCCAAGGAGGCACCCATGTGAGTGAGCACTTCATATTATATGTGAATGTGTGGATTGATAGTTGGGAGGATAGACGCATGGATGAATGGGTAGACGAATGGATGGATGTTAACATTAATAACAGGATAGGTATGTTTTGCTGTATAGTTGGTGGGAAATGATACAGAATCATGATTGTTCTATAGGCCCAGATAGTGATGGGGTAGGTCAGTGATGGACTGGTGTTAATGACAGATTAAGTTCCATAGATTCAGGATGTTTTCAAATACATCCAGGAAATCTGTTAGAGAGAGTCAACAATGCTCTAGGAATGATGCTAGGAATGAATACGTGACACCAAACTCAAGGAAATAGAATGAGTAGTAGTTTTAAAACTCCCCACAGGGAAAAGCTGACTTTTTTCTCTTCATCACATACTGCCTGCCTCCAGCCATATCTATGTTGACTCCTGAGATAGAGCCATTGAGTATTTGTTTCCGTTTGCTTTTCCTGCGTGCCAACAGCCTTGGCATGGCCGAATCACCAACGGGCTTCCCCAGGGTGGCCAGCAGGATGCTCAAGCTGTTGTGCTGCTTGAAGCCCAGCACATTGTAAAACTGCTTGCCCTCAACCAGGTAGAGCTCTTCCCGATCACCACATGCTTCAGGACACAGGGATCCATGTGGGCAAGGCCCACCAAGGTTCACGGTGGCAGCAGACTCAGATCTCACGTGTAAGTTCACTCCCTACCAGCCCAGACACCGAGCCGCTGAGCTGTTTTTATTTATTTATTGGCTACACTGGGTCTTCATTGCTGCGTGCAGGCTTTCTCTGGCTACTTTTCAGTTATCGTACACAGGCTTCTCATTGTGGTGGCTTCTCTGCTTGTGGAGCATGGACGTTAGGGTGTCCAGGCTTCAGTAGTTACAGCACATGGTCTCAGTACTTGCGGCTTCCAGGCTCTAGAGCACAGGCTCAGGAGCTGTGGCACATACGCTTGGTTGCTCCATAGCATGTGGGATCTTCCCGGACCAGGGATCGAACCTGTGTCCCCTGTGTTCACAGGCAGAGTCTTTACCACTGGACCACCAGGGAAGCCTGCCACTGAGTTTTAATGGACTGGGTTTATAGCTTCTGGCCTGACTCTCCATGGGGACGAAGTTTTTGGTGCCCAGGAGATTGGAATCAGTGGGAGATATGATTATCATTGTTGAAACTGTTTCCTGTGCAGGGATCACTTATCCTAGAGCCCAGATCTTCCAGACAGAATAGTTTCAGGTCTCTGAGCCTCAATTCCATTTCAGCTCTCCAGTTAGGCAGTGCATATCCATGGAAGCAAGATTGACACTTGGGCTACAGTGTCTCTGACCTGTGGCTTTGACCTACAGAAAATAAAAAGGTCATCTGAGGTTTAACTAGAGCTTCTAGAATAACAAGCATGACCACTGTCATTTATTGAGAACCTGTCGCTCTATAATAGCTGCTGTGCTGTGATTAGGTATATTAATTTGATTAATGATGGCATCCTCTTATGAGGTCCCTGTTCTTGTTAGTTTTGTTAATGAAGAAACAGGGAATCAGAATCACTAAACAATTTTCTTAAAGTGGCAGAGTCAAGATTTGGACCCAGGGATTTGAGGCTATAGCCCACCCTTTTTCTCTTACACTGCTTTTTTTTTAGTGCTACCATATGATGAATGCAACATCACAATCAGATGTGCTGCAGTGGGGAACAGAATACCGCGAGAACTCGTACTTCGTTAATCCATTTGTACATCAATTTATCTGGGCATCTCTTCTGGCACGTGATTCAGCAAGAGCAGAAGATTTAGATTAGATTATGTTGAAGAAGCATCCGTGACCAGACACTTGCTGGAAGATTTATAAGGCAGAGCCTACAGGTGAGGCCCGACTCTTGCAGCATGTCCTTATGAAGGAGAAAGTGAGCTGGCCCCTTCCACTTTCTGAGCTACTATTCTGAGAAATAAGCTGGAGAAGCAGCAGGAGGTTAAGCTCCCAGAAGAGGCATTGTTATTCTCCAACTGCCTCTTCTGTCTGCCCTGCTGCCTAAACAAATATTGTCCTAGATAGCTGAAACAGTCACCTTCCAAGAATGCACCTGATATATTCCAAAACAGGACAGATTTTTGAAATGGTTTGTTTGCATTTCAAGATCCGGGGAGGTTTTGCATTTTCCCTACATGCCTATATGGTCCTCCTTAGTGTTTACCAGACACCAGTACCTTAGTTTCCTTTTTTTTTTTTTCCTCTTTGGCTGATGCTTCCTTGTAACACTGTGCAATTAACAACTGCTGGGTTTGACTAGTACCTCAATTAACAACTGCTGGGTTTGACTAGTACCCCAATTAACAACTGTTGGTTTGGACTAGTGGCAGGCACTGCTGGCTTGCAAGAACCTCATTCTTTAATTTCAGATTTGGGCATCTGCCATTGATTACATCTCCCTATCTTATTAGTGATGGTGCAATCACTACAAATAAATTTCAGGAGCGCTCAGCTCCAGGTAAAACCATGCCAGCATAAATCAATGAGGTGTGAAACTGTATACCACATACACTGATACTATGTAATTCTATTTTTCTGGTTCCTGGAGCCCTCCCACAGACTTTAGGACTTAGTTTAGAAATCTCTCTGCCTTTCCCAACTTAGCTCATAATGATCTCATACAAAAATTTAGACTTCTCAGAAGAGATTCTGGAACAATGGGAACTATGAGGGTTGTGTTATTCTTACTATTCGACTACATCTGGACTATGTCCAGTTTGACAGTCAGGATCTGATGAAATCTCTCTCAAAGTCATTCCCTGGACCACTGGCATTAGAAGCCTGTGCTTGTGGAAAATGAAGAGGCCCTTCTAGACCTAACATTCATTCAGAATTTCTGTAGTCAATTCTAAGGAATCTGAATTTTAAACAAGATTCTTATTGATATGTGTTGTCAGAGCCCCCACAGGAAACAGATGACACACTCAAATTAGGGTAATTGGAGGAGAGTTTAATAAAGGGATCATCTTCAAAGAAGTAGGCAAGGGAAACCAAAAATGCAGTATTCTGGCTTGCAAGAACCCTAGCTAAGGTAGGAAGGGGCATGGAGAGAGAGAGAGAGCGGTTAGTGGAACTTGGAGTAGAAGGGTTGTAGGGGGATGGCCACCAGGCAGGATGTCCTTGGGATTCTCCTGATGGATGGTCTCAACCAGTCTTAGGTGGTCTCACAGAGAGGGAGCAGGGAGAATCAATATCCTGACCTCTCTTTACCCCTAACCTCTGATCTCCTGCTGGGACTCCCCATCACTGAACCTAATGAGAAGCCAGAGCAAGGGACTCACAGGTCAGACCCCCAGGGCACTGGGCAGGGTGGAAAAGAAGGCGATTGGATCTGCAGGGACAAAAGGAGACTGTCCCCACCTGCTTTTTGTTCACTGCACTTGGAGAATCACTGGGTAGTGAAACTTTTGCCCTGTCCCTGTCAAATCAAGGCCAACTTCAGTTCATAAGCAAGTGAGAGAAAGAGGGGAAGCAGAACAGGAGGAAACTGAAAAGTCATTTATGAGAAATCCAGGAAAGACCAGAGATCCAGGAAGAGAGGTGGGCAGTGGGAGGGGTGTAAGCAAGGCTAGACGCCGCTTCCCTGGAGCTCACCACACTCCCTCTTGCTGCTCTGCAGGTTACTTCTCTGACCTCTCTTCCCTGGCACTTCTCTCTGAACTCCCCAGTCTGTTGGAAGCCTGGTATTTGGGGGCAGCATTTCATGTGTGTTGACTCTTCCTCTTGTATCCATCTTTAATACAAGTGGTTTCCTATGTTTATGAACTCTTTTCAAATGATTCATTTGACTGATTCCAAGAGTTCTGTGACTAGTTACTGTCAAGAAGATCCCCTTCTTCAGGGGATCTTCCCAACCCAGGGATTGAACCCAGGTCTCCTGCATTGCAGGTGGATTCTTTACTAGCTGAGTTACAAGGGAAGCCCAAGAATACTGGAGTGGGCAGCTTATCCCTTCTCCAGCAGATCTTCCCTACCCAGGAATTGAACCAGGATCTCCTGTATTGCAGACAGATTCTTTCCCGACTGAGCTATCAGGGAAGCCCAGTTACTGTCAAAGTTGTATCAAAAAGAACGTGCATAAGTAGCAGCAGCAAGAAAGGGGTGGAATAAAATAAAATGAAAAAAAAAATAAAAAAAAAAAAGAATGGGGTGGACATCTGATGGATCCTTAGAGAAAGTTCATTAGACATTTATTTTGACTTTATTGAGAAGCTGGGAAAAAACTGAGATTACCTAAATGGTCTCAAAATCATGTCTCCAGAGTAGGAATTGCTACCAGCTCCCTAAACATGGTCATTTATCTCATAGGTATCTTAGCAGTTAATGGAACAGAACCTGTCCCAACCCACCCTTTTGTTATAAGGAAAATGCAGATTATTTTTCTTTTTAATGACATTTTGCCTTATTTTCTTTGGCTAGAAGTTTCCCTCACAGCTACATTTGACTGTATTCCAGCATCTTCCTTATGGCACCAGAGTCCTTATAAAGTCTGGAAGTAAACATCCGGATGTACAAGTCAAGTCCAGCTGGGAGAATGAAGATAAAGCATAAAATTCACTGGCTTTTTCTCTGAAAATGAAGCCTGAATTTCTCTTTGTCCTTCACAACCTAAATTCATCCAACTGCTCATCCGAGTGTGATAGCATTTTATCAAAAAGAATCAAGTCCTCTGGGAAAGACAAGCAACAAGAATCACCATTTATTGAACACATATTATATGCCTAGCATATTCTATATATTTACCCTGCGTTATTTTATTTAATCCTCACAATGACACTGTGGACTAGGTACTATTATTATCACTTTTTCTAGTGTGGAGAGTGAGGTACACAGTGGTTTAGGATTGTCCTGCTAGTTGATCTTAGAGTCAGGATTAAAATCAAGATGATCTGACTTCAGAAGCTGTGCCCTTAACTACAAAACCATGCTGCCTCTCTGGGTACTAGGAGCACCTGTATTTAAGTGCATCAATTTCTTTCCATCTACTTCTTATTGTTCATCAATAAGTATTCAAAGAGTGCCAGACACTGATGGCACAAAGCTGAATACAACTGGTTCTCCCTTCAAGCAGGAACATGATGGGCCTACAGAGGAGAAGGGGGCAGTGATGTATCATTGCAACATAGGCAACAGAAATAATCAGGACACTCTGTAATATGTACAGAGTGTCGTGGAAAGACAGAGAGGAAGTGACTAATTCTTTTCAGGGAAGTTGTGATAAACTTCACGGAGGACGTGACATTTAAGCCTGTCAAATAGCAGGCGCTTGGAAAATGTTTGCTGAGTGAATGAATGAGTAGCAACTGAAGTTCATCAGAAAGAAAAGGTGATAAATGAAGGGAAAACCATAAGCAGAGAGTGACCCTGGACTCTGTTAATCATTAGGGAACTCAAGAAATGTGTGTTAAAAGTGGGGCCGAAATGGGTGTTCCTGAGATCCAAGTTTTCTGAGCTGCCCTGAGTGTTGGTGTCAGAACCTCAATGGGGCTGAAAGCCAGGCCTAGGGGATAAAAAGGAGCGGAGTGACCAGCCAGGTCAGCAGGGAGTGAACAGGGCTCACAGCCACAGTGAGGTGTCTTTAGAAAGGGGAGGAGCTGAGGGGAGGCCAGTCAGCCTGGGAGTCCCCCTGAGCCCAGAGAGGGTGATGGAGAGCTGGATGAAGACCATACTAGTTATAGCCAACAGACAGGAGGGGTGTTTTTTTTGCACGTTCCATTTACGATGCCCATTGAGTTTGAACCCCCAGTACTCTGAGAGACCACAAAGTTGCAAGAAACCCAATCCTTTCAGACTGCCCATCATATGTGTTTTGCCCCAGTCTTAGAAAGCATCCCCTTCCATTTTATTTTCTTGTTCACTAAGAACCAAAATGAATTTCCAGCCTGGATGTTTAGGTGGGGCTGCTGCCCAGTGATGGGGTCTGGAGCACATGCCCCCCTCTAGAGCCCTTCCTGCCTTGCATTCAGCAACTCCATGAGGATCACTAAGAGTCCCCACCGGTGGCCCAGGCTCAGCAGTGCAGACATAGGCCAGGGGCTGCCACAGCCAACTTCACTGGTCTTTCCTGCCCCAGCCAATTTCACGGGTCTTTCCTGTCTGTGTTCTCTCTGTCTCCCCCAACACAGATAACTCATAGGAGTGAGCATGCCACATGCCTGGGACCTGCTGGATGGGTAATGCTATTAGCTCCTGGATCCCTGGGCATTGCCAAGCTGACTCACAGGCTCTTTTACTCTGCATCCTTATCTCCTCTGCTGTCTTTTCCATGTCCCTTACTCTAAGTCAAACTAGAAACCCTCTATTATCACATTTAGATGGAAAATGTCTTATCTGCATAAACATGTGTGAGTAAAAATGAACTGTACATTGAAATCTGTACCTGCAGCTACCATTCCAAAAGCTTTAAACTAATGCAGAAAGAAAAAAAGTTATTTGGCAAATAAATTGTGCCCTCACCATATCCAGACAGCATGTCTTTCCTTATGCTTTCTATATCCCCTTTCCTTGGCATTTCCATTCTCTATGATCACTAGAGTCAAGCCAAGGAAACTCTTTACTGCTCTAGACTTTGAAAAGTGGAAGGAAGGAAGGAAAGAAGGGAGGGAGGGAAGGAAAGGCCTTTGGGAAGCAGCAAGAATCAGTATTGTTGATTAAGCTCAGTAGGTCATCAGGGGCTTCATTTCCCTAAAAGAGGATGTGGAAAGGGGCCGGGCATGGATGATAAAGGCAAGCGCACCCCTGTGGGTTTGCTGTGTCTGGACCTGGGCACCTGGTGATCCTGGCCATGGTGTCCATTTTCCACGCCCACCTCTAGTCCACCACCATGTTAGTCTGTGTGGGGGGTAGAGAGGAAAGGGGTAGGGACGTGGTGTGAGGGGAATCCGGGAAAAAAAGAGAAAGGAAGAGAGAAAACAGAATGACTTCACCTTCCTAAATCGCTGTGCTCAACTTCTTAATCCATCTGAGATAGAAAGATATTTGAAATATATCACCCCAGTCACAGATGCTTATGAAAATTGCACAGAAAGTCTTTGAATATGTGCTAAGCAGTGTGTGAGGCACTTGATAGGCATAATTTCATTTAATAATTGTTTATTTCATATTTATTATTTAATCTTTTATTTGTTTCAGAACCCTATGAAATAAATGTTACAATGAAACCCATTTTACAAATGAGAAAAGTGAGGCTTAGAAAGCATTCAGTCATTTGCCTAAGGTTGCCTATATTGTGGCAGAGTTGAAATTCAAACTCATCTGACTCTAAATATAGAACCTTATATTCATCAGATTTTAACAAATAGCTTAAATAATAAAATTTTAACAAAAAGGTTAAAAGGGAAGAGTTTATTCTGCTGTCACAAGGCTTATGTATGATTTCTCTTACCTCTCAGGTCCCCAAGTTCAAATCTCTCTGTCTACTCTTAGTCCAGGGCTCCCCTGGTGGCTCAGTGGTAAAGAATCTGCCTGCCAATAAAAGAGACATGGGTTTGATCTCCGGTCCAGGAATAGCCCCCACGGAGAAGGAAATGGCAACGCATTCCAGTATTCTTGCTTGGAAATCCCATGGACAGTGGAACCTGGCAGGCTATAGTCCATGGGATTGCAAAGAGTCATTGGACACAACCTAGTGATTGAATAACAACAACTGTAAGTCCAATGTGCTAACTCACTAGATCATATACATTAATTAATAAAGACTGACATTAACTGGGGGTGTTGGTTACTGATGTATCTGCGTAAGAAAAAAAATAAAATCAACAAATATTGCAAAAACAATATTTATAGAAAATAAAATATTTTTGAGACAGGTGAATGCTCATCAAGAGTATCAGTGGATAGAATTCTAGGATATTGCTCCTTTTTCCTCATCCAGGACAAGTCACTGCTGAATGATCACTGGGAAAAAGATTCTGGGCTACAAGCCACTTTCAGTTCAGTTCAGTTCAGTCGCTCAGTCGTGCCACTTAGCAAACTGCAAAACCATAACAGCCGGGATTCCTAGTGCTTGCTACTACGGTACTGGATGCGTTTCCTTGTCAAAGTTTTTAGACTAGATCCAGTCTTTTTTTTTTTTTTTTTTCTTATTCTTGTATTTTATTTTTAAATTGAGGGTGAAAAGTTGGAAAGAAATAGTATCGGAGTTTGAGTCCAGATTCCTCACTATCTTTAAATGGGTAAGAATAACAATAATAATAGTAACACAACAATAGACATCTAACACAACTAGACGCTCTAAGCAATAGTATGACAGGTAAATTCACATCCAAATCACTTGTAAGAAAGAAAAGGGCTGAGAAGGAGGAATCTTTGAAGTCAATTAGACATTTTAGAACACCTTTTACTTTCAAGTTACAGTTTCCGGCCTTCGTTTAAGATAAAAAGGAAGGGGTGCCCCATTCATGGCAACCCGGTGTTTTGGAGTTCCTTACACTTGGACTGCCGAGAGAAGTGAAAAGAGACAACTTAAGAAGGAAATGAAAACACAGGACGCTGAATCTAGGGATTCGGTCCATTGCCCGACAAAGGACTTCACTTCCAGGCTGACATTGTCAAGAAATTCACAGACCCTCCATAGACAGCAGTGGTGTTCATACTGAAATGTAAAAGAACATGTATGTGCATGGGCAGAGTCGCAACATGTGCAGAAAAAAGCAATTTTCCTTATTTTCTTCTCTGCTGGAAAGGGGGCTAAGTCTAGAGTAAGAGAAAAATTTCAAGGTGAATGGTTTTATTTTCAAACTAGGATCACATGGTTCTGTAAGGGTAAAAATAAACCCAGATTCGACATGAGGGAGAAAAGGAAATGGAATTTTACATACACACACATACCCATAGACCCTGATCCTGCTTATTTCCATCCATGAACACATCCATCTATTTGTGAAGCAAATATATAAGGCAAGAGAAATGAAATAAGAGACTGATGAGCAAAAGAAGTTGGTGTCATGAGAGAAGCAGTTGTGTGCTGTTCTCTACTTTCTTCTTTACTTTATATTTATTCTGAGCTTTACTCGGAATACTGAGAGATTCAAAACCTGTAAGTCCAGGAAACATGACCTGGTGACTCTGAGTTTTCTGCCTGAAAACATCTAGTTTATATCTTAACACCCTACAAGGCTATTTTGTACAAAACACTCCCCTTTCCATTTCAGCTGCACTCTAGCATGGCCTTGGCTGGTTTTCTGGGAACTTCTAGAAAACAAGCTCTTCTAATAATGAGTAAGGTTATTTTTAAAAATCAGCTTTATCAAGGTATAATATGTGCTATCTAGTAAAAAGCAATTATTTGGGAAGAACAATTCAGCATTTTGGTGAATGCATATGGTGATGTATCCACCACTAGACTCACACTGTAAAGCAATTCCTTTACCCTCAAGAGTTTCCTCGCACCCAGGGAATCTCCTCTCCCTCGTCCTGGCCCTGGGACTAGACTAAAGAACCCCTGATCTTTCTGTTGCCATAGTTGTAGGTCTGTAGAACTTTATAAAGATGTAACCAAACAGTAAGAAAACTTTTAGGCTAGTTTCTTTCATTAGCAAACTGCTTTTGGGGTTCATCCACATTTGTTGCGTGAATCGCTTGTTATTTCTGAGCAGTGGTGAGTGTGCTGCAATCTGTTTATCAAAAAAAACAGGTCAATGGGAATTTGAGTTGTTTTCAGTTTTTGGCTATTATGGATAAAGATGCTGTGAACATGTACAGTTTTATGTGGACATATATATTTTTAATGAGCTATGATTTTATTACTAATATTTTATCTTTTTTTTCCTCTGTGAATTCGGTGTTCTCATTCATTATATGTTCTCAAGGTTATGTGTATGTGAAGCAAGGAGAGAAATCTCTCTTCTTTTCCAGCCATGCCATGGTGCGTGCGGGATGTTCGTTTCCCAACCAGGAATCAAGCCCGCGCCCTCCGCAGTGGAAGCTCAGAGTCTTAACCACTGAAACACCAGGGAAGTCCCTATGTGTGTGTGAAAGTGTTAGTCACTCAGTTATGTCCGATTCTCTACGACCCCATGGACTGTAACAGGCCACTAGGCTCCTGTGTCCATGGGATTCTCCAGGCAAGAATAGTGGAAGGGGTTGTCATTCTCTTCTCCAGGGGATCTTCCAGACCCCGGGATTGAGCCCAGCTTTCCCACATTGCTGGCAGATTCTTTACTGTCTGAGCCATCAGGGAAGTCCGTACGTGAATGTGAAAGTGAAAGTCACTCAGTCATGTCCAACTCTTTGCAACCCCATGGACTATACAGTCCACGAAATTTTCCAGGCCAGGATACTGGAGTGGGTAGCCTTTTCCTTCTCCAGGGGATCTTCCCAAGCCAGGGATCGAACCCAGGTCTCCTGCATTGCGGGCGGATTCTTTACCAGCTGAGCCACGAGGGAAGCCTAAGAATATTGGAGTGGGTAGCTCCCCTAGTAGTTGAAGCAGACCCAGGAGTCAAACTAGTAGAACAGGAATCGAATAGAACAGGAATCGAACTAGTAGTAGACCCAGGAATCTAACTGGGGTCTCCTGCGTTGCAGGCGGATATGTGTATGTGAATGCTATCAATTTTTCATGTTTACCTTTTATCTTGCTGTCTTAACGAATTCTTTTAGTGAGATATTTTATCATTAATTCTATAAGATTTTTCAGGTATACTTTTATGTCTTCTGCAAGAGGGATCATTTTATTTCTTCTTTTCAGTCATTGGGCTATGATTACTTTGCCTAGTCTAATTACATTAGCTGGTACTTCAAAAATGACGTGAAATGACCATGGACATGGTGAAAAATGCTGGCCTTAGGAGTGAGATGTCGGTCTTTCATAATTTTAAGGAGATAGTCACCTATTTATATTTTCTCAAGAATTTTAGTTAGGAAAGAATGTTAAATTGTGTCAAATAATTTTTAGCATCTCTACAAAAAATCATTTGGATTTTTTTCTTAGGTCTATTAATATAGTGTCTAACATTTAATCTCCTTTGAATTCCTGGCATAAATACCATTTGATTATAGTGTGTTACTTTCAGCATTTTCTTAAGGTTTCTTAACATGGTTTTAGAGTATGTTCACTAAAATTTAAAATTTTGGCACCAATGTTCATAAATCATGCTGATTTGGTCTATATTTTTTCTTTATTTTTTAAAATCAGATATAGGATTTGTTATACTTGCTTCATAAAAAGAATTTGGATGTTTTCCTTCATTTTATATGCTCCAAAACAATGTGTGTGCCATATAAAACGTACATTGTAATTTTGATGAATTCAATTATTTTTAACTCTAATGAGGTTATTTCACTATAAATTTTTATTGTGGACCCTGAAGTATACCCACATTATCCACTGCTGTGCTAAAGGGAATTTTTTTTTAGTATGTGACCAAAGTAAGGGCTTTGGCTAACTACCACTACTAAGTCGCTTCAGTCGTGTCCAACTCTGTGTGACCCCATGGATTGCAGCCTACCAGGCTCCTCCATCCATGGGATTTTCTGGGCAACAGTACTGGAGTGGGGTGCCATTGCCTTATCCAAGTATCTAGTATTATCTTTAATTTTAGAGATTGGCTTTACTTTTAGAGATGTGAACACTAGAAATACAGGTGCAACTCAAAAGATTGACTTTCTTCCCACATAACCTGAGATCTGACCTGTAGTTTCTTGACACCACAGCTTCACAAAAACAAGTTTTACATCTCACATGGTCCACTGATGTGTGAGCTAATCTTGGATTGAATCTTAGGCTCCCGAGTCCTTCACCACAGATTGAATAAAACACCATTCTAGAGGGCAGCTTTATAAACTGAAACACACATGTAATGTCACTGCTGCTGCTGCTAAGTCGCTTCAGTCACGTCCAACTCTGTGCGACCCCATAGACAGCAGCCCACCAGGCTCCCCCGTCCCTGGGATTCTCCAGGCAAGAACACTGGAGTGGGTTGCCATTTCCTTCTCCAATGCATGAAAATGAAAAGTGAAAGCGAAGTCACTCAGTCGTGTCCGACTCTCAGTGACCCCATGGACTGCAGCCCACCAGGCTCCTCCGCCCATGGGATTTTCCAGGCAAGAGTACTGGAGTGGGGTGCCATTGCCTTCTCCGACATGTAATGTAAGTTAAGGTTAAAGCTTGTGTAGATGAAACAGAGCACTGGTTTCTCTCACTTTGAGTAAATTACTAACCTCTCTAAACTCGTTAAATAGGAATAGCAGGGCTCTTTTGTGACATAACACAAGTAAAGCCCCAGCACATTGTCAGTAGAAATATTAACTGTCGTTGTTGCTGTCACCTTGATTTCTCATTCCTGGTTAGCTGCTGGTGGGACCCCCTGGCCGAGTTCCGCAAGGACACTGACAAGCATTCTGAGCTCTCAGCCAGTGTCGTTTCTCCAGCTCACCTTTCAGAGACCAGATTCTGGCAGAATGAGCACTTAAATTGGTGAGCAGATATATGAAAAGAAAAAAAAGTCTGCAATGCTCCAATAACTAATTTTGGGTACGGGCTGTAATGAAGATGCATTCTTCAGGGCTTGGAAATAAACTCTGAGCTATTTCTTCGTGCCTCCCCTTGGGTCCAAATGAATCCACCATCTCTGCCTGTCCATATAAGAACACACACACACACACACACACACACATCGCCCAGGGCAGAAGCACTTTCTATCCCCTTTCTCTACTTGAAGTGCGGAGTCTGCATCCATTCTGGGCTCCCAGGTCATACAGCTGGGAGATGACCAGGGCTTGAGACCCAAGGAAGTCAAATACACAGAAAGAAAATGCAGTTAAGGAAGGAAGGAAAGTTGTACAAATGGGCTTTTAAATCATGTGCTAACTCCTTAAGAGGCAGTGGGGGGTGGAGGGAAAAGCCTGAGGCTTCACATGGAATAGAAAGAGAAATCTCCACCCCCCAGCAAATACACACTCCCCCCTGGTTCTAACTGAAAAGCAGAGCCCAAGATGCAGTCACTAATATACAAGACACAACCCAAATGTGGACATCTTCCCTTCATTATAAACCAGGTAAATACAGCAATAAATACACCTGGTTTGAGACTATGCAATGGCAACCCACTCCAGTACTCTTGCCTAGAAAATCCCATGGATGGGGGAGCCTGGTTTCCATGGGGTCGCAGAGTCGGACCCGACTGAGCGAATTCACTTTCACTTTTCACTTTGAGACTATGCAGGAGAGGACTTTTTTCCAGCTACAGAAATATTTACTTTAAAAGTAGCACTTCATAAAAAATAAAAAAATAAAGAAAAAGCACTGGAAGCAGTTCAGGTTAATAGCTCCAAGGCATATTGTTTCCAGTGGGTGCTATGGCTGTCTGTACCTTCGTCTCACTGATTAAGCGATTTCAAGTAGCTTCAGGTTTGGGGAAAAACCCAAATGGTCACCTTTCGATTTGCAGTCCTCTGGCTGTGGCTGGTTTAGTTTCCTGATTTTGATGATGTGCTGCCTGGTTGCCTAGAAGTTGAGCCCAAACCTCCAGGTCCCTCCTGCAGTACTCAGTGATCCACGCACAGACTAGTTCGTATCTATTTTTTGAAAAACAAAGAAGGTCAACTGTATATGAAAAACAGAGCGTTCGTAGGACATATTGATGGCATTTGGTTTATTTCATTTTATTGTACTCACGCTAATCAGAGGTAGTGTCCCAAGTGATGCCAAATCTTTGACTGTGTCCATGGTGGAGCATTTCCATGCACACCCCAGACAGCCTTCAAACTCCAGCTCCTAGCTCTCCAAGTTCTCCCTGAAGACTTCTTGGGCTTTTCATTACATATGATAGAATCATCCCACACAGCATGGAAGGGTTCCTTGGTGGTTACAAGTTAGTTGCTTCTATGGAACTGGATTCTGAGTACCTTGAAGGTACAAATCTCAGTGCTCCCCTGTTCCCTCTTCCTGCCTACTGCCCTCTGCCCATTAGGACATAGATTATGCACCTAGTGTATAATAAAAATAGTGTGTAATGTACATGGTATATAACACATGCAACGTATATTGCATGTAACTCATAATACCTGTAGGGTATGATGCACCAAACTTGTAACGCACATTGTGTCTAACGCATCCAGTGTAAGATACCTTGAGAATATAATGCAACTAAAAGTGTATAATGTGATTTCCCTGTGATTGTACAGACTCTGATAAAGGCATTACCACCAAGCTTTTCAATCTTTCTCTGACAATTTGTAAATTCTGACAGTTTGTAGAAACGGTGACAGACTTTATTTTTGGGGGCTCCAAAATCACTGTAGCCATGGTGACCGCAGCCATGAAATTAAAAGATGCTTGCTCCTTGGAAGAAAAGTTATAACCAATCTAGACAGCTTATTAAAAAGCAGATATATTACTTTGCCAACAAAGTCTGTCTAGTCAAAGCTATGATTTTTCCAGTAGTTGTGTGTGGATGTGAGAGTTGGACTATAAAGAAAGCTGAGTGCCAAAGAATTGATGTTTTTGAACTGTGGAGTTGGAGAAGACTCTTGAGATTCCCTTGGACAGCAAGGAGATCCAACCAGTCCATCCTAAAGGAAATCAGTACTGAGTATTCATTGGGAAGACTGATGCTGAAGCTGAAACTCCAATACTTTGGCCACCTGATATGAAGAGCTGACTCATTTGAAAACACCCTGATGCTGGGAAAGATTGAAGGCAGGAAGAGAAGCGGGCAACAGAGGATGAGATGGGTGGGTGGCATCACCAACTCAGTGGACGTGCTGCTGCTGCTGCCGCTGCTAAGTCACTTCAGTCATGTCTGACTCTGTGCGACCCCACAGACGGCAGCCCACCAGGCTCCCACATCTTGCCTGGGACTCTCCAGGCAAGAACACTGGAGTGGGTTGCCATTTCCTTCTCCAATGCAAGAAAGTGAAAAGTGAAAGTGAAGTCGCTCAGTTGTGTCTGACTCTTCGCGACCCCATGGACTGCAGCCTACCAGGCTCCTCAGTCCATGGGATTTTCCAGGCAAGAGTACTGGAGTTTGAGTAAACTTTGGGAGTTGGTGATGGACAGGGAGGCCTGTTGTGCTGCAGTCCATGGGGTTGCAAAGAGCTGGACATGACTGAGCGACTGATCTGAACTTGTAGATTCCATGTCAAGGTCTTTCACCATCTATTTTTAACCATATGCCACATACACCAGTAACTCACCTTCCTTTCACTCTTTTTAGGGTCAGTTATTTAGGACAGGGGTCCCCCAAGCTCTGGAATCTAATGCCTGATGATCTTAGGTGGAGCTGATGTAATAATAACAGAAATTAAGTGCACAGTAAAGGTAACACACTTGAATCATCCCAAAACTATTCCCCTACCCCCTACCCCCATCTGTGGAAAAACTGTCCCTGGAGCCAAAAATGCTGGGGACCTCTGCTTTAGAGTACCTTGAATAACCAGAAGAAAACCGTGAGCACAGTTTAGAATGGTTTGCAACCTCACTTGCCCAGGCAGCACGGTTTGGTCAATCAGTGCACTTTCTTTCCCATTATTAACACTTAGCACAGGCAAGGGCTTCCAATTTCCCCCTGGGTCACCCAGCTTGGAGAGGAGGTCTGAGCCCTTCAAGTGTGGTTTCCATCTCGGCCGGCCACCCACAGCCTGACTCACTGGGACACACACAGGGGCAAGGGGGCGGCTGTTTGTCTGAGAAACTGTTTTATAAAAGCTCCCCCTGCCCTTTATCCCTCCCTGGCTGCCAGCAGTGAGGTCTCGCATCTCCACTTGGCAGCCACGACCCGTGAGGTCATCTTTTCACCACGCTGTTTCCTTCAGCATTTAGACACTCTGGCTTGGACTCAGTGTTTACAAACCCATCAACCTGGGAGGAGCTTGGTGTCGAAGAACATGAACATGCCCTTGCTGGCACCAAGGGAAGTGAGGACATGTTCTTGGGGGCAGGAGGGGAGCAAGGAGCCAACAGCACGCAGGCTGAGGATACCTGTCTGTGAGGCACTCTCTTCAGCTCTTGGCAGGACATCAAGTCCTGAAAGGAGGTGAATGACTCGTCATGTCCAGTCTAGTCCATGCTGTTGCTTGGAAAAGAAAAAGAGCTGTGTGCTCAGGGTGAGCACAGTCCCCAAGCAGCCAGTCCATGTATAAGTCACACAGGATGACATCCATGCAGAAGGAAGGCCATCTCGGGAGATGTTACCCTGGGGAAGCCCCTCCTCCCCAAACACACACTGTGAGTTGATCTCGCTCACAGAGCTAGTGACAAAGAATCTGCCGACAATGCAGCTGACACAAGAGACGTGGGTTCGACCCCTGGATCTGGAAGATCTGCTGGAGAGGGCAATGGCAACCCACTCCAGTATTCTTGCCTGGGAAATCCCGTGGACAGGGTAGCTTGGCGGGCTACAGTCCAAGGGAGCATGAAGAGTCGGACACAACTAAGCACGCACACACTAAAGTGAGAACAAGCAAAAGGAAGTGCCTTCTTATGTGGAGGTGAGGAAACAGGGGCAGGATAGGTATAAACAACTGAATGGCATCCTTCAGACACCAGAAGATGGTCTCCAGCAAAACGTGGTAACAGTTTCTAAGTCCAGCAAGAGCACAGATTTCATTCACACCGTGACTCATGGATGCACACCACAAGACACAACTCTCCATTTTGTCTGCAGCTGTAAGGGTTTCTTTCCTGAAGGCTCACTGACCAGTGGAGGAGGGGATACTTAAAGCTCTATCAGCTTAAAACCCAATCGCTTTAGGTCATTTAAACAGTCTCTGATGAACACTCAGGTCACATGTCAGGGTCTCAAATGCCTCTGTCTCTCTCCCTGGGAGGTGAGATCTTCAGAGATAATATCTGAGGAGCTGATGCTCTCTTAGGGCTGAGGTGAGCCTGTGGCACCTCCAGCCTCTCCGATTCCTAGAGAACCCAGTTGTTACCCTGCTGCATGGATGCACGAGTGTGAGTCTGGGCTTACTCCCAGGGGACTCTTTCAAGGTCCTTACCTTGCCACAAAAGAACCAAGGTGGGGCACCAGCAAGCTAAACTTTAAGACTCCCTGTCGCCAGACCATGCAGTATGCCCAACAGACCTTGATGGGGCTGCACCCAGACTCGGATAAAACTGCCTTCTCTCCAGGTGCCCACAGGGAGCAAACTAAGAGTCCTTCCTTGCCCTCAGTTCCTCTCTCTCTCCCCCCCCTCCTCCTTTTTCTGGGCCTCACAAACATCCACATCCTGGAATATAAGCTTAAGCTCCAAAGAAAGTAAGAACAACCCTGAGTGACAGTGGGATCATCTAGTCTGGCACTATTCTGACATAATTTAGAGACAGTTTTTCAAAATATGGGCTTCCCTGCTAGCTCAGTTGGTAAAGAATCCGCTTCAGTTCCTGAGTTTGGAAGATCCACTGGAGAAGGGATAGGCTACCCACTCCAGTAAACTTGGGCTTCCCTTGTGGCTCAGCTGGTAAAGAAGCTTCCTGCAATGTGCAAGACCTAGGTTTGATCCCTGAGTTGAGAAGATCCCCTGGAGAAGGGAACAGCTACCCACTCCAGTTTTCTGGCCTGGAGAATTGCATGGACTGTATAGTCTATGGGGTCACAAAGAGTCGGACTTTTTGAGCGACTTTCACATACACATCAAAATATAATAATTATTAGAATCTAACTTGAGAGCACAGTATGCCAAACAGATGAAAGCAGAGCTGGCCTGTTGAAGAACATAGAGAAGAACCAGCCCTACAAGATATGAACCCTGGAGCTTCACAGATACTTATCTGTGCAAGTTACTGATTTTTTTCCAAACCCATCATCTTCTGGAGAAGTTGGGGTCTCATGCATGGAAGGAAGTTGCCATGCAAGTTGCAAATAGCATAGCCTAGATTCAAAATCTGTCTCTGAACTTTCCACTACATTTTGCAACTAATTTTCCCCCAAATCTTCACTTGATCACAAAGACCATGTGCTGCTAATACTCAGCTGCACACCAACCTTCTAATTCCCCCAGAGTCGATGACTCTCATATGTGAGAAACAATCACCATCAAAAACAGTCTCACAGTCATGCTTAACTGCAAAAGAAGTGAAAATTTCTAACATGTTTCAATCTGATTAATCTTGACTTAATGACTTCCTTATGTCTAGCCTTAATGAGACATCCCAATAAATCTTCTTGAAGCATATAGTCATGCTAAAGTCACAGAGAAACAGCAGACATGACCTACTCAACACTTTAGCTGTTTAGCTACAGTCTGTTCTGATTAATACACTACTGAGGAATGAATGAATAAACCTCAGGATGTTAGTGGACTGTTTTACACACTTGCTAAAGTAAAGCTTACTTGGAGTTTACAAAGCACAGGACAAATAAATGACTTTATCCCATTATCAGAATGCCCTGCAAAAAGGAGAGAGGAAGAAACGAATTTCAAGGAGACACTAGAGATAAAGGTGTCAGGCACTTTCATCCCCCTATCAAGGCAGCTGGCATTTGAATCTTCAAAACCTAAGTGATCACAGGCTGGGAGGTATGTGAATCAATGAACCATTTACTGCATAGCTGATGACTTGTAAACACACCTTGTTGCTACATGGGTTCAGGCAATTACTGGGCAATTATACCTGCAAACTACCTAGTAATTAAAAGATGGAGTCTCATGTGGGTTGTCATTTGAGAAGCAGTGGCTGCTTTCTCACTTCATTGGCCTGATCACATCCTCCTGAGAAGATGTTTGGGAGCCAACAGATAGGTGATCCATTTATAGAACAGCTGAATCTCAGAGGGAAGATGGCTCTAATCCTGAGATGATTCAAAGCAGTACTTCCTGGATTAAGAGAAAAGCCATAAGTGACTAAGGAACCATATCTGCAGATGCTGAAGTCCAGGGCACATGTGTGGAGTGAATATTTATTAAGCAATTATCTTCAAAAGTCTGGGCACATGAGAAAACTTATGCCCACCAAGCAACCCTTACAAAATATCTATCTGGACACTGTGCTGAGAGCTTTATATCTACTTTCTCCTTTAATCTTCCCAACCAGCCTGGGAGGTAGAGATGTTATTATCTGTATTTTCCAGACAAGTTTCCTGAACTCAGAAAGGCTACACAACAACCTCATATCCCCTCTACTAGTGAATGGTCAAGTTGGGATGTTAACCCACATATTCTAATTGCAGGAACTGTGTTTATCTCTGTTTCTCTTCCTGGCATAAAGGAAAATGAAAGAGAATTTAAAGATGAAATTCTAGTCTTTCAGATTACTGAGAGTGAAATGACTCTAAAACAAAAGTTGCTCACACAGACCAAAGGGCTATAATGTACATTAAAGACAATGTACCAAGGCTTCAGGTGGCTCAGTAGTAAAGAATCTGCCTATCAGTGCAGGAGATGCGGATTCAATCCCTGGATCAGGAAGATATCCTCAAGGAGGAAATGACAACCAATTCCAGTATTCTTGCCTGGGAAATCCCATGGACAGAGGAGCCTAGTGGGCTACTGTCCATGGGGTTGCAAAAGTGTTGGATACAACTTAGTGATTAAATAACAACGACCAAGAATAGAGAATGTTTAAGGTATATGGTCCATACAGACACAGTCAACCTTCTAGATGTTCTAAACAGGTGTGACTTTTGAGCCAGATTCTTTAAAAAAATGACGATTTTAACCTCATCTGTCACAAGTGTGTAATTAGATTTCTCCAGTTCCATAAGCCTGCCTCTGTGACTATTGGACTGAGTGTGGAAACATGTTTTTCTTACCCTTGAAAAATATGATGTGCTAGAAATCCCTGGCAGGTGTGATCATGCTTTGGCTGAAAACCACCTGGTGAACAAAAACCCTAGTTTGAGAACTGATTTTAGCTGTTTGATAACTAGATCCCTAATATTTTCTTCCTTATCATTTCAGAGAATATTGCAAATCGGAGAAATAGTGTTACTAACAGTCATCAAGTTCTGTGTAAAGTTTGTTAGTCTGGAGACAAGGAGACCAGGCATACATGGTGGACATTTGGAGCAACTTTAGAATTGAAATATGAACTCATTTTTGGCCCTAGGAAGGAATGATTGCTAAGAACAGGAATTTCAGTTTCTACTACTGTGAAGGATTCCAGAGGTTGGTCAAAGTTAGGTACTAGAATGGGTGACTGGAGTAGAGAAAAGGGAGGGATCAGGATAAAAATTGGTTTTGTCTGTTACCAGCAGGTTGGATTTATCACTCTGTATGTTACTATTGTCACTTGTAAAAGTGGAATAATACAGTGTATTTGTATCTGAAGTGTATGCAAAAGTTCTTAGAGAAATTCTGTATTCATAAGGTATTATTATTTTATTATGGGTTCAGTTCAGTTCAGTTGCTCAATCATGTCTGACTCTTTGCGACCCCATGAATCGCAGCACGCCAGGCCTCCCTGTCCATCACCAACTCCCGGAGTTCACCCAAACCCACGTCCATCGAGTTGGTGATGCCATCCAGCCATCTCATCCTCTGTCGTCCCCTTCTCCTCCTGCACCAAATCCCTCCCAGCATCAGAGTCCTTTCCAATGAGTCAACTCTTTGCATGAGGTGGCCAAAGTACTGGAGTTTCAGCTTTAGCATCAGCCCTTCCAAAGAACACCTAGGACTGATCTCCTTCAGAATGGACTGGTTGGATCTCCTTGCAGTCCAAGGGACTCTCAAGAGTCTTCTCCAACACCATAGTTCAAAAGCATCAATTCTTTGGCGCTCAGCTTTCTTCACAGTCCAACTCTCACATCCATACATGACCACTGGAAAAACCATAGCCTTGACTAGATGGACTTTTGTTGGCAAAGTAATGTCTCTGCTTTTGAATATGCTATCTAGGTTGGTCATAACTTTCCTTCCAAGGAGTAAGTGTCTAACTTCATGGCTGCAGTCACCATCTGCAGTGATTTTGGAGCCCCCAAAAATAGATGTTTCCCCATCTATTTCCCATGAAGTGATGGGACCAGATGCCATGATCTTCGTTTTCTGAATGTTGAGCTTTAAGTCAACTTTTTTACTCTCCTCTTCCACTTTCATCAAGAGGCTTTTTAGTTCCTCTTCACTTTCTGCCATAAGGGTGGTGTCATCTACATATCTGAGGTGACTGATATTTCTCCTGGCAATCTTGATTCCAGCTTGTGCTTCTTCCAGCCCAGCATTTCTCATGATGTACTCTGCATAGAAGTTAAATAAGCAGGGTGACAATATACAGCCTTGACGTACTCCTGTTCCTATTTGGAACCAGTCTGTTCTTCCATGTCTTCAGAGTTCCAGGTCAGTGAAATTCATGTATTCTTATAGAAATTCAAGTATGTTCTCACTTATTTATAATTACTAATAACTGTGATTCAAGTATACCATATTTTTAAAAATAATGAATCAGTTTTCATAGTAAAAATATTTTTAAATTTCTATTAAAATTTTGAAGTAATTATCACTGCTGTACAAAATAGCAGTTTTTCCCAACTAAAAGACCCAACTCAATGGACCTGACAGTACCCCCTGACAGTCTAAATCATAGCAGTGAAAAATGTTAAATTTTTCTTTTTTGATAATGATGGCATTATCACTGACTTGGTTATGTGTCACTGGTTTACAGTATTGGCAATACACTTATCAAGTATCCTAATTAGACTGCTTTTTGCCTCTCTTGAAACAGAATGAGAAAAAATGAGATTGTATCCACTGTTACTGATCCTAGGGCTGTCACGACAAAATAACTAGACAAGCCCAGTGTTGTGATATCTTCAAGGGTAATGATGATGTTAACAATACGTCTAAAAAAAAGTTTTTATTGAAGTATGGTTGACTTACAATGTTTAACATGTATAGCAAAATGATTCAGTTTTATATATATATTCACTTAGTATGATAATCTTGAGGTCCACCCATGTTGGCATTATTTCATTCCTTTTTATGGCTGAGAAATAGTCCATGTGTGTGTGTGTGTGTGTGTGTGTGTGTGTGTGTGTGTATGTGTGTATCAGCTCAGTCGCTCAGTCGTGTCCTACTCTTGGTGACCCCATGGACTGCAGCATGCCTGGCTTCCTGTCCAACACCAACTCCTGGAGCTTTCTCAAACTCATATCCATTGAGTCAGTGATCAGCTTGACTTCCATCTCCCTTCTTTTCTGATTCCATCCTCAATACCTGCTCATCTGTGAATCACATTCAACTCTAATTAACCACAACCTAATAAATGCATCAGCAGCAGCCAGATAGTGAGGGCAGTACCTTGGCCTCCAACATGAGGTACAGCTCTCCAGGATGGGGCTACAGACAGAAGATTGGATTCCACACTTCCTACCTAGATATTCTTACAGAAGTTCAAGATTGGGAAGGAACATGTAGATGCTGCAGGACCAAGAGCCAGCAGACCTGGGAGTTTGCCCAAACACAGTTATTACACTTTGCTGCCTTAGGAAGTGCAGCAAAGACCTACAGAAATAAAAGAGTAAATAATTGAAGGAAAAGTTACCCACAACCATTAAGGATAACTACGGGTATGATGTTAGGGAAGTTATTGAATCCAGGGTTAATAGCAATTTTCTTCAAATTGGACTTTGGGGGATTTTAAGCAGAATAATTGGGCAATTTGCTGTTACTATTGGAAAAGACCCTGATGCTGGGAAAGACTGAGGGCAGGAGGAGAAGAGGGTGACAGAAAATGGGATGGTTGGATGGCATCACCAACTCAATGGACATGAGTTTGCACAAACTCCATGAGATAGTGAAGGACAGGGAAGCCTTGAGTGCTAAAGTTTGTGGGTTCCTATAGAGTCAGATATAACTTAGCAACTGAACAACATCATTTCTTATTGTTGTCATCACCAGTTTATTTTTATAGCATAGCTCATATAGGAAATATCCAAGTAAAGAGCAGAACTGAAAATCCAGCAGAGGATACTGAGAGAGGAAGACTTGGTAAAATCAAGTACCCACAGACCTTGATTGAGGGGCTTCATGACTCTGAGGACCCACTTCCTTGCACCTGGAGGAGGAACACTCCACGCCCAGGGGCTCCAGCTTCTGCGGGAGAAGCTCTGGGTACTCATATCTTTATGGGTAAAAAGAAAGAAAGGGCCAGCCTTGTCTTGTGAACAGCTTTGGCTTGTGCACAAAAAATGTCACACCTGCAACAGAGACAATCCCATAGAGAATTCCTTACTAAGTTCAAGTCTAAGACAACCTCTTAGAGCTGCTGAGCTGAGCTGCTGTGTTAAGAATCTACCTCACTTTGTCTCCCCAGCCCATCCAGTCAAGCATGCAATAAGCATACTGGTGAGAAAACTGTTTTTTCCTGCCTTATTCCATTCCTTCTATAATCACTTGTTTCCATTTTCTGAAACCTTTGCTTCCTTATGTCTTGTTTTCCTCTAGGAAGGGTAAGCAATGGTGAAGGTGAACATCTCAGCGGTGACAACAGTCATTCACAGTTCTGATCCACAGATGTACTGACCATCGAATAACTTCAAATTTTTAATCCATCTTGTGCCTGCCTGATTCCAGGTATCTCATAATGTCTTGAAGATCTTAGTTTGGGTTCTTCCTCACCTGCCGAAGAGGATGTTGAGACAAAGATTAGAGTTTTTGTTGTTTATTTGAGAGAAAATTGCAGGAAACACTGGTGGGGGAGTTGGGATATGAGACAGAGAAGAGAAGCCAGCCAACAAAGAGTCATGAGGTAAGTTACCACCTTGGGCAACTGAAGTTTAATCCTGCTGGAGAACTCGATGGAGCACATGTTTCAGAGGATACCACCAGAGGAGTGGGGGAGGTGGTGTATCGATACACTAAGTCCACCAGTGTGGGTCAAGAGCTCTTGTGAGGGAGACATGAATTCCTTGGCATTTCTGGTTTGCTGCACACTAGCCTCTGGTGACCACAGAAAGCTATGAGAATCAAGCAGAGACTCATACACTTTGGAGGATGGAGGTTGATCCTGTATTCTGAAGTGGGAAGGGCAGGAGAGATAGGTAAGGGCACTGAAAGTTTCTGTCACACCGTGGAAAGTCCCTCCCTGCTGCTGCACAGGCTGCTTTCTGCTCCACTGCCTGCCTGTGACAACCAGGGGCATTGACGACTTGTGCTAGAGTGTTCCTGCTATCAAATCATGGATGGCCTAGAAAAAGATAAACATAGTAGTAACCCAGCAGTGTTACTTCAGTTGTAAAAGGCTTCCCAAAGTGTGGCCATCTGTCTTCAAGATATTGGGACTGGTTTACCAGGCTGGGTGGAATGAGTTACATTTATATGGCATCAACCAGGGTCCCAAACAAAATCATGCCTGTCTGCTGAAATCCAAAGCTAGGCTCCTGAATGGGCAAGGTATTAAATTGAGTTGTTGACTCATTTAGTGATTATTTGGGGGTAAGTTGGTATCTTTTTTTTTTTCCTTTCGAAGATCTAAACCTAATTTCATAAGCCTGGTCCTTGGTCTCAAAGTCCCATAGCTATTCCCCACTGGAGACCATCAAACACTATGCCGGGTCACTGGAGGGAGGAATACTCTTTAGACCCCCACATACCACACATTTCCACATTGCTTTGTATACACCTCCAGCATATTGTTGGTTTCTGGAAGGTAGGTCTGTTTCTTATATATCTCTATACTTGCTGAGGACAATCTTAGACACTTGAGGATGGTCATTAAATATTAGTTGATACGCTCAAAAAAGTGGAAACATGAAAACCCAAAGTCCCACCCCAGATCCTTGTGGTTCAGGACGATAGCTGGTTCTCCTCTTTTATGCAGGACACAAAAGCCACCCCGTGTGAGCTCTCCAAACATTGCTGTGTTTTTTGAGGGGACAAGGTGGGGAAGGACAGCTTAGCTTTGAAAGTTCTGTTTATGATGTGGAAAGAGTAAATGTCCCCCAAATGTGGTCTGAAGGCACTTTAGCCTTCTATTTGTTGTGAGAGGGAGGTGACCTGGAACACATCAGCAGCTTCAACCATGTCACTTCCCTTTGTCCTTGAACTTCCAAGGAGAACTTGATAGACCAATCCAGTATGGGCATTTCACTGTTTCTGAAGAAGGGTGGATGCAACAGAAGCAATGAGCTGGTGCTCAGGATCCATATTTGGCACGTGGAGGTCATGACATCTACTTTTGAGTGTTTCAGATGAGAATATGGACAGCAAACTCTCAAAGTCATACAATAGTTGGTGGATAATCACAGGGAGGCTCTTGCTTTGGGAGATGCTTTAGGGTTTCCAGACCTTCTCTTTAATGGAAGACACACAAAATATCTGTACCCCTTAAATATAAACCTAATCTGTCTTTAATCACAGAGTAGTCACTTTGCTAAGCATGTAACTCATGAAGACAGCCCTGAGACTAAACACACACCCTCATATACACTGAGAGCATCTTTTCAATCTCCTTCTCGGCAACTTGATTATAGCTCTGATGCCTTTCTGTTTGGGCTGTATTAGGAATATTTCAGAGATAGCAAGTCCATTCTGATCTTTTTTTAATTGTTTAATTATTCTACTCAGGTATCCAGGAGAATGTCTCTCTGTGCCTACCACTGTAAAAAATGCTGAGATATATACCAAAATACCTCTAATGCAACATGGAGATGCTCTCTATGTTCAAGGAACTTGATGATCTAACAGTAAACAGAGCACCTAACATTCAGGAAGCAGCACCAGGCAAAGAGTGACCCAGTGGCCTGGGAACAGCAGTCAGAGTAAGAGGAGCTCAGAGGTAGTGAGCTTCCTAGAGGCTGAACAGAGTAGAGAAGAGGTCAGGGAAGGGGTAAAGACGCCAGCCCGGAGCTTCTGCCTCCTTTGTGGTGCCACAGGCACAGAGATGGGAGGAGGGTGAGACTGAACCCTCAGGTACCTATTGCTCATATCTCTGGGTCAGATGAAGTCAGAACTTATGGGTAAGACATGGGGTCGAAGAGAAGACATTGCTTGTCCTGACTCTGCTCTACAGGGAGATAAATCAGGCTCTGAGCATTGTAAGTTTAAAAGGTAGCGCCATACCTCCTCATTACCCCCAGGCAGAAGATTAATTAACACGGAGCTTTAAAATAAGTCACTCAGTCCCTCAAAGGGTAATGGTAGGTAGCAGCTCTCAACATGTGAGGCACTGGGTTGAGAAACTTCATGAAGATTTATAGAAAGAGTAAAACACTACTACAACTTTTAAATGGGAAAATCTAAAACCTGAGAATGAGTGGCAGGGGAGAATGGAGAAATGATAAACCTGCCAAGTGTCAGAGTCAGCCTCATATTGAAAGACAAATTAAAAGCATCTGTCTGCAAAAACCATGGTCACAGAGCGGACCTGACAAGTTCTTGGTTAAGACGGTAGAATATAAAAAGTTGAGAACCACTGCATTTGATGGGTTCTGTCTTTTTGCCAACTTCCCCTAGCCTGGAAAGGATTGCTTTTCTTAATAGACTAGATGAGTTGGTGAGAAATGTATATTTATAAATTAAACATAAAATAAAAATCAAATCATAAAATGTAAAAACCATATGCAAACATCTGGAGAAAAAGTTTAAAAATATGCACTCTACTACAATTATTTCCAATTATGTAGTCATTTCATTGATGGGCAGAATTCTCATTTATTTCAAAGCATTGGCTACTTTATAGAAGCAACTTCCAATATAATGCATTTATTCATGTGTCTTGATCCTGCATGATTTTCATCCTGGCAATAGTTCTCCATTTTGAAACAGAAGTCAAAAGTGTTCATGCAGTCTTCTTTTGAAAAATGTGCTCTTACCTTTAGCAAGACAGCCAGGATTAAGCCAAATGGCAAAGAGAGATTGATCCATGTAAGGCCTGGTCAGGGGTGGAGGGTGGCAAGTTAACTGTCTCTTCTACCCTGGACTAGTTGTCTCTCAAGTCATCGCCTCTCTGCTTGACTCAACTATTCGCTGTCCTTAAGAACACTTGACAAGCACAGAGTGGCTGATTTGTGGTCCAGTCCATTAGGCCCTAAAGTTTAGAAACAGTGGCAATAAGGCTGCCTTTTTCTTTTCCCATCAAACATTTATTTATTTATTTATATTTTATTTTTGGCTGCACTGAGTCTTCATTGCAGCAGATGGGCTTAGTTGCCCCACCACATGAGGAATCTTAGTTCCCCCACCAGGGATCAAACCTGAATCCCCTGCATTGGAAGGTAGATTTTTAACCACTGGACCACCAGGGAAGTCCCTTGGGTTAAATATTTAAGTGACAAATTTAAGAGCAGAATGAGAGGATTCTGAGGGGTACTTGCTACCTAGGCATCTCAAGAGAGATAGCTTCTTTTAGAATAAGGAAGAAATGACTATCTGATTTAAATCACTTTGGAAATTTTGCAGTGAAAAGACCAGAGAAGGAAATGATGGATATACTCATCATATGGAATCATACAACTAACCTTAGCACTCAAGGAACCCACCTTTATAATCAACACACATACACACTCACGTACTCATCCCTACACAGATGAGAAAATTAAGGATCAGTGATGTGAAGTGACTCATTCTGATGCAAAACTAATTAGTAATGAAGCCAGAGCTACAACTCAGATCTCTTAATTTTTAATGCATTTCTTTACTTCACTCTGCTTTTCCATGAGTTGGAATAAATCCATCCAAACTTCAAAGTGATTTCAACCACTTGAATTGAGACATTCCAGCCCCCTACCACATTCCCCTTCCATTGTCTGTTTCATTCAAATTGTCCTAAAACACAGTGAAGTGAAGTGAAAGTTCTCAGTCATGTCAAACTCTTTGCAACACGGACTACACAGTCTGTGGAAATCTCCAGGCCAGCATACTGGAGTGGGTAGCATTTCCCTTCTCCAGGGAATCTTCCCAACCCAGGAATTAAACCCAGGTCTCCCACAGGCAGATTCTTTACCAACTGAGCTATCAGGGAAGCCCACAGAAACCTACAGGAATTCCTTATTTCTAACAAAAGAGACCATGGAACTCTTCCACACCAGGTCATTCCACCCTTTCCAACATCTCTTCACTGGGATAGTTTTCCAGCTAAGGAAAACCACCTGCTGTTTCATTTTCTACTCCACCCTCTGGACCACTGTTCATTGTCTATATTCTCCCTGAGAAGCCCCAACACCCATTTTCCCTGTGAAAATTCCACAAGTCCTTTCAGATCAAATCACACCCTGTCTCTTTTAGGAAGTTTTCCAGGAGACGCAGCTGTCTTCCATGCTCTCTTCTGCTTTGCTTGTTTCTCTGCATTGCTGTCTGCCACCTGCTCCTTTGTAAGGTCTTTGGGGAAAAATTCCTCTCTTACTCAGAGAGTAATTCCAGAACTTTGAACAGTTCTAGACACATAGTAGGTGCTCAGTTAAAACACAGGTTTTTTTGTTTCATTGTTGAAAAAAATAATTAGCCTATCATCTATATTTTATTGCAGACAAGTTTTGCATGTTGTCTGCATAACCCTAGTCTCTCAGGAAAACTCTTAGTAGCTAGAAATTTAAAGTCAACTTTAAAGTGAAAAGCAACATACCTTGTCCTTGGAAGAAAAACATACAATTGTACTAAATTCCCTAGTTATATGCAGAATCACAGTTGTCACCATTCATTAATCTCAATGATGCCATAGAAATGTCCTATTGCAGAACTTATCAAATGGTGTGAATACAGAGTCCACTTCTAAAATAGCTTACTAAACATTTAGCATCGGTGTATGCATGCGTGCATGCTCAGTCATGTCCCACTCTGCAACCCCATGGATTGTAGTCCGCCATGCTCCTCTGTCCATTGAATTTCTAGGCGAGAATACCAGAGTGGGTCGCTGTTTCCTACTCCAAGGGATCAATGTATAAGTATTGAATATTACCAAAGAAGATTGCTTGGAAGATAACAGCAGATATGGAAGGGGATTGTGAGGATTAGAATGGCATGTACCACATGGCTTACTTGATAAATCCTGATGATGCTACCAAGTTCAGCAGTTAAATATCCGAGGAGGCAACATTATCCTCTTGATGCATTCATTTTACAGCTAATAAATATAGATGGTGAGTGACTCTCCCTTCCCAAATTGCACAGTAGTCAAACAGAGAAAGTATTAGTACCCCTGGTTGATCAGGGATTGGTCCCTTATGTTGCACACAGTCAGGGAAAGTAAGGTCCTTGTAGCCTGTCCCAGACTGATTCTGTCCTTCTTTTTCCATTTTTTCTCTTTTTTGAACATCTTACTATGCTCACAATCCAGATGCCTGGCCTTAGCATCACTCCTGTTTTTCACTAGGTGTACTTATAGTGACCTTACAAAGCCTCAATACGTCCTCTTTCAAAATAGCACATCTAACTCCTCCTCCTGAAGGATATTGAATTTGAGATACTCTTCAAAGGAACCAAAACAAAATAGAAAGAAAACAAACCCCAGTGGCCCCACAAGATGAAGTGGTGATGAGGTATTGTCAGGTATCTGGAGTTTGTATGTTACGTCGCTGGGAAAGATTGAAGGCAGGAGAAGAAGGGGACAACAGGGAGAGATGGTTGGATGGCATCACCGACTCAGTGGACATGCATCTGAGCAGACTCTGGGAGTTGGGGATGGACAGGGAAGTCTGGTGTGCTGCAGTCCATGGGGTTGCAAAGAGTCAGATATGACTGAGCAACTGAACTGACTGAACTGATGTTACGTGGCAGATTGTTTCATCCATCTTTCCAGAGGGCATATTTTGAACATGGAAACTGGGGTTGAGAGCACTCCAACAGGGAGGGCTTGTGGGTGGAGGGTGCTCCACCAGTCTGTTACCCCACACAATAGGGGTGTAAGGAAGAAGTAAATGAAGACTTGGCTTGTCACTTCTGAAAGACTGCCATGGTCTGCGTCATCCCTGGAGTTCTAGGTTTGTTATGCCTCATCCAAATGAAAGCTGTCTCCATGGACCTTGTAAAACCAAGGCTTTCATGCATGTATTCCTCCCAAGCTGGGCAAGCCAGCTCTACTGCATTAAATCAATTGTGATCCAAGCTGATTCTTTTTTCAGATGACTTGTAGTTAGCATGCAGCAACATGGTATAAGACTTCCAAATAGATCAATTAAATAGCTGGATTGTGAAGAAATCATTTCCCATGGGTCTCATTTTATTTTTATCCTTGATGTACTGGAACAAATATATATCTTTTCCTTGTTAAAAAAAGTGACTCTCAGTAAAAAAAAATATGAAATGATCTGATTAAAATATTGCTTTTGAATGCCGCATTTGGGGCTTATGGAAATTTTTCTTTCAATCTTCTGTGACAGTCATTTTCTATCAGACTTTCAGTTGTAACACTCACCTTGTCACCCTGCCTTCTTTCTGCCTGGAGAATGCACATATAACAGGTTGTTATGACCCAAGTGTGTACATATGTAGCCCAAGGACTGAAAAATAAACAGCCTCAGTCCACGGTTTAGCATCCTGAAATAGAAACAGTGCGGGTGTCTGTGTGTGTGTGTGTACACCTCTGAATGTTCTGTGTCTCTCTCCAAAACACCTCAAAAGATCTTTTTTTGTTGTTGATTTGTTTTGTTTATTTTATTTTTAAACTTTACAATATTGTATTAGTTTTGCCAAATATCGAAATGAATCCGCCACAGGTATACCTGTGTTCCCCATCCTGAACCCTTCTCCCTCCTGCCTCCCCATACCCTCCCTCTGGGTCGTCCCAGTGCACCAGCCCCAAGCATCCAGTATTGTGCATCGAACCTGGACTGGCGACTCGTTTCATACATGATATTATACGTGTTTCAAAAGATCTTTATAACTACTTTCTTATTTATTATCACAAACTAAATGCTAGTACATGTTGACAATTAAAATAAAACTCTTTCTCTCAGGATTATTAACACATTCTTATTTTAATCAACCGTTTATTCTCTCTCTTCAACATTATACTTCAGAATGGTTACACATAAAGAATAACAACGTATACAGTTTTTTTGTTTTGGTTTGGTTATTCGCCTATACTTGTTTATTCTTTTGGTTTTCCTTGATAATTGATAATTACTTTCTTTGAAATAAATAGTCACCTCTCTGATCAGATCAGATCAGTCGCTCAGTCGCGTCACCTCTCTCAAAGTCCAATTAAAAAAAATTTCTGAGTTTGTCTCAGGTCTGGGTCCACCTGGGCTATGGTTGGTCATCCTCCTTGCTATGGACAAGGACCTCCCCAGTCCTTGTTGGAAGAAATGCATGTGTGGTTCTATGACTGATTAAAAGTACAAAAGGTAGAGAAAGTCCACGAACCTGAGTCCAGCTCTGCCATGACTTTTTCTTGCCCCTTTGGTGAGTTTCTTGCTGCTGTCATCTTTTTTACCTGTGAAGTGGGGTGATTCCACTGCTGAATTTGATTGGGAAATTGCTCTGAGATATGTAGACGAAGATAGTAATGGAATTTTTGCTAGTCCAGTTTGCAGCAGTTTTGTTTTTTCTTCCTTTCAGAATCAGTTGACAAAAAGTTTTTCATTTAGACTATATTTTAGTGAAGTTTTAAAATATTTATTTATTTGTCTGCACCAGGTCTTAGTTGCAGCATGCAGGATCTTAGATCTACATTGTGATAATACGGGATCTTTAGTTGCAGCATGAGGGATCTAGTTCTCTGACCAGGTATCGAACTCAGGCCCCCTGCATTGGAAGTGTAGAGTCCTAGCCACTGGACCACTAGGGAAATCCCTTTAGTGAAGATTTGAATCATAGAAAACACTTAATTTTTTTCTATTAAATGGTAGCTTTAGTGATATAGAATTCTATTATTTCCTGTTGACCAATCATGATACAATGGTATTAAATGAATAGTAGTTACATAATCACAATAGTAAAAGATGAGAGAACATTTAAACTTTAAAGGACTCAAATCTGTGATTTACCAGATTCCTTAGAGTCTTCTTCTATTACTTCCATTCTTAGAAAGTTTTTACCTCTTGAGGTTTTAGATGATAGTTTTCTATTATTATCTTCTGTGGTTTTCTTCTTAATACTTAATTCATTTTTTCCCCAGCTCTAATTGATTTTTTGTATGTCTGAAGAAGACACACACATGCTAATAGTTTTCATACCCCTATAAATAGACTATGGATAAGCCCACATTTCTCCACTGGACTGTGGCATCTCTTTCTACCACATATTGGATTCTCATATGTAAGAATCAATCTTCTGAGAGAATGTTACTTCTTTGTCCTTTGAAACCACATAGCAGCTTATGTTTTGTCTTTCTTATATGTCTCTAAAAATACGTATATGCCCTCTACAAGACTGTGACCTTTTCCACCATGTGGAAAATATGTTTTTCATTCTCTTTATCTTTACTTTAATATTTAGCTGTTAATTCACAGTATGCTGTTTGAGTTGGATTCTGACACTATATACCAGAAAGTATATTATATACAAACAAAGATAGAGGAATAAAAAAAGGAAAATGCAGTAAAAATCCTTTAATTGAAAACAGGGTTGAGGCTGCTGATCAGTACCCTTGACTGCTGGCCCACAGGACAGTCTGGAGGGCTGTGACACTGGCTCCTGGAAAGCACTGCCCTCGCTAGGTGGTCCTGGATGACGGCCTGTGGGAACCTAAGCCCCAATACCCTTCCCACCCCTGGCCTGTCATGCTTAGCTTTATCCCCCACCTGAGCTTTCCCATTTGAATCAGAAGGGCAGCTCCAATTAGGCACTAGGCAGAAAGTTAAAGAGGAAGCTCAAAGCAATGCTGATGTCCTCAAGGTCACACAATCACTCTTTCCCCACACACTGTAACTAGGCTACAGATCATTCCAGAACAAGTCAAAATCCATTTTGAGCAATCCACGTGCACTGCCAAGCTGCCATCCAAACCTTAAGATGACAATCAGGTCTACCATTCCTTGTGCAGTCTCCATCAGCTGTTGGATCTTGTGCCGAGGTGCTTTCCATTCCATAAACTTACATGCCTAGGTCATCTGTTATCTCAGGAGGGACATCTGTCGTTCTTTCTGGCAAGAGACACCTGAGCTGTTAATATTGGCACCAAATTCCTTCAGCCTTTGTAAACTCTGGGATAAGATGATATCGCACAGCCTCGAGTCCCCTTGTAAGAAGCCTGGTCAATGTCCCAAGTCCCCAGAAAGGATAACCTCTACCAGGGCAGCTCAAGTGTCATTTTATTCCTTCTCAGTTTCAGAAGGTATGACTGCAAATCAATGTCCTGCTCACTAAGGTCACTTACAATGAGCCTGGGACAAAGAAGTGTAGTCCTTTCTTGATCCCACTCCTCTGCCCTTGGCAGATAGAAGTTTTGAACTCTCTTGAAAGTACTTGCAAACTGTACACTGGAATTTGAGAAAAAGTGAAATGGTTCAGGAGAATTAATCTAGTGGGTAACTGTTCGAATCTAGACTCGTTCATGTTGAGACGTGACGGGAGCTAGTTATTTAGCCTCTCTGAGCCTTGGCCTCCGCATCTGTTAAATAGAACAACAGCCACCTCCTAGAAGAGTTGTGCATACAAGTCCTATGTCTTTGAGGTACCTGGCCCATAGTAAGCTCTCAATTCAATGAAGTTATTATTAGGATTGGAGTAAGCAGGGTTTATTGACAGGTTCTTGGATGGTATAGGCAGAGATCAGTGAGAATGAAGACAGAGTTCTTCCCTGAGTGTTCCCTGGGGCATGGCCAGAATGAGGACAAAGCAGCATATGGGCTGTTAGGTGACTCCAGAGGTGGCATCTTTGTGATATTAGGAAAGGTTAGTACTGCAGTGGATGGTAGGAATCAGAATTTGTAGGCACCAGCTATGCTGGAGAGCTGTGGCCTGGCCAGGTTATAGGGCTCTTACTGATCACACCCGATCTGTTCAGTCCATCTCTCATGAATTCTTCATTCATGAGAATTCATGAATTCTACAGGTGCAATGCTGATAGTCAAGACTGATCACAATGTAACAGTAAGAAGCAAGCATGTGTGGTCCCAGATGGCTAGTGCCACCTGCTGTGGTGTTTCCCAGAGAAAAGAAAGGGGTGGCTCATATTCGTACATCTTGAGCCCTGGCTCCCCCCAGTAAAGGAACAGAGAGCCATGTTTGGCTACTTGGCCTTCTCTTTATTAATAGAAACCCTGGTAATACCATCTGGGAGAAAAATAAAAACCCTGGCAGAAGTGGCTATGTATTTTCAGATGACACAGTTTATATTTAGAGATGGGGTTATGCCCCTTGAGAGACATGAAAGAAGAGGAAGCGAGAGTGCAGCTAAGCATCTGGCCGCAGCAAATGTCATCTCCCAAAGTGGTCATGCTCCGTGCAGGCACACATTAGAACAAGGGAAGGTAGAAGATTCAGAGCTCGCCCACCTGCAGAATTCCCCATTGCCCAACATACTGACGAAATGGGGACCAAAGTCAGGGCTGGATCTTCCAGGGAGAGTAAACTCAGCCACAGGGCGCATTTATGAACCAAAACACCTCTACTCTCACCAAGGAGTGATGTTGGACAAAGTGAAGTAATCTGATGAATGCCAAGGGCTTGAGACACAGTAAACTTCACCTAATGTGAGATACACCTTAGTGTTTTCCACAGAATTATTCTTAAGGCTGACATCATCGTTGAAAGCAGTACTGGAGGTCGATGTGTTAATTTGGCATACAATCATCACCTGTCTATGGAGGTGGTATGATCTGTTCTTGGATAATTTTTAAATTAAAATTTTATTGCTGCTTCTCTTAAAGTTGAGTAATCACCATAAAAACAACAATGCTCACCCACATTTTCTTCAGCTGCTTTCCATTTATTGTCTCATTTTATTCTCATAATATCCACATAAAGCTTGTTGAATAGCACTTGACATGTTAATATAAAATTATTAATATAATCACCATAGATTTTTTAATCTAGAGAAATTATATTAAAATGTTTTTTAAATTATCCACCCAGAAAAATACATTGTTAATATTTTAGTGAACCTGTTTCCATTATATTTCCATGCATATTTTAAGTAGCTGAGATATTCTACATAAAATGCTGTACACAATTTTTTCAGCTATTATTACACCATAGTCCCTGGTGGCTCAGATGGTAAAGAGTCTGCCTGCAATGCGGGAGACCTGAGTTCAATCCGTGGGTTGGGAAGATCCCCTGGAGAAGGGAATGGCAACCCACTCCAGTATTCTTGCTTGGAGAACCCCATGGACAGAGGAGCTTGGCGGACCACTGTCTATGGGGTCACAAAGAGTCAGACAACAGTGAGGAACTAACCCTTTCGCTACTTTCTGATATTTAGTACGCAAAGAGTTTTTAATGCCAAAATCTTTGCAAATGTAATTTTAAAGCAGCATAGTAGTGCAATGAGGGATGTGCCATAACATTCTTAATAAATTCTTGATGTTTTGAATTTATTGGTTTCCAATATTTTCTGCTCTGCTGCTTCAATGAACACTTCTGTGGATAAATCATGGTCTTGGGAGAACACGAGGATCTTGCTTTTACAAAAGAGAAAGCACAGACATCTGGTCACCTCATCCACAAATGTTCAGCCTGTGAAAAATGGAACAGTAATTACAGCACAACTTTTCTTTATGCCTGACTCTCCATAAAGAGGCTCAGGGAAAAACTTTCAATCCAGCCAAGGGAGTAAAACACTCAGAGATTCTTTGACTCCAGTTTGTATCTGCAGTTACATTAATGTACTTGTAGACTCTTACAACTAGATTAAAGCTTAGAAGAGCATTTGCAACCAGCAGTTGCAAAACCAGCAGGCAGAAAAGAATCAACTCAAGAGTTTACTGAAATAAATCAACAAATCTAAGATAGAGTTTGAAAATTTTTATTAAACAACAAAAGAAAGGAGGGAGGGAGGGTGGAAGGAAGGAAGGGGAGAAAGAAGAGAAAGAAAAGAAAGTGGGTGGCTCTTCTGCTTTGAAGCAGACTTGCTAGCACTGCTTTAATGTTATTTTGGCAACTACCCTGTGGTAATTAGGGCTTCCCAAGTAGTGCTAGTGGTAGAGAACCTGCCTACAAATACAGGATAATTGCTGATTTTGTAGAGATGGCTACCAAGCTTCTGTTTGTGCCGCAGCCCTGGAATGGTCCCTATCACAAGGTAAGGTTAAGGGCAGAAGGGCCAGTGGACCTCCCATGTATAGTGCTGGACCTCTGGTGGCCCTATGGAAAGGAAGAGCCACCTGATGGATGGAATATACAGCAATCTATGCTCAAGTGTGACCATGTGCTCTGCAGCTCCTAACCCCATTTGAGGCTGACCACGTGCCAGGGACCCCTCTGGAGGCCTGTAGTAGCATCAATTTTGAGTCAGGCATGCAGAAAAGGAGCTATCCTTTTAACCCTGGTGCAACTAGAACTAGGGTTTCCCAGGTGGCACAGTGGTAAAGAATTTGCCTGCCAACGTAGCAGATGCAGGTTCAATCCCTGGGTCAGGAAGATCCCCTGGAAGAGGAAATGGCAACCCACTCCAGTGTTCTGGCATGGAAAATCCCATGTGCAGAGGAGCCTGGTGGGCTACAGTTCATGGGGTCGCAAAGAGTCAGGCACAAATGAGCAGCACAGCAGCAGCAAATAGAAGTAAGATGTTAAAGGTTAGCTAGAGGCTATAATAAATAGTTGAGAATGGTTGGAGTTGAGCTCATCAGCACCTCTTTCATGCCTTTAGGCACCACAAAGACAATTCCAAATGTGGCGATGGTGCAAAGATTAGTGCATCCACTGGAAATCTACGGTCAACCATAAGCATGTTGTTTGAAAGAGTTGTGTGAAGGTCAGCTTTATGCTCTGAAATCAGGTCACCTTTTAAGGATGACATCAGGATCTTCTGGGCTTATGTTCTCCTAATGACTTCCAGACTTATTGTGTTCCATGAGCACTCCAGAGGATGGAGCCTCCAGATGCAGCTGCCTGAAAAGCCCACCCGGGACTGACTCAACTCATCCAGCTAGATTTCTTTTCTTCTAAGATTGCTGTTGATCATGAAAGCAGGTCCGGTTTGCCTCTGAGTTTGTCCAGACAGCTGGCAGATGATTCAGGGAGTGGATCCAGCTTGTTCTCACTTCCCCCGTTCGCTGGCCAGCTTGGTCTCTGAGATGAAGTGATTGCTGTGCCTTGGGAGGCCATGAAGGGAAGCAGATGCAATTCCCTCTTCCACAGTGAGTCTCTGCTGAGTGCTAAAAGCATTAAAAAATGAGATACCACCAGGCAAATCAGGATATGCTCCTTTTGCCTGGAAGTTCATTGCCATGGCTCTTGAGGTTAACCAATGCCAATGGCACCATTCCAGAGTAAGCAGTTGAGCTGAACAGCTCAACAGGAAAAGTAGCTCTCCATTCAGCTAAGCAAGGAAATGGCCATGATGCTACATCCTGAAGAGGAGCCTCTTCCCTTAGGTGACAGGGAAGGGGACAGTGAGAGTCAGAGATGAAGGAGAAGGAAGAGATGGGTGTCACCAGAGGCCAAGGCTGAGCTGGGGCAGGATCACTGGGAAACACGGTCACCGCTCTTCCATCCTGACCCACCCTCTCCCTGAAAAGTGTTATGCCTAGTAGGCAATTACTCAGAAAGTCTTTGAAAAATTATTTCCCACTAGTTTAAAAGTTCCTATACTTTGGCCAACTGATGCAAAGAGCTGACACATTGGAAAAGATCCTAATTCTGAGAAAGGTTGAGGGCAGGAGGAGAAGAGGGTGCCAGAGGATGAGATGGTTGGAAAGCATCACTGACTCAATGGACATGAGTTTGAGCAAACTCTGGGAGATAATGAAGGATGGGGAAGTCTGGTGTGCTGCAGTTCATGGGGTTGCAAAGAGTCACACAATTTAGCGACTGAACAACAATAACAAGATTAAATAGCAGACTTTCACTAAAGATCAATAGGTATAATAGTCTGGAGTCCCGAGTTCACTATTGTATTGACAGTGTGAGTTTTCTCATCATCTTCAAGAGATTGCCTGAAAAACCATCTATATGATCATGTCTTAGGCATTGAAGTGTTGCTGTATGTTGAGGGGGCTGACATATTGTGTTCCTATGGCCTGGGCTTGATCCTATACCATCCTTCACTCGAATTTGAGTGTTGTGCAAGCTTATTTCATTCTCCTTTCTCCCTCTCTGTAGCTCTCCCACATCTAACTTTATTTTGGAATCATTTATAGCCCTCTCCCTGCTCATTTTTTATTCCAGGACTTTTTCTTTAGAATTCTCGTCTCCTCCCCCACCCCCCCCCACCCCCGACCAGTGCTGTCAGGCTGTGGGTATAGAAGAGCGCCAACCTACAGGGATGTTTCCACTTTAAGCCCATCATCTTAGGTGAAATGTGTACTAAAACTACAAAGACCAGATAAAGACAGATGGATGGATGGATGGATAAGTAGATGGATAGATAGCTATCCTTAGAGACAGAGATAGATAAATGATATATTTGTTGTTGTTCAGTTGCTCAGTCATGTCTGACTCTTTGTGACCCCATGGACTGCAGCGTACCAGGCTTCCCTGTCCATCACCATATCCCAGAGTTTTCTCAAATTCATGTCCATTGAGTTGGTGATGCCATCCAACCATCTCTTCCTCTGTCACCCCTCCTCCTCCTGCATTCAAATCTTCCCCAGCATCAAAGTCTTTTCCCCTGAATAGTCTCTTCACATCAGGTGATCAAAGTATTGGAGCTTCAACTTCAGCATCAATACTTCCAATGAATATTCAGGGTTGATTTCCTTTAGAATTGACTGGTTTGATATCCTTGCTGTACAAGAGACTCTCAAGAATCTTCTCCAGCACCCACAGTTCGAAAGTATCAATTCTTCAGTACTCAGCATTTTTTATTGTCCAGCTCTCACATCCATACATGACCACTGGAAAAACCATAGCTTTGACTATACGGACCTTTGCAGGCAAAGAATTGTCTCTGCTTTTTAATATGCTGTCTAGGCTTTTCATTGCTTCTCTATATCCATATGATAGATAGATATGGATATAGAGATAGTGGGATAGATAGATATAGAGGGATGTGTGGTTGCATGCTAAGTCACTTCAGTCACGTCTGACTCTTTACAACCCTCTGGACTGTTGCCTGCAAGGTTCCTCTCTTCATGGGATTCTCCAGGCAAAATTACTGGAATGGGTTGCCATGCCCTCCTTCAGGGCATCTTCCCAACACAGGGATTGACTATCCATGTCTCTTAACATCTCCTGCATTGGCAAGCAGGTTCTTTACCACTAGCACCACCTGGGAAACGTATAGTGGTATAGATATGTTTATACCTATCTATTTATCTATCATCTAACATTTCCAGGTTATAAAATAAAAATTTATTGCAGCAAAAAAATGCCACCCTTGACATCATGAAACATACTTGAGGGGACGTAGTGATATAGGCAAATATTTCACACCTGTATAACAATACCTTTCCTGAGTTGACATTTTGTCTCCAGTGCTCATTCTCCAGCTGACCTGTGGCTCATCAGTGTGGGTCAGGTCCTGATCAGCCACGCTACTGGAATGTCAGTGGAAATTGACTGGAGGCCCCTAGAAGGTTGGTCTCATCTTAGTTCAAGGAGGTACATCACTCTTGCTATGCTCAACTTAAAATCTGAGAATCATGTGAGATATTCATAAGACAAGATGTCACTTAGACAAAAGAGGGCAAGTGAAAGTGAAAGCCGTTCAGTCATGTCCAACTCTTTGTGATCCCATGAACTATACAGCCCATGAAATTCTCCAGGCCAGAATACTGGAGTGGGTAGCCTTTCCCTTCTCCAGGGAAAAAGGGCAAAGTATGTAGCAAAAGCACCAATTAAAAGGCATACTCTATAAGTGTCATGACTTCCAAGGTGGTAAAGAATCCATCTGCCAATGCATGAGACTCAAGAGACATGGGTTCTATCCCTGGGTCAGGAAGATCCCCTGGAGAAGGAAATTGCAACACGCTCCAATATTCTTGCCTGGAAAATTCCATGGACAGAGGAATGTGGCAGTTTATGGTGTCCCAAAGAGTCAGACACAACTAAGCACACACACACACACACAAAGTTTCATAAATGTATGTATATATATACTCTTACAATCCTTTATTGTATTTGCCTATTATTATTCCTTATGAAAAGCTAGTCATTGTACAGTCATATGCTGCATAATATCATATCAAGTCTTAACTACTCCATGCCTCTGTTTTTCATGACAACAGGAATAAATAGCATCCAACCCACAGGTTTGCTGTGATGATTAAGTAAATTAAAACATAAATCATAGAACCGTTACTGGCAGGTTCAGTTCAGTTCAGTCACTCAGTCGTGTCCGACTCTTTGCAACCCCATGAATCGCAGCACGCCAGGCCTCCCTGTCCATCACCAACTCCTGGAGTTCACTCAGACTCACGTCCATCGAGTCAGTGATGCTATCCAGCCATCTCATCCTCTGTCTTCCCCTTCTCCTCCTGCCCCCAATCCCTCCCAGCATCAGAGTCTTTTCCAATGAGTCAACTCTTCGCATGAGGTGGCCAAAGTGCTGGAGTTTCAGCTTTAGCATCATTCCTAATATGCCGTAATACACTTTACCTTATTTTATTATTGAAGATAATAGGCTATCTTTATGGGTTTTGCTACTACAGGAATAGTGTGAGAAGAGGCGAACACTGTTTACAAAAGTTACAAAACACTGTTTTGTAAACACTGTTTACAAAAATTAGCTTTTTATCCATTCAGGATCAGGGAGTAGTCTGCTTAATACTATGCAGGAACACTCCCTGACTGCACAATGAGGGCATCGCATCTACTCTAAGATAACAGCAGAATAAGGACCCCTCCAAAATTGGTAGATTTTTTAATGGTTCCAGGAACTGAGATCACTAAGAGTAAAGAAGATTGGAAAGAGAGACATAGCTACAATATTCAAATACTGAAGCTCTGACATGAGGAAAAACAGTTGTGTTTATTTTGTTTAGACCCAGAGGACAGAACCATGACCAACTGGGAAGGAGTTATAGGCAGACTTGGATTCAACATAGAAAGAACTTTCTAATCTCTGGAAATGGGCAGTTTATAAAGTAATCTCCATCAGTGGGAATGCCCTGTGATTGAGCAAATAAAGTCTCTATGCCTCAGTTTCCCAATCTATAGCATGTGGATTATAATGTCTATTTTTAGCGTGTTGTGAAAATCAGATGAGCTAATATGTACACAGCATTTCAAATACTGTGGGCACACATTTAGCATCCAGCAGACATTAGCCATCATGTAACTGTCCTGTAGAGATGGAGAGAGGCAGGTGTTATTATTCCTTTTATGATGGATAAGGAAATTAGACCAGTTATTAAGCAACCTTGTCTACTCTTAGGCAACTGATCAAAATGACAACCAGAATTACCTAAACTGTCACTTCAGCATTGCACTGGTGTGTCTTACAGCAACATCTGTCCCTGTGATCTCGATTCTTAGGGTCATAAACTATACTGTATATATTTTGGGAGATTTTCCAGCAAACAGTGAGTCTTAAATAAGTGGTGCTTGTTGTCTAAACATATACATCAGTGCCTTCTCATAGAAAGTGTATTGATTTATGCTCTATAATTCCAACCATCTCCACATCCCTCTCTAATCAGCATCAGTATAAGCCACAGTCTAAATGGGCTCCAGACAGTCATTTAACATTTTTTCCTAACTCAACAGTGACTGCAATTTAACTTGCTTGAATACAACATGGGTTTAATTGGAACATAGCTGCAAATTGAGAGCAAAGAATCCTTACAAGTGACTGCTCTTTAAATATAGTGTAGCTCAGCAAGTAAATAGCTCTTCTTTGGAGAGGCCATACTGGGGTAAACATTAAACTGTGGTTCAAATAGCAAAACAAATAGTGTTTGGGTCTCTCAGTATTTATTGTGATTATGCTATATGAGTAATAAGTAATATTTGAGGACATTAGTCATTATTGGCTTTGCGTACTTCCCAAGCAGTCAATCCTAGAGCCAGGATAAACAAGCCCAAGGATGCCACCACCCCCCCTCTTTTTTTTAGCATGTGTTCATGTGTAAGTGCTACGGGAGAGTTATCACCTCTCTAGACATTTGCTAGGAGCTAGGAGAAAATGCAATGGCACCCCACTCCAGTACTTTTGCCTAGAAAATCCCATGGATGGAGGAGCCTGGTAGGCTGCAGTCCATGGGGTCACTGGAGTCGGACACGACTGAGTGACTTCACTTTCACTTTTCACTTTCATGCATTGGAGAAGGAAATGGCAAGCCACTCCAGTGTTCTTGCCTGGAGAATCCCAGGGACGGGGAAGCCTGGTGGGCTGCAGTCTATGGGGTCGCACAGAGTCGGACACGACTGAAGCGACTTAGCAGCAGCAGGAGAAAATGACATATTTGTGCAAGTATTAGACTTACCATTATGAGACAGCTTGTCTTCTCACAAAAATATAAAAATCTGTAGGGGATATGGTCACATAGTCCTTATGACAGATACAGAGGTTGAAAGGAGAGGAGAGAGGAGCTATTTCCCATTTGCTTTGAAACATCTTTTTCATGGTTTCCTTAGACATTTTGTGTAGGTGGTGAGGACATCAGGGAGGATCTCCCAAAGTAGGAAGACATAATCAAATTTGTTTTCTTTGTTTTGAAAGTTAATTTTGGCAACACAGTCTTAAACAGTGAAGACTGGGCTTAAAAGGAGGGAAGCTGGTAAAGAGAAATGTCAGGAATTCTATCGAAATAATACATATATAAGATGGAGAAGCTGTAATAATAATTTTTTTTAAACCAGCAATGAGAGAATACCAAATTCTAGACACAGACATAAGGTAGAAACAACAGGTTTTTTGGTCCATTGTTTATGATAAATGGAATATTACTTACCATATCAGTAAACAAGGGATGTCACAGTCATCATTGATTGCAATCACAGTGTATGATAAGCTGGTGAGCCCTAAGGGAACTCAGGAAGGAAATAATACCTTCCATCTCCATCTAGTCAAAGCTATGGTTTTTCCAGTAGTCATGTATGGATGTGAAAGTTGGACCATAAACAAAGTTGAGTGCCAAAGGACTGATGCTTTTGAACTGTGGTGTTGGAGAAGACTCTTGAGAGTCCCTTGGACTGCAAGGAGATCAAACCAGTCAATCCTAAAGGAAATCAGTCCTGAATATTCTTTGGAAGGACTGATGCTGAAGCTAAAGCTAAAGCTCCAATACTTTGGCCACCTGATATGAAGAACTGACTCATTGGGAAAAAAAAAAAAAAAAAACCCTGATGCTGGGAAAGACTCAAGGCAGGCAGAGAAGGGGACGACAGAGGGCGAGATGGTTGGATGGCATCACTGACTCGATGGACATGAGTAGGAGCAAACTCTGGGAGATGGTGACGGACAGGGAAGCCTGGCATGCTGCAGTCCATGGGGTCGCAAATAGTCGGACAAGACTGAGCAACTGAAATGAACTGAATGGATCTAGTGGCCTTCAGACAACAGCCACTACCTAGGATGAGCTCTGAGGAAAATCAGGATGTGAAAACACAGGATAATGGCCCCAGATAGATGAGGTACATACCAAAGGAATGATTTCAGTAAGCCCAGATTCTTGAATCTCCCTGTATATAGAGAAGTGTTAAATGGTTTTCTTTAATAGAGAGCAATCTTATGACATTCAGATTACTTACCCTTTGTTGTAAAACTTCTATGTAACCTGGCTCCCCACATTTTCCTCCTCAGAGAATTTGCTACTTGAAATGCTGCCTCCTGGGCCTGAAGCCCTAAAAATTCCCACCAAATAAAACATAACTCACAACTTTTAGGTTGTGACTATCTTTTAAGTTGACAAGAGGAAAGACCAAATTCTAGACACAGACCTAAGGTAGAAACAACAAAATTTATTGATCCATTGGCTGTGTTGAAATGAAGGGAAAAGGGGAACTAAGATTAATTATAGTGTTTAGAGGATGGAATGAATGATGATACCATTATCTGGGATTTAGGAACTGAGCAAGAAAAAAGGACCAGGTTATGATACATTCTATCTGGGACCTTCTGTGCTTGAGATTTATGTGTGGCCCTTAAAAATAGTTTTGCTGGGCAAGCTAATAGTTGTAAAGATATTTGTAAATATCCATGGCACTTACGCCACATATCCTGACTGGTACATAGATTTGAGAGCACAATATCCTCACTGGCTCCCACTTTCATGGTAGTTTATAAACATCTCTATAAAATATAAAAAATATTTCACTCCCAAATATAAAGTTCCTAAGACACTGGAGAAAGTGACATCATTTTGTTTTCCACTTTCTCCATATTCTAAGAACTAAATAAAGATCAGGAAAAGTCTTCTGTGGTAGACAGAATAATGGTCTCCCAAAGATGGCCATTATCCTAATTCCTGGCACCTTTGAATATTTTACCTGATGTGGAAAAGGGGACTTTGCAGATGCAATCAAGTTAGGAAGTTGAGATGGGAGCGAATACTGCATTATCCAGGTGAACCTAATCTAATCACCTTGTAGTTTTTGTTTTTTAATTAAAAAAAAAAAAGCAAAGGATTCTTTATTTAAGCCAACATCTGTCATAGAGAGTTAAGTAAGTCAGAAAGAGAAAAACAAATTTTGTGTATTAACTCATATGAAAGTGAAAGCCACTCAGTCATGTCCAACTCTTTGTGACCCCATGGACTGTAGCCTCTGTCTATGGAATTCAGGCAAGAATACTGGAGTTGGTTGCTATTCCCTTCTCCAGCAGATCTTTTCAACCCAGGGATTGAACCCAGGTCTCCCACATTGCAGGCAGATTCTTTATCCTCTGAGCCATCAGGGAAGCCCCTATATAGAATCTAAAAAGATGTTAGAAATGAACCTATTTTCAGGGTAGGGATAGAAACACAGACATAAAGAACAGACTTGTGGACACAGGGAGAAGGGGAGGGTGGGATGAATTGGGAGATTAGGATTGACATGTATATGCTGCTAAGTCACTTCAGTCATGTCTGACTCTGTGTGACCCCATAGATGGCAGGCAGCCCACCAGGCTCCGCCGTCCCAGGGATTCTTCAGGCAAGAACACTGGAGTGGGTTGCCATTTCCTTCTCCAGTATATGCTACCACGTGTGAACAAATAGCTAGCGGAAAGCTGCCGTATAACACAGGGAGCTCAGTTTGGTGCTCTGTGGTGGGGGAGGGGATGCGGGGGGAGAGGGAGATCCAAGAAGGAGGGGATATATGTACACATACAGTTGATTCATTCTGTTGTACAGCAGAAACTAACACAACATTGTAAAGCAATTATACTCCAATAAAACAAAATTCTGAAAGAGATGGGCATACCAGACTACCTGACCTGCCTCTTGAGAAACTTGTATGCAGGTCAGGAAGCAACAGTTAGAACTGGACATGGAACAACAGACTGGTTCCAAATAGGAAAAGGAGTACTTCAAGGCTGTATATTGTCACCCTGCTTATTTAACTTATATGCAGAGTACATCATGAGAAACGCTGGGCTGGAGGAAGTACAAGCTGGAATCAAGATTGCCAGAAGAAATATCAATAACCTCAGATATGCAGATGACACCACCCTTAAGGCAGAAAGTGAAGAAGAACTAAAGAGCCTCTTGATGAAAGTGAAAGAGGAGAGTGAAAAGTTGGCTTAAAACTCAACATTCAGAAAACTAAGATCATGGCATCTGGTACCATAACTTCATGGCAAATAGATGGGGAAACAGTGGAAATAGTGGCTGATTTTATTTTTCTGGACTCCAAAATCACTGTAGATGGTGATTGCAGCCATGAAATTAAAAGACGCTTACTCCTTGAAAGGAAAGTTATGACCAACCTAGGCAGTATATTAAAAAGCGTAGACATTACTTTGCCAACAAAGGTCCATCTAGTCAAGGCTATGGTTTTTCCCGTGGTCATGTGTGGATGTGAGAGTTGGACTATAAAGAAAGCTGAGCACCGAAGAATTGATGCTTTTGAACTGTGATGTTGGAGAAGACTCTTGAGAGTCCCTTGGACTGCAAGGAGATCCAACCAGTCCATCCCAGAGGAGATCAGTTCTGGGTGTTTATTGGAAGGACTGATGTTGAAGCTGAAGCTCCAATACTTTGGCCATCTTATGCAAAGAGCTGACTCATTTGAAAAGACCCTGATGCTGGGAAAGATTGAGGGCATGAGTAGAAGGGGACGACAGAGGATGAGATGGTTGCATGGCATCACCGACTCTATGCACGTGAGTGTGGGTGGACTCTGGGAGTTGGTGATAGACAGGGAGGCCTGGCATGCTGCGGTTCATGGGGTCGCAAAGAGTTGGACACGACTGAGCAACTGAACTGAACTGAAATGAAAACAAATCACATTGGTTCTTGAAAGCAGAGAATCTTTCCCATCTATGATCAGGGAGAGCTGAGACTATGGAAGACAAGTCAGAAAGATGTGACATCACTGGCTTTGAATATGGAGGAAGAGGGCCATGACCCAAGGAGTGGCCTCCAGAAACTTGAAAAGGAAAAAGATAAAACAAAACAAAACAAAAACAGATCCTCCACCAGAGTCTCCAGAAAGAAGGGCAGCCCTGTCTACACCTTGATTTCAGCTGGGACACCCACCTTGGGTTTCTAATCTAAGAATTTTAAGATAATAAATTTGTTGTAAGCCACCAGCTTTGTACCAATTTGTGATAGCAGCAATAGAAAATGAATATATCTTCTCAGTTTAAAAGTTTTAGCACATGCTACAAAGAAGAAATAGTTTTTTTATCATCATCAGTATATATTAAGATTATTATTTATTAAGACTATTGAGTGATATGGTGTTCCTCACTTGCTCAGTAGTAAAGAATCCTTCTGCCAATGCAGGAGACAAGGAGACTTGGCTTCAATCCCTGAGTCAGGAAATTTTCCCTGGAGGAGTAAATGGCAACAAGCTCCAGTATTCTTGCCTGAAAAATCCCATGAACAGAGGAGCCTGGTGGGCCACAGTCAATGGGATGGAAATGGCAACAAGCTCCAGTATTCTTGCCTGAAAAATCCCATGAACAGAGGAGCCTGGTGGGCCACAGTCAATGGGATCACAAAGAGGCGAACATGACTGAGCACACATACACACACACATTGAATGATATATGCCTTATCTGAACTTGGTCTCCTGAAATATCAAGTGAAATGATGTTAATTCTGACCTGATGGAGGTACTGTGAGGACTCAAGGAGGAAGCAAGTGTAGAAACATGTCATGTACTGGAATGTGTTGGTCAGACATTAACTGATAATGGGAGTTTCTTGGCTTGGTCGCTGGAGGTACAAAGCTTAAAGAACTTAATATCAAAGATTGTCCTGCCTGCTGGGAGAGTGAACTACCATAGCCAATGTTCTTAGAGGCAGAAATCATAGTCGTGGGTAATTTCAAGGAGGAGTTAATCACTGAGCAGGCTTTGAATGAAGATTGGAGCTTGATCAGAAGTGGGGAAGGTAAGACTGCAGGAATTTGGTCCCTTTGAAGAAACCCATATCAAGAAGTGGGGAACACTTTTGGGTAATGAAATTGACATCAATCATAAAAGACCCTAACTGATTGAAAAGTGATATATGCAGAGGGTATGAAAAATCTACCTTCATTTCTTGTGGTTTCTCAGTTTTGTAATACTTCTGACCATTCTGTCATTATTAAAACACTCGTTCACTTCCCTGACAGAGTTCATTTTTAGTTTCCTCCCAGTCTTTTTTGCAGATTTCTCTTTCTTGACTTAGCTCTTAAATGCTGACATCGCTTAAGTTGTCTTTGGCCTATTGTTTTTTTTTACTTCTTTGTACTCTTCACAGGGATCTCACACATTCTCAACATTTAAATGCAGCAATTGGATCACGTCTCTCAGTCTGTAGCTAGAGATCAAAGCTTACCCAAACATCTTGTCTGTGTTGATGATTGACCACTGAATGTGTCTGCCTCAGTGTTTCCGGTGGTCCTCAGATATAATCTATCCCTGATTCTACTTCCTTTGATCTGCTCCTCTGTTTTTCTTACCTCCCGTGGCCATGTGGATATTGGTGTCATTCATTAACTTGGAGTTGATCTCGTTTCTCTTTCTTCTATGCATCTATTCTAGTCACTGCTCAGGTTCTGTTGGTTCCATTTTTCTTCACTTTTCCTATCTAGCTCTTCCCTCCAAATTCATTGCTGCTGCTGCTAAGTTGCTTCAGTCGTGTCCGACTCTGTTCGACCCCATAGACGGCAGCCCACCAGCCTCCCCCGTCCCTGGGGTTCTCCAGGCAAGAACACTGGAGTGGGTTGCCATTTCATTCTCCAATGCGTGAAAGTGAAAAGTGAAAATGAAGTCGCTCAGTCGTGTCTGACTCTTAGCGATCCCATGGACTGCAGCCCACCAGGCTCCTCAGCCCATGGGATTTTCCAGGCAAGAGTACTGGAGTGGGGTGCCATTGCCTTCTCCGAAAAATTGCTACTTTCTTAATTCAGGACTTAAATCTTTTCTCCCATAGTCCACTGGGATCCTAACAACTTTAATTCACTATCAGTCTTGTTTCTTTCAATTATCCTCCACCCTATGATCATACTGGTCTTTCAAAAGGAAAATCCAAATCTATTTCTTCCCTTTTCAAATCTGTCCCTGGCTCCCTGATGCCTAAATATATAGATCTTATTGTGGTATATACCACCCTATGTAATCTAGCCTGCCCTAACTCTAGCCCTGTCTCTCACCACCTTATACTCAAATACTTTTAAAGGACAGGTCACTTTAAATCTCAGGCCCTCATCTGCATGGAATGTATTCTGTCTTCTCTCTCAGAAACACCTATCTTTTAAAGACTTAACTCAAATCCCTTCTCCTCTATAAAGCCTTCCATGGCCACCTACTCTAAGTATAGCTGGCCACTATCTTCTTTGGGTTTTTCCATTTGAATCTTCTATACATTTCTGTAAAGATTTTGCAATGTTTGTACTGCACTTAATGATTTGCATGCTGTCTTGTCCATTTGTGCTGCTATAACAAAAATACCATACACTAGATGGCTTAAACCAACAAACATGTATTTCTTATCATTCTGGACGTTGAGAAGTCCAAGATCAAGACATCAGCAGATCTGGTATCTAGTGAGGATCAATTTCCTGCCTCATAGATGTCTGTCTTCTGCTATAACCTCACATAATGGAAAGGATGAATGATCTCTCTGGGGTCTCTATTACAAGGGCACTAATACCTTTCATTTGAGTTCTGCTCTCATGACCCAATCATCTTCCAAAGGCCCCCATCTCCAGAAACCATCACCTTGGTGGTTAGGATTCAACATATGAATTTGTACAGGATATAAACATTCATCATTACATATGTCTTTCTTCTCCCAGTTCTCTGTAAGCCTTTGGGTGCAGAGACTCAGTCTTCCTCATTTTTTAGAACTTCAGTGGATTATCCAACATGGCACAGGGTTTAGGCATCTATCAGTAAGAAAGGGGGTGGGGAGTGAAAGGAAGAGAGAATGAAAAGGTATATGCAAAGTAGGAAGGCAGGAAGGAAGGATTTGTGTAGTAGCATTTGTGTGACCATGAGTTTGAGCAAACACCAAGAGAGAGTGAAAGACGGGCAAGTGTGGCATGCTGCAGTCCACAGGGTCGCAAAGAGTCAGACACAACTTAGCGACTGAACAACATTATTGAAGTGACAATGAGACGGCAAGCAGGGAGACTTGTAAGAAGGCTAACCTGGAAGTGGGGACACAGGGATGACCAGAGTCCTGGGAAGTGCACAGAAAGCATAAGACATGCAGGAGACTGCAATTAAAGACCAGAACTGGGGACACAGGGTGTCCTGTGAAAATTCGCTCTCAGTCCCTAAGCCCCTGAGTGGTGGTCTTTGAGTAGAGAAGTGCTGTCTAAAAAATGATACTATGAACTCAGATTCCAACATTCCAATGTGGTCTTCCCACTAGAACAACACATGGATTCTTTAAACCATCAAAAGGTAATTTAAAACAGCAGGACCCAGGCATTACTGTTCAGTGAGTCACAGTGTCTTTTATTAAAATAAGTTTTTCACACATCTGGTCAATGTTTAGACACAATGCCTTCTGCATTTAGTTTTCTCTAGGACTGAGATAACAGCTTGGGTATGGATTTGGGTAGCCCTTTGGATTTATTTATTCCTGGAAAATCAACCAAACCACATTGTCAAAAGAACACAGAGAGCAATGCTTTCTGCTTCATTTATTAACTAAGGGCACCCCCCATCCCAGGCCACAGCTTCAGGGTACACTCAAAAGCTTAATCCTGAGAGACAACCCTGCCACTGTGGGTTACTGTCTGCCTGGAAGACCACATAACCCAGGCCCTGCTCTGGGGCTATATGCATTCACCTGCCAAACAATGGTGGCCTGGATGTCTTCCCTGCTCTGAGGCCTCTTCCTCTCTACTAATCTTCCCTGAATACCTCCTCTCCCATGAGGAAGATGCAGGCCTTCAGCTCTCTAGAAGTATGTCTTCAGAGAAAAGCTACTTTTGCATTAGGAAATAAAGCACTGCTGCATGTAACTGAAATATCAGATAATTCTGCAAAGAACCATTGATGAACGATTTTGAATCTGACCTAGATAATCTACTAGGAGCATAAAGAAAGAGCTTGAGCTTCCAAAACTGACCACTACTGCCCTCTGGGCAGCCAAGGGAAAATTAAGTCCTCAGCAGTGACTCTACCTATGGGTCAAAGCAACAGAGAGCCAAAGGTGATGACAATGAGGGTGTACAATGGGCTATGAACCCCTCATCTGGACACATTATCTCCCTCCCATGAACTCCTTCAGCATCTCATTTCCCCTCTCCTGCAGCCCTTGTCATTTCTAGCTCATGTTAGAATTCACTAGCTGGGTGGTGTTGAGAACATTGTTGACAGTTTTTGATAAAAAGATGGTGATAAAAGTATCAACCTATGGGATTGTTGTAAGGAGTAAACAGTTAATGTTTGGCAGAAGTATCTAGCTAAGTCAGTACATAAAAAGGAGTAGGAATTGATAAATTCTGCTTTTCTTCAACAAGTGTGTAGTACTGTAGTTAAGGGTGTGGGCCATGGAGCCAAAGAGTCTGGGTTAAAATCTGGCACTGCCAAACTAGTTGTGTGGCCTTAGGCAGATTTCCTAACTTCTCTGCACTGCAGCTTTTTCATCTGTAAAGTGAGGATAAGAATCATATATGCATTCCTATAAGATTGTAGGATTAAATAAATTGCTACATACAACACACTCAGAACAGTATTATGTGCATAAAAGCATTGCAAAACTTAGTTCTTATCATTATTACTCTCATTATGTAGGAGTTGAAGCTGAAGCTGAAGCTCTAATACTTTGGCCCCTTGATGTGAAGAACTGACTCATTGGAAAAGACCCTGATGCTAGAAAAGACTGAGGGCAGAAGGAGAAGGGGGTGACAGGATTAGATGGTTGGATGGCATCACCAACTCAATGGACTTGAGTTTGAGCAAACTCCAGAAGATAGTGAAAGACAGGAAAGCCTGGTGTGCTGCAGTCCATGGGGTCACAAAGAGTTGGACACAACCAAGCAAGTGAATGGCAACAATGTAGGAGTGATTCATTTATGTAGTTTCATGGAGTGAATAAAACATTAATACATCCATGGTAGATTCTCAATACCTCTTTGTGAACTGAATGAATGAATGGAGTAACCTTTCTTTTAGACACTGGAGGTATTTCGTCATGCATTTTTAAAGATTTTTCACTCAACCGAGAAGTGCTTATTGAGGGTCTTCTATATGCCATGGGATGTCACACCTTACAAAGCAGGCAAAGGTTCAGCTCACGGCTTGCAGTCTAGATGCAGAAGTTTTCGCTGTCTTCTAGTCCTGGTGCTTCACTTAGCAAATGAGGACATTGAGATCCAGAGAGGAAAAGGGATTTCGGCGAGGTGGTCACTTGTGGACATGCTGTCAAAGGATCCATGTGTCAAAACTCCATTTGGTTGGTTGACACCCTCTTGTTTCTTGGTATGGGAGGCAGTATGATCCAACAGGAAGAGCTTGGCTCTGGGTTTAGATGAAATCCAACTCTGCCATGAGCCCATTGTGTCATCGGGCAAAGTACTTCAACAGTCTTGGCTCCAGTTCTTCTCTATGATGCAATTTTAGCTTATGCTTCATATGCTAATATGAAGTCCTCCTCTTCTGTGCTGAAGAGGTTGCAGAATGAGACACACATGTCCCACATCATGTCTTTTTTTGTTTTAATTAAACTAGTTGCAGATGTTTAATAATTTACATAAAACCTAGATGTCTGGCTTCTTTCGACAAGTCAGACGGTCTGGCAACCACACTTAGCTGGAGTGAACAGTTGCCCCCTGTGATGTGGCTTGAGTCTTGCAATGTGGCACCGTCTTCACCCTTCTGCATTCATCTTATTCCTGGTCTGTTTCACTCACTGACTCACTTGCCTGACTTTGATCTGCACCTAAGTTTTCAGTGCCTACCATATGGATCCTGGAGGAGGAAATGGCGACCCACTCCAGTATCTTTGCATGGAAAATCCTATGGACAGAGGAGTCTAGTGGACTACAGTCCATGGGGTCACAAAGAGTCAGACACGACTGAAGCAACTGAGCACATCGTATGGATGAGGTTTTTATAGGGCAATGTTATTATAAACAATTAAGGTGTTTTCCATCCTAGTTAATTTTCACTAGAATATTTGCTTCTTTTGTGGAGTCACAGAGTTGTGTTTTCTCAAAACATGAATCTTTTTCACTGCATAAGAGATTTAGAGGGAGAGGGATGGCAAGATGACAATGTACTAATTCAGATACAGGAGCACAGGTGTTACCACTGCCCTAATTACCTCTACTCCAGCACCTATGCAAAAAGAAGAGGTAGAGGGGTCTTCCCTAAGGTACACTGATTAAGACTCCATGCTTCTGAGGCAGAGGGTGCAGGTTCAGTACCTGGTTGGGGAACCGAGAGCTCACGTGCCTTGGAGACAGCCAAAAATAAGTACATAAAATAGCCTATTCCCTAGCTCTCTTTAACAAACAAACAAACAACAACAACAACAGAGAGAGAGAGTTGAATAAGGTTGAATAAGAGAAACCAGGGGCTACTGAGAAGTGATGGTCTACTTGGGGTCTCATGAAGAATGGCAGTTTGGCGGATCACCTTATCTCCTTCCTCCTAGGGTTAACATGAGTCTTATTTATAACTTTGCTCTCAGAGCTCCTTCATGTTAAATCACAGCAACTGAGAAACCTTCAGGACTGGAAGTAGGAAGTAACTTTTGAGACATCTGGACTAGAAAGCTGCATCCTGCCACTTGCAAGAACCCTGGAGATCAGAAATCTGGAGTCCTTTTTCTGGCTCTTGATCTGTCACTGATGGGTTGCATCTCCTTTCTAAGTCCTGTGGCTGAGTTAGGGTGTTTTCATCAAATCTTAGCAGGGGCTGTTCGGAGTACCCCATGAGATGACTGATACAGATGAAGATCAGATCAGATCAGATCAGTCGTTCAGTCGTGTCCGACTCTTTTCGACCCCATGAATCGCAGCACGCCAGGCCTCCCTGTCCATCACCAACTCCCGGAGTTCACTTAGACTCACGTCCATCGAGTCAGTGATGCCATCCAGCCATCTCATCCTCTGTCGTCCCCTTCTCCTCTTGCCACCAATCCCTCCCAGCATCAGAGTCTTTTCCAATGAGTCAACTCTTCGCATGAGGTGGCCAAAGTACTGGAGTTTCAGCTTCAGCATCATTCCCTCCAAAGAAATCCCAGGGCTGATCTCCTTCAGAATGGACTGGTTGGATCTCCTTGCAGTCCAAGAGACTCTCAAGAGTCTCAGATACATATATAGATATAACCTAGATAGCATGAAGGAGAATTTAGATGCTTTACTTCAATTAGATTCATAATCCATGAGGATCCATGCTGATGGGTCCAAGGCCTTGAGGTGAGGAAGAATGCACTAAGATTCCTACTGCAGCAACTACAGAGAAGGCAGATCTATGTGCTGATGGGTAACGGGGCAGAACTGTATTACCCAGAGTCTCCAGGTAGTATGATGGGGCATGTGGGTTATTAAGTAGTCAGTGAGAAGTTGGAAGATGGCTTTGCAATGCAAACACTACCCCATCCCACTCAGGACGTGCCTTGGAAGAAGCTTGGCTCACCAAAAGAGCCCATCAGGAGGAACCCCACCAAATGGGAGGAAGTACAGCAGTTTCAGAATTTGACCAGGTAAAAGGTGAATGTTAATAACTATGAAATAATTTTTTTTAATTTCATAAGTCTATTCTCTATGTCTGTTTCTCCATTGTTGCCCTGTAAGTAAATTGTTCAGTACCATTTTTTTAGATTCCATATAAATGTGTTAGAATGTGGTATTTATCTTTCTCTTTCTGACTCACTTCATTCTGTGTAATAGGTTCTAGGTTCATCCACCTCATTAGAACTGGCAGGGGAGGGTGAGATGTATGGAAAGGGTGACATGGAAACTTACATTACCATATATAAAATAGATAGTCAACAGGAATTTGCTGTATGGCTCAGGAAACTCAAACAGAGCCTCGATATCAACCTAGAGGGGTGAGAGGGATGGGAAGGGAGATGGGAGGAAGCTTCAAAAGGAAGGGGATATATGTATACCTATGGCTGATTCATGTTGAGGTTTGACAGAAAACAGCAAAATTCTGTAAAGCAATTATCCTTCAATACAAAATAAATTAATAAAAAAATTCATTACGTGAATCCTTAAAAGAGAGTCAGAGGACAAAGGGACTTGAAGCTACCCATATGAGGAACATACAAACAGGGATATAGAGCATGAAAAATACAAAGACAGAGGAAGAACAAGAGGTAAAAACAACTTGAGGCGGTCTTTAAACACGGCTCAAGTCATATGAAAAAGGGATTTGACCAGCAACAAGTGGAGATTTAAGATCAATGGCAGAAGTTACAAGTCTACTGATTTTTTTCTCATTCGCTTATTTGTTGATCCAAAATAGCAATGACACAAACTCAAGCTCGGAGCTACATATTTGTATCAAATCCTTACTTTGTCATCAACTAGAGGTTCAACCTTAGGCAATTTACTTAGACTCTCTGAGTCGTATTTTTTTACTCTGAAACAAATAGAGATAAAAAGAATACTTATCACAGAATGCTGTTTTTAGGATTAAATGAGGCAAAGCAGAGAAAATGACTAATATAAGATCTTGCATATACTGAGCACTTAATAACATAACAACATAATAATAATTATTAATATTATATTATTATTCAACAAGCCCTTACTATATGCTAGTTTCTGTACTAGGTGCTGTGTTTACAAAGGTAAAATCAAGCACTGAAAGAGACACATGTACCCCAATGTTCATCGCAGCACTGTTTACAATAGTTAGGACACGGAAGCAGCCTAGATGTCCATCGGCAGACGAATGGATAAGAAAGCTGTGGTACATATACATAATGGAATATTACTCAGCTATTAAAATAATGCATTTGCATCAGTTCTCATGAGGTAGATGAAACTGGAGCCTATTATACAGAGCAAAATAAGTCAGAAAGAAAAACACCAATACAGTATATTAATGCATATATATGGAATTTAGAAAGATAGTAATGATCCTATATGTGAGACAGCAAAAAAGACACAGATGTAAAGAACAGACTTTTGGACTTTGGGAGAAGGCGAGGGTGGGATGATGTGAGAGAATAACATTGAAACATGTATATTACCATATGTGAAATAGATCGCCAGTCCAGGTTTGATGCATGAGGCAGGTCGCTCAGGGCCCGTACACTGGGATGACGCTGAGGGATGGGATGGAGAGGGAAGTGGGAGGATGGTTCAGGATGGGGAACACAGGTACACCTATGGCTGATTCATGTCAATGTATGGCAAAAACCACTACAATATTGTAAAGTAATTAGCCTCCTATTAAAATAAATAAATTTTTAAAAAATCAGGCACAATCACTCCTCAAGGACTTTCCAATCTAGATGCAGATCAATACTTGTTAGAATAGTCCTGAGAGAGAAATCTACATCTATAAAGGGACCAGTTCCCCATTAGCAGCTGTTGTTACACAATAGCTGATCAACTATTTGGGAAAACGGATCAGAAGGGACTCAAGCTTCAGAAGCTCCCTGAATCAGATGGTCTTTTAAGGCCCCCCATAACCCCAAGAATCCCTGATTCTAAATTTCTTCCTGGAGACAATGTTGAATGCCTGTGTCTTAATCCAGAGCCTGCTGATAGGGTGGGGCAATAGAGGGCAGCTGCAGTCCTTGAGGAAAAGTCCAATGTCAAAGCCTGACCATGCCACAATCACTGTGCTTTATCCTACACTTGGGTCCCGTGCCTCAAGGCAGTGACCTCCCTGTCAAGCAGGGCCCACCATGAATTATTTCCATGGTGAGTACTCAAAGGTTCTATAAGAGACTCTTAATAGCCTTGACCTTGTCTACAATATTTTATGCCTGCCATTCATTGAAGTTTGTTTACTCTGAAATTATGGGGAGAGTGACATTGTGCTTAGAACAACATTTGATGGATATGTTTCCTGAACCCTCACCCAACAAAAACTCACTTAGGAAAGAAAGTCTAAATTTAGGGATGTGTGTTCACTTATGGGTTGTGGCCTGGCTTATAGTTTTGCCTCTTATCTGTGACCCATTCTTGGGAGCTGTGACCAACAGCATAGCAATAATTTCAGGCCCACAAGAGAACTGTGCAAAGGAGATACCTTTAGTTCATCAACTTGGAAATGCCCTCAATATGAAACCAACATGTATCCTCAAATTACACAGGAAAGAACAGCCCTTTTTCCTTTGTTAGATGTCTCAATATTTGGAAATACTTGAATCAAAATGAAAAGTACATGGAGTATTTTTAATTAATTTGTAATAAATTTTACAAATTTAACTTAATTTATAATAAATGTAATTCATTTAATTTCACATTTAATATCCACAAAAGATGCCATATTTTAACTAAACGTTGGTATGCATAGATACACAAATGCCATCGACAAATTCCATAACCTATACAGACTGAATCAAAAAATTTAGCATTTGTTTCAATACTACCCTTCAGTGTTTATCATGCTGTTAGTTTTGACTCCTGAAATATGAAAAGATATCTTTAAGGTTGGAAGGTATTTTCTCATTCCTTGAACCTCATTTCATTCTTATTACAGTAATAGCTGACAATTATTGAACACTTTTTATGTGCCAGGCATTGGGCAAAGAGCTTTACATATATTCATTTATTTAATTGAATCCTTACAAGTTATGATAGTTATTAATACATCTATTTTAATATATATATTTTACAAAGGAAGAAACTTAAGTTCATAAAATCTAAGTAACCTTGGCCAATGTAAGACTGCTAGTAAACTGCACAGCTGGAAACCAAACCCAGATCTGTGGGATTCATAGTTCATCCATCTACTTTGTTATGTTGTCTCCAGCTCATGCTGGATGCAAAGTAAGTGTTCCATAAGTAATTGAATGATGATTATCTAGGCAGTTTTATTGCAAGAAAGCCGACTGTGGCCTGCTCCACTGAATACTGATTATTTGTTGACCAGGTTACAATGGATAAAAGGAATTTTTGTAATTTTATTTCTTGAAAGTCTGGGCTTTAGATAGGAAAAAAAAATTATCCTTTCCTCATTTAGGAATGGTTATGAGTTGACTAAAGTAAAAACTATGTTTATGAAAATAAAAAGCTCCATGCAGTATTAGTTTAAAAAGGTGGAGATTCAAATGTGTTGGAATATGTCTTGGAATGGGGTGGGGTGAGTGATAACAGTAGGGAGATATATTTGCAGAATATCCTCCTTAAGTTAATATGGATTCTATCATCTGTTCTCTGTCTCATTTTTCCCCGGAAAACAAACCAAAATAGGACCACAGATTTTTCTATTCTTCCTTGAACTTTAGGGGAAAATTGCAAGCATATTTTGAATATATTTTAGTTGGGACCTTCAAAATAGGGCCAAGTTCATGATACTGACTCTCTAAGTACATTGCCTTATCTCCCCCTCATACTTACTGAACAAAAGAGAAACATTTCTTTTAGCTTTATATTTTGGATTCATTTAATTGAGTAGATTTCAAATATTGCAAGCAATCATTTAAAAAATTTTTTGAAATCCATTTTAGAGCGATCTTACCACTTAAAAAGAATCTGGGGTGTGGGGAGAGAGGAGGAGGGAAATTCCAAAGCATTGTCTTTGGTTTTTAGGTTTTCAGAGTTTTGGGTGCTGGTATCTGGTCCATTTTCCAGGATGGGGTGTTTCCTACATGATAACCTTTTTCGGGCAATAGCCATATCTAGCACAATGTTGTAAATCTCTAGAGTGAGAGGCAGTCTATGGGCTCCTCATTAAAAAAATAATAATTATAGGAGGACACAGGAGAAAGAGTTTTTCTTAGGCAAGATATGGAAGCAACCAAAATGACCATCAACAGCAGAATGGATAAAGAAGATGTGGTACATATATACAATGGAATATTACTCAGCCTTAAAAAAAATGAAATAATATCATTTGCAGCAACATGGATGGACCTAGAGATTATCTTACTAAGTGAAGTAAGTCAGACAGAGAAAGTCAAATATCGCATGATATCACTTATATATGGAATCCTAAAAAATGTATACAAATGAACTAACTTATAAAACAAATAGATTCAGAGACACAGAAAACAAACTTATGACTACCAAGGGGGAAAGGGGAGGAGAGTGGGACAAATTTTAAAAAATAAAAAATTACATTTCTTTTCAACAGCATGAAGTCGGGACATTCTCTGCCTTATCATTGGAGTGTTTGTCACTTGCATTCAATATAATATGGTTGGGTTTGAGTCACATTTGAAGTTAAAAGTGAAGCTTAATGACAAACCATCTTTAACTTCAGCATGGATGAAAGCATGTTTACAGTCTCACATTTTGTTAAAAATTGGAAATAAAATTCTTCAGTTTGTCACCAAAAAAGAAAAGTCTACCTACCTATCTTCCTGTATTTGCCCTTATAAAGTACTAATCTGTGTTGTTCTTTAGTTGCTAAGTTGTGTCCAACTCTTGCAACCCCATGGACTGTAGCCCACCAGGCTCCTCTGTCCATGGGATTGCCCAGGCAAGAATACAGCAAGGGGTTGCCATTTCCTTCTCCAGGGGGTCTTCCTGACCCAGGGATCAAACCCACGTCTCCTACACTGCAAGCAGATTCTTTACCGCTGAGCTACCGGGGGAGCCCAACTAACCTATAACTGCAATATTTAACAAGAGAGACCATAAATTAAACTTATAAACTACTGTAGAGGTGGAGGCCTACTTTAAGGAGGCAAGAATATACAATGGATTAAAGACAATCTCTTTAACAAGTGGTGCTGGGAAATCTGGTCAACCACTTGTAAAAGAATGAAACTAGAACACTTGCTAACACCATACACATAAATAAACTCAAAATGGATTAAAGATCTAAACGTAAGATGAAAAAAAAAAAAAAGAAAAAAAAAAAAACAAGAAATATCTTAATTGGAAAGTTCTCAACTTTTATAGATAGTACTGTATACTGTGCGTATGTAAATTTTGCTTATTATCTGTTAAATTGCAAAAAAAAAAATTGGAAAAGGTTAAATTTCTAAAAAGCTCAAATTAAAGGGAATGAAAAGAGAGTGAGGAGAAGATAACAAAGTAACTGGTATCACCTGTCCCCTGAGGCAGGAGGAAAAGGTGCCTAGGGAACATAGCTTGCGGGGAACTTGGAACTCTCGATGGATTTGTCACATTCTGAGCATGTGAAATGGTGGTCTGGATTTAACCTTCCAGTGTCAGAGCTATAGGAAGTTCTAACATTTTTCCTGTCAACCATAAAATACCTGCAAAGAAGGTCTCAACAGTACAATACAGTACACCCTGGAGATTTTATATGTAACCTTCACAGTCTGGACCAAAACAGACTGTCCCAACACAGATACACAACATGTAGAAGATACTTTGCTGAGGAAAGTCTTTTAAACCTGAATTATTTTGGATTATTAGGTTAAAAAATCTTGTTTGCATTTTTATTGAAATACGGTAGATTTATAATGTTAATTTCTGCTGTACAGCAAAGTGATTCAGTTATATATGCATATATACATACATATATATATATATATATGGGGTTCCCAGGTGACTCGGTGGTAAAGAATTTGCCTGACAATGAAGGAGACACAGGTTCAATCCCTTGGTTGGGAAGATCCGTGGAGAAGGGAATATTGACCCACTCCAGTACTGGGAAATTCCGTGGACAGAGGAGCCTGGAAGGCTACAGTCCATGGGGTTACAAAGGAGTCAGACATGACTTAATGACAAAACAACAACAAACAAAACATGCATACATATGTGTGTGTCTGTGTAATATATATATATGGGCTTTCGTGGTAGGCAGGGCTTTGAGCATCCTTTCCAAATCCACCCAAGAATGCACAGTTTGAATCACAGCACCGTACCATCCATTAAAGCCAAAAGTTTATTTCCCCAAAATCAAGACCGAGAATGTTATCTTTATGAAGGGGAAGCATAGCAAAAACATTGTATCTTCAATGAAGGAAAGGAGACTTGGTCTGGATGTAGGGGAGCTTTCGATCCAACACTAGGATCTTCCTTGCTATCAGTGCTATGGACTCTCAGCAGAGTCCAAGGAACGCATTATTTAGCACTCTTCCTTAGAAGTCTGTAAAACTCACATGGATGGGCCTTATGGCAGAAGACGCCAGTCATGGGGTCAGAGAAACCTGAGCCCCTCTAGGTGGCCTCGGGCAGATAACCCCTCTATGCCACAGGTTCCCACATAAAATAGAGACCATTATACCTATTTTTCAGGCTTGTTGCGAGGTTTAGAAACAATACCTGGTACATAGTGGGAACGAAATAAATGGGAAAGGATATAGTTTTATTTTCTAGATGACAGAGGTAATTTATTGTCTGGGACGAGAACACTAGCTAGGTAATCTCCAGGCCTCTGCTTTAGGTGCAAGACTTCTAGTCCTCCTTCTCTTTGAAACACCGCAAACTCTGAAGCATCCTGGCCATAGAGATCATGTTTATTATCAGCAATGCGTCTTTTACTCCCCACTGGCCCACACTCCTTTTAGTCACCCTCACTGCCATCATGAGCTTGTCTGAATCTCCCTAGACACTGTCTTCATTTTAGCCATTTGCCTTTCTAGCCCACTGAGTCCCATCTTCTCTGAACAATTATTCACTTGAGTAGGTGACAAAGGGCTGATTTGGTTAATTCATCTGTGCCAATGTTCTGATCAGTGGTCATAGGTAACTTGCCCAGATAGGTGAACTTCAGGTGTGAGTGTGTGCTCAGCCGCTCAGGCATGTCTGACTCTTTGAGACTCCATGGACTGGAGCCTGCCAGTCCATGGAATTCTCAGGGAAGAATATTGGAGTGGGTTGCCATTTCCTCCTCCAAGCGATCTTCCTGACCCAGGGATTAAACCCATAGCTCTTGAGTCTCCTGCATTGGCAGGTGGGTTCTTTACCACTGTGCCACCTGAGAACTTGAGGTAAAGGAACTCTAGTAAATAAACGTCCTAGATAGTCTTTTTTTTTTTTTTTTTTTTTGAGTTCAATGGCAAAGAGATCTTTACTCCGGAAGATCTCCCTACATAATCCAGGTGAAGAGGTACTGTGAGCTACTTGGCCATACTTAAGCAGAACACAATTAGGCTGCTTTATGTTGTATCTCCAGAGAGATCAACCTGGACAAGATCCCTGTGGTTCACCAGGGGCACTGTCAGGGCTGAATGCTGCGAGTCCATCCCATAGCTGAACCAGATGGAAAGAACCAGAATCTTGTTCATTCTGAAACCATTCCCTTAGTTGTAGGGATCCAGATTCTTGGAACAGCATGGTTTTGAGACACTTTCATAATCATCTAAGCTCATGACTTGACGATTTTTGAAGCTGAAGCTCAGAGAAGGAAGAGTTGATTTGTTTGATGCCAGAGCTGGTGAAGGCTGAGCTGTGTCTGGAATCTAGGTTCCCTGGCTCCTGACCCAAAGCCCTCTATCTGCACCAATTTACGTGTATAAACCTTGGCACATCTTATCTGTTCTAGAAGAAGGGGCTCTGGTGGTGGAGGATCAGAACTAACCTCTGAACCCTATTTTACCACCAAGCATCTGGGAGAGTCTCAATGAATTGTCTCAGGTTCCATTTGCCCATCTGTAAACTGAGCAGAGTCCACTCCACATTGTCTGATGTCCCTGGCTATTACTCAGAATAGAGGAGAGCATCCTATCCACAAAAATCCTGAAAAAAAGCATTGGTTGAAGAAGAAAGGAGTTTAGAAAGTCAAACAGTCACTCACACATGTGTACACACACACACACACACATCCAAGTTATTCCAATTTGTCACCATCCTCAGATTCAGAAGCCATGGATGCTGTTCTCCCTACTTGAAGTCTAGGGAGCACTGACCTTTACGCTGACATCAGAAAACAGAATGGTTTCCGATTGGAAATGACAACCTATGGGCTGCTGCATGACAAGCCCCTGGGGTAGGGAGCCTCTGTATCTTCTGCAATCTGCTGATGGATTGCTGCTGCAGGCACCCCAGACCTCTAAACAGACACTGAAGAGGGTGCAGACAGAGAGAGAAAGGACAAGTTAGCCACTGAAACTCATGACCGTAATAAAACAAAGTGCTTAAAGGGGACAGACGTCAATCTGGGAAAGGGAACGAGAGAGAAGGAGAGGGGAAGGGAGAGACAGGAAGATGTGAAGGAGACTAGAAGAAAGGGAGGGAAAGAGAATATGAGAATTTAGGGGACTGGAGTACACAGTTGAGACCCAAATTAATGACATGGACGATCAAGTTGAAGGACTTGCTAAAGCCCAGAGCAAATATTCAAACTGCACCCATAGTATACAAAGATCTTAGGATAAAATTTCCTTGGGGTGAGACTGCACAAAGTCTGGGTTGGATCTGCTGTATGGGCTCCCCAAAACTCCAGTCACTGTGGCCAACTCCAAGGAGAGGAGGTTTAGGTCACATGATTTCCAGACTCTGATTCTGATGGTGGCTTTTAGCCTTTCCATCATCCCGAACCTTGGAAATTTTTCTCTTTTCTCTCCCCTGGGCAAGCAAACTGCTGATGCTTTTGTATCAGCCATAAGGGCTGTGTTGTGAAGGGTGAGGGAATGTGCAAGAAAGCAGAAGATAATTCCCAGAAATCTCCTCCCAGAGGTTCCCAGGCAATATTTCTCTAAGAACTTTCTTCTCTAAGAACTCACTTGCATCAGCTTTGGTTGCCTGTTCACTGGCTCACGAGCCTTTCATCTGCAATTTCAACTGTTAAGTCTGCGAGACCCCCGGACAAACCTCCTGTTTCCTCAAGGGAGCTGTCAGGGTCAGTGTGTGTGTTGTAAGCAGCCTCGCTCATTGCACAGACCTGGCATGATCAGGAGCCAGCCTCATTCCAGGACCACGTGACACAGGCAGGGTTACTCACTTGGTTGTCCTCCAGCAGGGGCAGCTAGGGACACCTCCCTAGAGTGACTACAACATTTATCACTGGGATGACTCAGCCGGAGCCTCCCTCTCCCTGCAAAGGGAATCTGAGGCCAGGGCTGGGGGTGGGAGTGTCGATTAGACCCATCTATGGCTGCAAGAGCACAGAAACTGCCCCTCACCTGGGAACCTTGAAGGACATGGTGAGTAAAGCTCAGGTCAATGGCTCAGAAACTCAGAATGAAACATGATTTTATTCTAGAAGCTTGGATGACTGCTGGGGCTCGGTGTTCAAAACCCCAAGGAAGATCCTACTCAGCCACTAATGACAACATTTTCATTGTAGATTTGCATGCATTCCATCTCACTGACTTCACTCCCATCTTTATTTTGTTTTTGTCATTTCTAAGGTCTTTCAAATATTTATCCCTAATGAGAGTGACATCACACAGTCTTATGGCATGTCCTGCCTGGTTTCCTGGTTAAGGACAGGCTCCATTTCTTTTGTCTGAGCAGGTGATGCTTTGTCTCTCAACGTTATATCCAGTCCTGTTTCTTGATCTTTATGTCACTGATGAGTGTGGTCTCACCTCCTCAATGTGCTCCTACACAGCACAAGCCTCCTCTTACAGTCCTAATTTCCCGCAGCATCCAGCTCACCAATAAGCACATGGCAGGTACTTACTCAACTCTTATTGTGTGATTGTATACACTGTTGAAGACCCAGGGGGAAAGGAGTTTCACAGACTCACCAGTTACCAAATCCAAGATCTAAATTCACTTAGAAGGAGATTTTGATAGCAAAACTAAAGCCTTCATTTTGCATGCCATCTCTTATTCAATTTCCAAAACAACATCTGTAGTGTAATTGGTTAATTTCCATCTGTTGCTTTCCTTCTTAACTCTGAGATGTTCTCCTGATGTCATCATTATAATCGTTTCTGGAGGTTTACAATAAAAACAACTGTGATTTGTACAGTGCTTAATCACAGGTATTTTACTTAGTGTGTCACATTCTATGATCAATGTAAATGCACCTCGAATTCTTTGATGACAGGGCGCCTTTGGCTCAGGGCCAGATGCTGCTCTGAAATCCGTGGCATGTCTGTCATGTGGTCTGACAGTCCTTTCAGCCACTTCCAGCTCCCCATCCTGTTTTCTCTCTCAGGCATTGCCCCTAATAAATGCTCTTGTTCACGTACCCTGTCTTCACATCTGTTCTCAGAGGATCCAGTCTCTCCAGCCTGGCTACCATAGTCCCTTCTCCAGGGCCTCCTGGTCTCTCTCCATCAGAGCACTGACCCAACTGCATTGAACTGTCTCTGTCTCCCTATCAGACCTGAATCACTAACCATTGTGTAATGAGATGGATGCTGGAAGCACTAGAGGAAGTGAGTCATTTCACTGGGAAGCTGAGGAGTGAGCAGTGGAAGTGTCGGGGTGGGGGGAATTCTTAATTGAGGTGTATTCAGCTGTGCCTTGAAGGATGGGCAGAATCCCCGAAAAGAGAATGCTGGCCGGCTTTGGACGCAGACGGAAGAGAATGAGAAAAATGATGGTCTTTTCGCGCATGATGATTATGTTGGTACCGCTGGACTGTAACTGCAGAGATAGAGTAGCTGGATTGGAAATCCGTGCTGAATGGGTTTTACTTCATGCTGTATGTAATGGTGCTCGAGCAATTTACTTTTAAGTGAAGTATAGTTGATTTACAATGTGTTAGCTCTGAATGTACAGCAAAGTGATTCAGTTATATGTACATATATGGATATATATTTTTTCAGATCTTTTCCATTATAGGGTATTACAAGGTATTGAATATAGTTCCCTGTGTTAAATAGGAGGTCCTTGTTTATCTCTTTTATATATAGTATAGTGTATCTGTTAATCCCAAACTCCTAATTTATCCCTCCCTGCTCCACTTTCCCCTTTGGTAACCATAGGTTTTTTTCCCTATGTCTTTCAGTCTTTTCCGTTTTCTAAATGTTTGTATCTGTTTTTTAAGATTCCACATCTAAGTGATATCATACGATATCTGCCTTTCTCTGACAGACTTACTTCTTACACTATTTATAAGCACAGTGTCATCAAATACATGTTTCCTGTTATGAAACAAATCTCAGAGTGGTTGGAGCATCCTGTAAAATCACTCTGAGCCACATTGCCAATATAGACCCAGTAGTTATATTAGCTATGTAAATTTTAATCTAAAGGTGGCACAGTAGGAAAGAATCCACTTGCTAATACAGGAGGCGCAAAAGACTTGGGTTACCCTGGGCCAGGAAGATCCCCTGGAGGAGGAAATGGCAACCCAATCTAGTATGCTTGTCTGGAAAATCCCCTGGACAGAGGAGCCTAGCAGGGTACAGTCCATGGGGTCTCAAGGAGGTGGACACGACTGAGTGTACCCACACAATTTAAATTTAAATCCAACTAAAAATTCAGTCATAATAGACAGACATGGCTAGTGGCTGCTCCATATAGAGCAGTACAGTGGGGAGGTCAAGCAGATTTGAATGAGGAAGCTGACAAAAGCTGGAGACCAGAGAGGTCAGGAGACAGTCACACAGCTGAGAGTAGATGAGTGAGGTTTGAAGCCTAAATTTTGTCAGTCTTAACCCAGAGGTATTTCCACCGGATTTTTTTTTTTTTTTTTTGCTTTTCCCAGCTTCCTACAACTGTTTAGCAAGAAAGCTCATTCATGGGCAGATCCTAGCCCTGTGGTGCTGGCAGTGAGATAACTACAAAGATTCTAGGACCTAAGATAACTACCTAAGATAACTACAAAGATTCTAGGATCTTACCTAAGGTAAGATGACCAGGTTTGAATCTAGCTCTGCCATTTAGGAGTTGTAGAGCTTGTGGAAATGAATCAGCTCTCTGGGCTCCAAGTTCTTCACTGATAGACAGAGATGATGAATTCATTGTCATCTATTTCACAGTGTTGAAAAAAATCTACTTTTCAAAATCAGGTTAACTATATATTTTACATAGATGACATTTTTCTTTCTTCTTTTCCTTTTTATCTTTTTACTTTGTGCTGCACAGCATGTGGGATCTTAGTTCTCCAACCAGGGATCAAACCTGTGCCCCCTGCATTGGAAGTGCAGAGTCTTATCCACTAGACAGCCTGGGAATTCCCTCTTCTTCTGCAACTATAAAATGATATATGACTTTTGTAAATAATTTGCCCCTCAAAAGGCACTTTAAAAAGATTTCAAGACAAAAGTATTATTTAAAAAATAAAAGGCATTAAGTTTTACAAGTGAGTCTAAATTTTAGAACAGTGACCCTCAACCATGGTTATATATTAGAATTTCTTGAGAATTAAAAAAAAAAAAAAAAAACCTTGCTGCTCTGCCTAGCTAGACTTATGAAACCAAGATTTTAGAGGGGTAGAACCCAGAAACAATTTTTGAAGCTCTCCACATGATTCCAATGTGCAAACATATTTGGGAACTATGATTCTGAAAAGATAGCTCATCAAATTTTTAAAAACTACATGTACCACAAGTATGTAAAGAAAAGACACAGGTGGCAATCTATGCATTTATGCTCAGAAAAGAGCAGTTTTCACAAATGACTAGCTTATGTGCAAAGCTATAGACAGATATCCACCATTGTCAAGGTCCAGATAAAGCTGTTTTGTAAGGAATTAGGAACCTACAGCAACTGGCTTAGGATGTTGCTTAGTTGGGGACCAGATGGGGATAGGGTGACCCTGAGTGTGTTCATTGGTGTTTGCTTTCCGTCTGATACACACACACTTATAAAGCAGCGCAAGGGGTCAATTTTGCTATTTTATTTATTTATTTATTTTTTGGTAAGGAAATAGGTAAAGTACCTACTTAATGTTTCTCTTCACCTCAAACCCACTCCCAAGAAGTGATCTCTGATATGTTGGATGTGATGTCTGTGCTTAAGCAGATGACACAGACCCACAAATAACACACGCACACACCCACGTACACACGCACATATAACACATACATGTGCACTAGTGCACTTGGACTTCCACTGATAACTTTATCTTAGCCATTGTACCATATCAGGACATCAGGTTTATCTCATGTTTAATAAATGCTTAGTTTTATTGTTCCTGTGTATCATGGCTTATTTGGACATTCCCCAGTAGATAGTGAGTTTTCCCTTGCTTTTTTCTGTTTCAAAGAACACTACAGTAAACTCACTTGCATGTTTAACTTTTGAGCAAACACCATTGAAGGATAAATTCTTCGAAGGGTGACTGCTAGGTTAAAAAAACTGACATTGTTGGGACTTCCCTGATGGTCCTGTGGTGAAGCCTCTAAGCTTCCAGTGCTGGGGGCATGGGTTTGGTCCCTGGTCAGAGAACTGAATTCTGCAAAGAGAATGCAGTGGTCATAGCAAACACTCTCTTTCAACAACACAAGAGATGACTTTCACATGGACATCACCAAATAGTCAATACCAAAATCAAACTGATTTCATTCTTTGTAGTTGAAGATGGAGAAGCTGTATACAGTCAGCAAAAACAAGACATGGAGCTGACTGTGGCTCAGATCATCAACTTCTCATAGCAAAATTCAGGTTAAAACTAAAGAGAGCAGGGAAAACCACTAGGCCAGCCAGGTACGACTTAAATCAAATCCCCTATGAATATGAAGTGGAGGTAATGAATAGATTCAAGAGATTAGCTCTAGGCAACAGCACGCCTGAAGAACTATGGACAGAGGTCCATAATATTGTCCAGGAGACAGTGAACAAAACCATCCCAAAGGAAAAAAAAAAAAAAGAGAAGGCAAAGTGGTTATCTGAGAAGGCTTTACAAATAGCTGAAGAAAGAAGAGAAGCACAAAGCAAGGGAGAAAGGGAAAGGTATACCCAACTAAATGCAAAGTTCCAAAGAACAGCATGGAGAGACAAGAAGGCCTTCTTCAATGAACAGTGCATAAAACTGGAAGAAAACAACCAATGGGGAAAGACTAGATATCTCTTCAGGAAAACTGGAGATATCAAGGGAACATTTTGCCCAAAGATGAGCACAATAAAGGACAGAATTGGTAGAAACCTGGTAGATGCTGAAGAGATCAAGGAGAGACAGAAAGAATACACAGAAGTACTGTACAATAAAAGATCTTAATGAACCGATTACTACGATGGTGTGGTCAGTCACCCAGAGCCAGACATTCTGTATACAAAGTCAAATGGGACTTAGGAAGCACTGCACTTAATAAAACTGGATGCGATGAAATTCCAGTAGAGCTATTCAAAACTCTAAACAATGATGGAGAGAGGAGCTAAGACGGCGGAGGAGTAGGACGGGGAGAACACTTTCTCCCCCACAAATTCATCAAAAGAACATTTAAACGCCGAGTAAATTCCACAAAACAACTTCTGAAAGCCGGCAGAGGACATCAGGCACCCAGAAAAGCAACCCAAGTCTTTGAAAGGAGAGAGAAGAAATACAGCTCCACTCACCAGAACACCTACACAAGCTTCCCTAACCAAGAAACCTTGACAAGCCACCTGTACAAACCCACACACAGCGAGGAAAAGCCACAATAAAGAGAACTCCACAAACTGCCAGAATACAGAAAGGACACCCCAAACTCAGCAATTTAAACAAGATGAAGAGACAGAGGAATACCCAGCAGATAAAGGAACAGGATAAAAGTCCACCAAACCAAACAAAAGAGGAAGAGATAGGGAATCTACCTGATAAAGAATTCCGAATAATGATAGTGAAATTGATCCAAAATCTTGAAATCAAAATGGAATCACAGATAAATAGCTTGGAGACAAAGATTGAGAAGATGCAAGAAAGGTTTAACAAGGACCTAGAAGAAATAAAAGAGAGTCAATATAAAATGAATAATGCAATAAATGAAATTAAAAACACTCTGGAGGCAACAAATAGTAGAATAACAGAGGCAGAAGATAGGATTAGTGAATTAGAAGATAGAATGGTAGAAATAAATGAATCAAAGAGGATAAAAGAAAAACGAATTAAAAGAAATGAGGACAGTCTCAGAGACCTCCAGGACAATATTAAATGCTACAACATTCGAATCATAGGGGTCCCAGAAGAAGAAGACAAAAAGAAAGACCATGAGAAAATACTTGAGGAGATAATAGTTGAAAACTTCCCTAAAATGGGGAAGGAAATAATCACCCAAGTCCAAGAAACCCAGAGAGTCCCAAACAGGATAAACCCAAGGCGAAACACCCCAAGACACATATTAATCAAATTAACAAAGATCAAACACAAAGAACAAATATTAAAAGCAGCAAGCGAAAAACAACAAATCACACACAAGGGAATTCCCATTAGGATAACAGCTGATCTTTCAATAGAAACTCTTCAAGCCAGCAGGGAATGGCAAGACATACTTAAAGTGATGAAAGAAAATAACCTACAGCCCAGATTATTGTACCCAGCAAGGATCTCATTCAAATATGAAGGAGAAATCAAAAGCTTCTCAGACAAGCAAAAGTTGAGAGAATTCAGCAACACCAAACCAGCTCTCCAACAAATACTAAAGGATATTCTCTAGACAGGAAACACAAAAACAGTGTATAAACTCGAACCCAAAACAATAAAGTAAATGGCAATGGGATCATACTTATCAGTAATTACCTTAAATGTAAATGGGTTGAATGCCCCAACCAAAAGACAAAGACTGGCTGAATGGATACAAAAACAAGACCCCTACATATGTTGTCTACAAGAGACCCACCTCAAAACAGGGGACACATACAGACTGAAAGTGAAGGGCTGGAAAAAGATTTTCCATGCAGATAGGGACCAAAAGAAAGCAGGAGTAGCAATACTTATATCAGATAAAATAGACTTTAAAACAAAGGCTGTGAAAAGAGACAAAGATGGTCACTACATAGTGATCAAAGGATCAATCCAAGAAGAAGATATAACAATTATAAATATATATGCACCCAACACGGGAGCACCGCAATATGTAAGACAAATGCTAACAAGTATGAAAGAAGAAATTAACAATAACACAATAATAGTGTGAGACTTTAATACCCCACTCACACCTATGGATAGATCAACTAAACAGAAAATTAACAAGGAAACACAAACGTTAAACGATACAATAGACCAGTTAGACCTAATTGATATCTATAGGACATTTCATCCCAAAACAATGAATTACACCTTTTTCTCAAGCGCACATGGAACCTTCTCCAGGATAGATCACATCCTGGGCCATAAATCTAGCCTTGGTAAATTCAAAAAAATAGAAATCGTTCCAAGCATCTTTTCTGACCACAATGCAGTAAGATTAGATCTCAATTACAGGAGAAAAACTATTAAAAATTCCAACATATGGAGGCTGAACAACACCCTGCTGAATAACCAACAAATCACAGAAGAAATCAAAAAAGAAATCAAAATTTGCATAGAAACGAATGAAAATGAAAACACAACAACTCAAAACCTGTGGGACACTTTAAAAGCAGTCCTAAGGGGAAAGTTCATAGCAATACAGGCATACCTAAAGAAACAAGAAAAAAGTCAAATAAATAACCTAACCCTACACCTAAAGCAACTAGAAAAGGAAGAAATGAAGAATCCCAGGGTTAGTAGAAGGAAAGAAATCTTAAAAATTAGGGCAGAAATAAATGCAAAAGAAACAAAAGAGACCATAGCAAAAATCAACAAAGCCAAAAGCTGGTTCTTTGAAAGGATAAATAAAATTGACAAACCATTAGCCAGACTCATCAAGAAACAAAGGGAGAAAAATCAAATCAATAAAATTAGAAATGAAAATGGAGAGATCACAACAGACAACACAGAAATACAAAGGATCATAAGAGACTACTATCAACAATTATATGCCAATAAAATGGACAACGTGGAAGAAATGGACAAATTCTTAGAAAAGTACAACTTTCCAAAACTCGACCAGGAAGAAATAGAAAATCTTAACAGACCCATCACAAGCACGGAAATTGAAACTATAATCAAAAATCTTCCAGCAAACAAAAGCCCAGGTCCAGACGGCTTCACAGCTGAATTCTACCAAAAATTTAGAGAAGAGCTAACACCTATCCTACTCAAACTCTTCCAGAAAATTGCAGAGGAAGGTGAACTTCCAAACTCATTCTATGAGGCCACCATCACCCTAATACCAAAACCTGACAAAGATCCCACAAAAAAAGAAAACTACAGGCCAATATCACTGATGAACATAGACGCAAAAATCCTTAACAAAATTCTAACAATCAGAATCCAACAGCACATTAAAAAGATCATATACCATGACCAAGTGGGCTTTATCCCAGGGATGCAAGGATTCTTCAATATCCACAAATCAATCAATGTTATACACCACATTAACAAATTGAAAAACAAAACCCATATGATTATCTCAATAGATGCAGAGAAAGCCTTTGACAAAATTCAACATCCATTTATGATAAGAACTCTCCAGAGAGCAGGAATAGAAGGAACATACCTCAACATAACAAAAGCTATATATGACAAACCCACAGCAAACATTATCCTCAATGGTGAAAAATTGAAAGCATTTCCTCTAAAGTCAGGAACAAGACAAGGGTGCCCACTTTCACCATTACTATTCAACATAGTTTTGGAAGTTTTGGCCACAGCAATCAGAGCAGAAAAAGAAATAAAAGGAATCCAAATTGGAAAAGAAGAAGTAAAACTCTCACTGTTTGCAGATGACATGATCCTCTACATAGAAAACCCTAAAGACTCCACCAGAAGATTACTAGAACTAATCAATGAATATAGTAAAGTTGCAGGATATAAAATCAACACACAGAAATCCCTTGCATTCCTATACACTAATAATGAGAAAACTGAAAGAGAAATTAAGGAAACAATTCCATTCACCATTGCAACGGAAAGAATAAAATACTTAGGAATATATCTACCTAAAGAAACTAAAGACCTATATATAGAAAACTATAAAACACTGGTGAAAGAAATCAAAGAGGACACTAATAGATGGAGAAATATACCATGTTCATGGATTGGAAGAATCAATATGGTGAAAATGAGTATACTACCCAAAGCAATTTATAGATTCAATGCAATCCCTATCAAGCTACCAATGGTATTCTTCACAGAGCTAGAACAAATAATTTCACAATTTGCATGGAAATACAAAAAACCTCGAATAGCCAAAGCGATCTTGAGAAAGAAGAATGGAACTGGAGGAATCAACCTACCTGACTTCAGGCTCTATTACAAAGCCACAGTTATCAAGACAGTACGGTACTGGCACAAAGACAGAAATATTGATCAATGGAACAAAATAGAAAGCCCAGAGATAAATCTGCGCACATATGGACACCTTATCTTTGACAAAGGAGGCAAGAATATACAATGGATTAAAGACAATCTCTTTAACAAGTGGTGCTGGGAAAACTGGTCAACCACTTGTAAAAGAATGAAACTAGAACACTTTCTAACACCTTACACAAAAATAAACTCAAAATGGATTAAAGATCTCAACGTAAGACCAGAAACTATAAAACTCCTCGAGGAGAACATAGGCAAAACACTCTCCGACATACATCACAGCAGGATCCTCTATGATCCACCTCCCAGAATATTGGAAATAAAAGCAAAGATAAACAAATGGGACCTAATTAAACTTAAAAGCTTCTGCACAACAAAGGAAACTATTAGCAAGGTGAAAAGGCAGCCTTCAGAATGGGAGAAAATAATAGCAAATGAAGCAACGGACAAACAACTAATCTCAAAAATATACAAGCAACTCCTACAGCTCAACTCCAGAAAAATAAATGACCCAATCAAAAAATGGGCCAAAGAACTAAATAGACATTTCTCCAAAGAAGACATACAGATGGCTAACAAACACATGAAAAGATGCTCAACATCACTCATTATCAGAGAAATGCAAATCAAAACCACTGTGAGGTACCATTTCACGCCAGTCAGAATGGCTGCGATCCAAAAGTCTACAAGCAATAAATGCTGGAGAGGGTGTGGAGAAAAGGGAACTCTCTTACACTGTTGGTGGGAATGCAAACTAGTACAGCCACTATGGAGAACATTGTGGAGATTCCTTAAAAAACTGGAAATAGAACTGCCTTATGATCCAGCAATCCCACTGCTGGGCATACACACTGAGGAGACCAGAAGGGAAAGAGACACATGTACCACAATGTTCATCGCAGCACTGTTTATAATAGCCAGGACATGTAAGCAACCTAGATGCCCATCAGCAGATGAATGGATAAGAAAGCTGTGGTACATATACACAATGGTGTATTATTCAGCCATTAAAAAGAATACATTTTAATCAGTTCTAATGAGATGGATGAAACTGGAACCTATTATACAGAGTGAAGTAAGCCAGAAAGAAAAACACCAATACAGTATACTAACGCATATATATGGAATTTAGAAAGATGGTAACAATAACCCTGTGTACGAGACAGCAAAAGAGACACCGATGTATAGATCAGTCTTATGGACTCTGTGGGAGAGGGAGAGGGTGGGGAGATTTGGGAGAATAGCATTGAAACATGTATAATATCATGTATGAAACGAGTCGCCAGTCCAGGTTCGATGCACGGTACTGGATGCTTGGGGCTAGTGCACTGGGACGACCCAGAGGGAGGGTAGGGGAGGGAGGAGGGAGGAGGGTTCAGGATGGGGAACACGGGTATACCTGTGGTGGATTCATTTCGATATTTGGCAAAACTAATACAATATTGTAAAGTTTAAAAATAAAGTAAAATTTAAAAAATAAATAAAAATAAAATAAAATTAAACAAAAAATAAATAAATAATGATGCCATCAAGGTGTTGCATTCAATATGTCAGCAAATCTGGAAGATCCAGCAGTGGCCACAGGACTGGAAAAGTCAATCCTCATCCCAATTCACAGGAAGGGTAGGACTAAAGAATGTGCTAACCATCAGACAATTGCACTCATCTCCCATGCTAGTAAGGTCATGCTTAAATTTTTGCATGAAGGTTTCAGCATTATGCGAACCAAGAATTTCCAGGTGTCCAAGCTATGCTTAGAAAAAGAGGAATCAGAGATTAGATTGCCAACATTCGCTGGATCATACAGAAACCAAGGGAATTCCAGAAAAACATCTACCTCTGTTTCATGAACTACACTGAAACCTTTCACTGTGTGGATATAACAAACTGTGGAAAGTTCTCAAAGATGGGAATACCAGACCATTTTGTTTTTCTTCTGAGAAACCTGTTGTGGATCAAGAAGCAATGGTTAGAATACTGTATGGAACAACTGGTTGGTTCAAGACTGAGAAAGGAATACAATAGGACTGTCTGCTGTCACTCTGTTTATTTAACCTGTATGCTGAGCACATCATGAGAAATGCCAGGCTGGATGAGATACAAGCTGGAATCAAGATAGCTGGGAGAAATACCAACCTCATATTTGCAGATGATACCACTCTAATGGCAGAAAGCAAAGAGGAACTAAAGAGCCTCTTGATGAGGGTGAAGGAGGAGAGTGAAAGAGCCAGCTTTAAACTCAATATTAAAAAAACTAAGATCATGGAATCTGGCCCCATTACTTCATGGGAAATAGAAGGGGAAAAGGTGGGAGTAGACAGATTTCCTCTTCTTGGGCTCCAAGATCACTGCAGATGGTGACTGCAGCCATGAAATCAGATGATTGCTTCTTGGCAGGAAAGTGATAACAAACCTAGATGAGTGTGTTGAAAAGCAGAGACATTACTCTGCCAACAAAGGTCAATACAGTCAAGACTATGGTCCTCCCAGTGGTCATGCACAGTTGTGAGAGCTGGGTCGTAAAGACGGCATAATGCCAAAGAATTGATGCTTTTGGACTGTGGTGCTGGAGAAGACTCCTAAAAGTCCCTTGGACAGCAAGGAGAACAAACCAGTCAATCTTAAGGGAAATCAACCCTGAATACTTGTTGAAAAGACTGATGCTGAAGCTGAAGCTCCAGTATTTTGGTCATCTGATATGAACACGTAATTCATTGGAAAAGTCCCTGATGCTGGGGAAAATTGAAGGCAGAAGAAGAAGAGGGCATCAGAGGATGAGATGGCTGGATGGCATCACATGAACTCAGGTAAACTTTGGGAGATGGTGAGGGACAAGGAGGCCTGGTGTGTTGCAGTCCATGGAATCACGAAGAATCAGACACGACTGGGCGACTGAAAAACAACAGGGAACTAGATCCCACATGCCACACAGTGCGGCCAAAAAATATAAAGAAATAAAAAGCAGACATTGTCAAACTGCCTCCAAAAAGGCTGCAGAAATTTATATTTTCTCATAATAATGCAAAGTGTTCACTTCACACACCCTCCTGGACACTGGTCTTTATTTTTTAACTGACTCACTTAATGGATATGTAAAGGTGCTTTTCAAATAATTACATATGTATAATATGTGCTGAAGAATTGATGCTTTCAAATTGTGGTGATGGAGAATACTCTTGAGAGTCCCTTGGATAGCAAGGAAATAAAACCAGTTAATCCTAAAGGAAATCAACTGTGAATATTCATTGAAAGAACTGATGCTGAAGTTGAAGCTCTAATACTTTGGCCACATGTTGCAAACAGTCGACTCACTGGAAAAGACCCTGATGCTGGAAAAGATTGAAGGCAAAATGAGATAGGATGGCAGAGGATATGATGGTTAGATAGCATCTGTGACTCAATGGATATGAATCTGAGAAAACTCCAGGAGATAATGGAGGACAGAGGAACCTGGTGTGCTGCAGTCCATGATGTTCCAAAGATTCTGACATGACTTAGTGACTGAACAACAAGTACAGATACAAGATATTCTGACCAATGACTTTTCTGAAAGGACCCACATCAAAAGTGGCTGTCTGAGCCTCTGAAAACAGTACCATCCAGAGGGTTCTGCTATAATATCCTGTTGTTTTCTGGAAATAGTGCTTTGGGGCTTGGATCCTAATTTCTTAGGCCATGATGCTAGTCTTCCCAGGTGATGCGGTTGTAAATAATCAGTGAGAGGGAGGGACTCTCTGGCAGAGACAGCTATCAAAGCTTTTATGCAAAATAGTTGAATACCACAACACACAGGCCCACTCCTGACACCTGCAATGGTATCAAGTGAGCCAGGCAGGGAGTAATTTAGGAGGGCCTTGCCTCAGTTCTTCCCGGGTGGCTCAGATGGGAAAAGTGTCTGCTTACAATGCGGGAGACCCAGGTTCAATCCCTGGTTCGGGAAGACCCTCTGGAGAAAGAAATGGCAGCCCACTCCAGTACTCTAGCCTGGAAAATCCCATGGATGGAGAAGCCTGATAGGCTACAGTCCGTGGCATTGCAAAGAGTTGGATATGACTGGCCGACTTCACTTTGCCTCAGTTCTAGCTTCAAAGATTTTATTCCATCTTCTTGCCCCCCTTTAAGACTTTTCATTTTAATCATTCATAGGGGAGCTGTGAAATGGAGGCTTCAGCATATACTAACTCATTTTTCTAAGTGTAAGCCTTAACCCTATTCAAATAGTGCAGAATATCCTCTTTAAGTTAATATGGATTCTATTTTCTGTTCTGTCTTCTTTTTTTTTTTTCCAGAAAAACAAACCAAAATAGGACCACAGATTGTTCTATTCTTCTTTGAAATTTAGGGGCAAATTGCAAGCATATTTTGAATACTAGTTGGGACCTACAAAATAGAGCCAAGAGCGTCCCCTGTTGACTATGGCTTAAAAAGAACGGGAGTCTGACTTGAAGCTCCTTTTTCTCTGCCATGAGATCCACTCAGCCCAACACCACCTGGGAGAGACCTGATCCTCCTTCAAGAACCAAAGGACCTCTTTCATGTCCAATGGAGCCTTACTTGTCATAAAGTTTTTCGCTCCTGCCTCTCCTACACACTTCATCCCTCCAAGAAACTGTGACTAGCCCAGTAGTTTACTTGTTTCCATCTCCCCACACCCATCTCCCAATTATGAATTTCTCAGTTTGGACCTTGGTCTTCCGCATCTATATATCTCTAGTTTGTAGCACCTCACAAGTTGGTTGCCCATTAACATAACAAATGACATTCATAGGGTATGTGACAAAAACACCAGTGCTCCCCAAATATTCCATAGCTCCTGCATATTTCCCGGTCTCCCTTGCACTTAAGATGGGGTCATGTGACTAGCTCTGGCTCATGGGTGTAAGTGTGAGTAAAGAGATACATAGTGTTTGCTGTCCGAGGCAGTCAACGGGGAATGGAAGCACCACACGTGCTCTCTCCTGCCTCTATGGCTGGAAGCAAAGGCCACTGAGATAGCAAAGTTGCAAGATGGAAGCAACTCAGATTCTCACCACTGTTGAAAGGTGGCCATCAAAGAAAGCAGGGTTACCTGTAGCAGACTGTTAAGAAAGTAAGAAATAAGCCTTGGGGATTTGGAGGTTAGGTGTCACAGAAAAACTTAGCTTACCCTAACAGATGTGAGTTCACAAGTTGAAAATATAAGGAGGAGAAAAGCTCATGGAACATGACAGCATCATTTACTAGTGAGATCTTGTGTATCCTGAAACATGTCAGTCAGGATTTGTGCCATGGATTTGAGGATTCCCAAGCAAAATGGGGACACAATCAGCCCCATTTATATGGATGGAGAACCCAAGGCATAGAGAAGTGAAGGGATTGTTTTCTAGAATTATTTGTGAGAGCAGCATCGGAACATGGACCTAGATTTCATCTCAGCTATTTCTGACCACTCGTCCTGGATGGAATTTCCCCTCCCCCGATATTTGTGTCCTCTGAGGTTCTAGGAATAAGACTGACCAGTATTTAGACACTGGACAGACTTTGCATATCTAAAGCTAATCCCATTGAACATTTTCTGTTTTGAAACAACATGGTGGCAAAAAGGTTAACAGTGAATTTGAATTTTATTTCTAGGCAGACATCCTGAGCCCTGGGGGAAAGTTTGCATCTACCCTGTGGCCCAGATAATGCAATATGAGGGTGAGCAAGGACATCTTAGAACATTCTGTTCTCCTCCCCTGAGACTAATTAAAATCTGTAGCATCTTTCTTGTTGACCAGGCTGACTTACTAATTGAAACAGAACTGTGATGTTTTCATTAGCTTTCTCTTATCCCTCTTGGCCTTGTCAGCAGAGAGAAATTTGGATGATAAGGCTTCAAGCACTGGAGGCCCAGGGAACAGAACTCCTCCCACCTCAAACCAATACACCATTATTATGCACTGAACAAGATCCCAGAAAGGGTGGTGCAAGATTGGGAGTACGGTGATAACTTCCAATCTCAGTCTCAGTTCATCCATATAAGGAAAAGCTAAATACCAAGATACTACCCTCAGGAGTCCTGATGAACAATAAATCTGTAACTTTGCATTTGTTGTTCCAGTAAACCAGCTCCTGACCTCTGCCTTCCTAATGGACCATCCCTCTGCCAAGTTGGGAGAGCTCCTGCTAACGAAGAACCAAAAGTGTCTAAAAACCATCAAGATCCCTTTCTTCCCTGTTGAGCTAGAAGGTATTTCTTCTGCACATGCAAATGGCCTATTAGTCAGCCATAGAGATTGTCCCAAATAATATCCGAGCCTCTGGGAATGGGGTACATAATTTAGATTGTGTTGTTTTTTCTGCTTCAGTATGCAGACCTCCAAATCAGCACCCTCTGTGGAATTATTTATCACCCGAATGGCCCCAGAAGGAGCGGGGGCAGCCTATGTTTCAGTGAGGAAGCTATGATTGACAACTTTTCAAAACAAACAACAACCAACCAGAAAAAAACCCTCTAAGACAAAGATTGCAGCCCCACGACCTGTTTCTGAGTTTTCTAAATTGAAATCCAAGGCCTGGGCATGGCTGGGAAAAGCTGTTTTAGCCTTGAAGCCCCCCCGCCCCCGTCTCACCACAATAGCAGGGAGAAGCACCAGTATCAAAAGTAGGACCTCAGAGGAAGGGTAAGGATGAAGCAGGATAAATGCACCAAAAGTTCTCTCAGGGAGCAGGACTGGACCTCCCTAGAAAGGAGGCTCTCCCACATGGACTTACAGGCTGTCATGATTACCCAACCCAGTCCCAAGGCTTAAGAGCCTGAAACTCTAGGTCTGGGATCTGTTCCTCATTCCATCACTATATTACAGGTGACCTTGGGATAATAAACTAGCTTCTGGATGAGAATCAGCTTAGGAAAAGAAGAAAGACAAGATTGTCATAAATCTGGTACTAAGAGGAACATGAAAGGGCCCGAGAATTTCTTCTCATAAACGGCAATTAGATTTCTGTCCTGTGTTCTTTCTCAGTACAGGTAAGTTTGGACTTCCTCAGAAACATCTTGCCCTAAACATCCTTCAAGTCCTTCTGTGGCAACAGGTCTCTGTTGGTGATGAGTGTTTCCCTTAAATTTGGGAATAAACGAAAAATGTTTACCCTTATCATTTCTATTCAATTTTGTACTGGAGGTCCTAACCGGTTTAATAAGGGGAGACAAATAAATAAAAGTACACAGCTGGAAATGAAGAAGAAAATTTGCTTGTATTGTAGACAACATAATCATCTATATAGATAGTCACAAAGAATCCAACATATATCATCATTGATTTTCCAAAGAAAATGGAAATGGATAATTTTATAACAAATGATGCTGGAACAATTGAATTATCTACATATTTTCAAATGATGAAAAAACTTTGGTCTTTCCCTCAATAATATATAAAAATGAACTCTAAATGGATCATAAACAAAAATAAAATTGAAGCTATAAAACTTCTAGAAGAAAATAGAGGAGAAATCTTTGTGCACTTGGATTAGTCAAAGATAAATTAAATAAGATATACAAAACATGCACTATAAAATATTGTATGTGTACTAAGTCACTTCAGTCGCGTCCAACTCTTTTCGACCCCATGGACTCTGTCCATTGGATTCTCCTTGCAAGAATACTGAAGTGGGTTGCTGTGCCCTCCTTCAGGGAATCTTCCCCACCTAAGGATCAAATTCAAACACGTTTGCTTTTGAAAAATATTGTTAATAAAACAAAAAGACAAGTTACAGACTGAGAAAAATATTTGAAAAGCATGCATTTAATTAAAATATGGTATCCAGAATATATAAAGAGCACTTAAAATTTAGTAATAAAATGACAAACAACTCAATTTAAAAATTGACAAAAGGTTTGAACAGACACTTCACCAAAGATACATAAATGGCAAAATATGTAAAAATAATTCACATCATCATTATATATTAAGGAAATGTAAATTAAATCCACAATAAGAAACCACTACATTCCCATTAGAAAAGCTAAAACCAAGTGTTGCTGAGGATGTGGAAGAACTGGAACCCTCTTTGCTGGCAGGAATGCAAAAATGGTACAGCCACTTTGGGAAATAATTTGTTTCTTTTAAAATTCAGTATGCACATACCATGACTCACAATTCTATTCCTAGGCATTTATCCAAGAGTAACAAAAACATATGTTCACAAAGAGATTCTTATATGAATGTACATGGTAGCTTCATTTTAAATACCCCAAACTGTGAAGAATCCAAGCATCCATCAACCTGTGAATGTTTATACGAACTGGCACATCCATACAACAAAATACTTCTTAGCATTAGAGTCTAACAAACTACCGATGACGCAACAACAGGGATGGATCTTTAAAGAATTATGCTAAGTGAAAGAAGGCAGATGCGAACGCTTGTGGTTCCATTTCTACCAAATTCTAAAAAAGATAAAACTGTAGTGACAGGAAGAAGGTACTTCAGTAGTTGCCAAGAATATAGTGAATTGTTTTGACTCCAAGGGGGCACGAAAGATCTCTTTAAGACGTTGGGAGTGTTTGCGGGATGATAAAAATGGATTCTCATGGTGCTTACATAACTATAAATATAATTATGTATAAATTTGTTAAATCTCTCTCATTGAAAATTGTGAATTGTATGTAAATTATGACCCAAAGCTGAATTTATGTATTAACCACGTTTAATATATGTGCATGTAAAATATACCTACATATATACAATAATAAATAATATAAAAATATAAGATAAATAAAATTTATTATTTAAAATGATCATATTCATGTGGAAAGGATTACAGACCACACACAGCTTGGTCCTCTTCATCCCTGACAGGACATAAAAACCTTTGGCAAGAGACTTTGAATTCCAGTTTCTCCTTGCATCAGTATTGTTCTTCCTGTTGCCTCTGGGATGGTAAAAGGGTGAAGCCATACTCTAAGAAACACCAGACTCTTCTAAATTCAAAATTCTTCTAAAACAGGTCCTGTATAAATACAAGCTGTCATTATTGTGCAGATCTGCAAATGGACTGAAACCTTGTGCTCTTGGGCAAGAACTGTGGAAGCATTGATGCCAACACAAATAGTTAATCAAAATATGTGCCTGTTGAAAAATAGGGCAGCCAATCCTCAGGACTCTTGGCTGGCAAGGGAATCATTTTGGCTAAAGCAGTGTATGCTTCTTCTGAAGCAAAACCTCATGGGTATACTAATAAACATGACGCAACGAAACTTGTCCTGCAGAGTAGAAGGACAAGGAAAGAGGCACTTTCTTCTGCCATGGACCTATTTACTTCGCATTTGTTGAGCCAAGTAGTTATTGAGAACACAGTACATGCCAGTTACTGTGAAAGGCACTGCAGAAGATGCTAATGAGAAAGGGCAGGGGACAGACACATGCTGGTCTGTACTACATGTTATGCTTCCAAAGTGTACTTTTAAACCCTTCAATTCTTATAAATTGATAACTCTAAATAGATATATCAGAAAGTAAGAACAAATTAAATGAGTTAAGTATGCAACTCAAGAAATCAGAAAAAAAAAAAAAAAAAGCAAATACCCTGAAGGGAAATAGAAGAAATGAATTAATAAAGATAAAAGCAGAAATTCGTAAGTGGGGGAGAAAAAAAAAAGGCAGAAAAACTATAGCACAACAAACAGAGCCAAAAGCTGGATCTTAGGGAGAAAAAAAACAAAAAGCAAGAGCAAAAACTAGATAAATTACTAGATTGCCTAATCAGAAAAAAAGTTGGAGAGGTCATAAAAAATAAATAAAACTAATATGTGGGAAATAATTACAGGAACTGAAGAAAATAAGAGTCATAAAAGATGTTTTTGCTAGTTCCATGTAAATAAATTTACATGGAAAATTTGAAACCTGATTCAATATAAGAATTGAACATAACATTGATAACAAAACCAACAGTACAGCAAAAAGATAACCAATGTGAGTGATATTTATTAATTTAGGTGCAAAATCCTAAATAAAATATTAGCAACAAAAATATCAGTGGCCCATTAGCATATACCATAACCAAGTGGGATTTACTCCAGAAAGTAAAACTATTTCAGTTGTCCTTGTTTCAGTAGTTTAATAATAGGAAATCCATTAAAGAAATGTATCATAATCATAGATCTAAAAAGGCAAATGACCATCTCAGATGTTGAAAAAATATTTGACATTATTCAAATTATTGAATTGATAAAAGGTACTGAAAATAGGGAGAAAAAGTCAGATACTACATGCATGTGTGCATTTATCAGGAAAAAAATGCATATGTATGGACTCCTCCATCTATGGAATTCTCCAGGCAAGAATACTGGAGTGGGTAGCCATTTTCTTCTCCAGGGTATCTCCTGACCCAAGGATCAAATTCATGTCTCCTGCATTGCGGGCAGATTATTTATCACCAAGCCACCAGGGAAACCCTCATATATGGACTAAGACTAATTAATACATCATTGTCTCCCCGGGTTCTCAAGTCCTCAGATGTAGACTGAATTCCACCACTGGCTTTCCTTGATCTCCACCTTTCAGACAGCAGATTGGGAGAGTTAACCTCCATAATTGCATAAGCCAATTCTTCGTAATAAATCTATGGAGAACCCTAATTAATCCAGATTTATAAATAAGCCCAATAGCTAATACCTAATGGGAAAACTCTACAAGTTTTCCCTACAACATCAACAATAAAAAGGGTGCCATTTCACTACTAGTGCTTATAACATTGTAATAACTAGCCAGTGGAAGTGACAAGAGAAGTGTAAAAACTGGAAAGAGAAAAGTAAAATTATCAGCATTTGTTAATATTAAATATCAGCATTATCTAAAAGTTCCAAGAGAATCAACTGAAAAGACATTATATACCTGAGAGGATTCAGTGAGATTATGGAGGACAAGATTAATATGTGGAAATGAATGACTTTCATATATGCAAACACCAACAAATCAGAGAAGACAATGGACAAATCCATTTATACTATCAACAAAAAGTGATAAAATTTCTAGAAATAAATATGACTGAGAAGTGTCCAAAGGCTATATATTAATAGACAGCATTGTAAAATGTTCTCTAATGACAGAATTAAAGACTAAAACAAGCAATTTCAAGCCATGTTTTTAAGAAAACTCATCATAAAAAATATAAATTTCCCTAATTCAATTTAAAATTGCAATGTAATTTTTTCCTGTGTTGGTAAAGTTATGGGGAAGCAGGCACTCTTATACTCTTATACATTGCTGACAGGAATTTAAATTAGAATAGCCTTATAGAAGGCAATTTGGTTAATGGTATCTATTAAAATTGGAAGTAAACACACTCCTTGAAGAATGACAGCTATTCAATTCATCTTGTAAATATGCTCATGCAAAATAGCATATGTGCAAAGTCATTCATTTCATCATAAATGTAATAGCAAAAGACTTGAAATACTCTACCTGTCCATCAAGAGGGCACATTCATACAGCAGAACGCAATGTAGTTGTCAAATTCATAGTAAAGAAAAGAAAAATTGTGAGAAATTCTCTCTACATGAATATGGAAAAAACTTTCAGAAAGAAAGAATAACATACAGAGTAAATTACTGTCCATATAAAAAGTTTGTGTGTCAGAGGAATAAATATTGCCTTGTATATGCCAAGGAAATCTCTGGGCAAATACACAAAAAAGACATTAGTAATAGTTGCTGCTGCTTTGAGGACAGCAGGTTGACACTGGGAAAAACAGGAAACAGGAGTGAAACAGAAATCTTAAGAATATACATTTTGATAATCTGAATTTTTGATCCATGTAAGACCATTATAATTCAAAATGCTAAAATCAAATGTCTAATAGAAATAAAGGGATGAAATAAGATATAATAAAATAAAAGTCAAATTTCAAACATAAATTAAAATGCTTTATTATTGATTAATAAAACATTAAATATTAATAGTGAATTACTAAGTGCTTAATATGTGTTCCGAGGCCAGGGGCGGTGGCTGGGGGGAGCAACCCCATATCCAAGGAGCAGTGGCTGCGCGGGCGCAGGAGGGCCTAGAGCAGCTATTCCATGTTCAAGGTCAGGAGGGGCGGTGGTGAGGAGATACCCCCCGTCCAAGGTAAGGAGCAGCAGCATGGCATCTGGCCCCATCACTTCATGGGAAATAGATGGGGAAACAGTGGAAACAGTGTCAGACTTTATTTTGGGGGGCTCCAAAATCACTGCAGATGGTGACTGCAGCCATGAAATTAAAAGATGCCTCCTCCTTGGAAGAAAAGTTATGACCAACCTAGATAGCATATTGAAAAGCAGAGACATTACTTTGCCAACAAAGGTCCGTCTAGTCAAGGCTATGGTTTTTCCAGTGGTCATGTATAGATGTGAGAGTTGGACTGTGAAGAAAGCTGAGTGCACAAGAATTGATGCCTTTGAACTGTGGTGTTGGAGAAGACTCTTGAGAGTCCCTTGGATTGCAAGGAGATCCAACCAGTCCATTCTTTTTTTTTTTTTCAACCAGTCCATTCTAAAGGAGATCAGCCCTGGGTGTTCTTTGGAAGGAATGATGCTAAAGCTGAAACTCCAGTACTTTGGCCACCTCATGCGGAGAGTTGACTCATTGGAAAAGACTCTGATGCTGGGAGGGATTTGGGGCAGGAGGAGAAGGGGACGACAGAGGATGAGATGGCTGGATGGCATCACTGACTCAATTGGCATGAGTCTGAGTGAACTCTGGGAGTTGGTGATGGACAGGGAGGCCTGGCGTGCTGAGATTCATGGGGTCGCAAAGAGTCGGACACGACTTAGTGACTGAACTGAACTGAACTAATACGTGTTATGCCCTGTTTTAGGCATTTTACATGTAAGTATGAGATGGCTGCTATTAACATACTCGTTTTATTTTTTTAGTTTATTTATTTGACTGCATCGAGTATTAGTTTCAGCGTGTGGGTTCTCTTGTGGTGCATGGACTTAGTTACCCTGCAGCATGTGGGATCTTAGTTCCTGAACCAGGGATAGAGCTGCAACCACTGCATTGGAAGACAGATTCCTAACCACTGGACCACCAGGGAAGTCCCCTATCCTCATTTTAGAAGTGCTATTATCCTCTTTTATAAATGAGGAAACTGAGGCAGAGAGAAATATATGACATGCCTAAAGTCACAGCTGGACAGTCTCCAGGGACCTGCAGTTTTAACTGGTTGGCCATGTCACCTCCTCATTTATGACATGATGTCTTGTGGTGCAATTAAACATATACATGACCACCACCATCCCATCCAAACACCCCAGGTTCAATACCTTACTTTGCTTCCCAGCTGTATTGAACAAGTCACTCAGCATACACAGATTTAATTCCCTCATTTGTAAAATATAAAAGTCTAATCTCTAAAGCTTGCTGTGAGCTTCTCTGTGTTTGTGTGTGATAGGAAAGCAGGCAGAAAGATCCAGCATTTAAATATTTGCTGCAGGACACAGATTAGAAAAGATGCAAGAACCCACCTTCTGAAGGGGAGGGGGTGGTGAGAAACAGTTGAGGAGCAAATCTCGTTTTCCCATTGATTTCCTCTGTAAGTCTCAAGGATAAGTTAGACTAAGAAAAGTTCTGGACCCTGGCTGTCAGGAGATGACATTTAAGGAAAGAAATGATGTATACTGCCAAGAAAAAAAAAAAAAGGTAACTTTCTAAGAAAATATCAACAGTCACATCCAAAATAGTAACAACTGTAAAAATAGAGTGACATAGGAAGAGCCAAAAACTCCAGCTCCAAGGGACAATAGAACAGCTGGGAGCAGGGAGCTGCGAGACTGCGGGTGTGAGGAGGGTCATTTCTGGAAGTGAGTTGGTCCTTCAGAAATTTACCACCTCGGGCTTCTCTTAGGTGGATTTCTATTAAGTGGGAGCTCTGTGACTCCTTGGGAGGCACACAGTAAGGAAAGAAAAAATCCTCTTTGTGGACTCTAACAGAGTAACTCCAGGCTGCAGTTTAGCTTTTGAAAACTAAGTGCCTTTGATACCATGCGACATTCTGCTCATGACCAAAGTCTATGGTGGGGTTGATGGGGGTGAGGACATTTCATATTATCCAATTCCTCCTTTCTGTTGGGTTCACAATGAGCTGAGTGGTGGTTACTCACAGGAACAAGTCCCTTGGGATCCGTGATGCTCCCTAAAATACTCGGGCTGGGGCCACCATCCAGGAAACCAACTCCCCTCCCCCTCCTCCACCAAGTAATAATGCTAATAAGGCAAGTTGGATTCCATCAACTTCATATTTCAGGTGACAGTGCTAGGAGTTTCCTTCACCTGTATCATCTGTGCACATACTCCCAACACTAAAGCCAGACAAATATTCATTTAGATATATTAATGTTTTCCAGTCATTAATAAGACTTGGGATGCATCAGTTCAGTTCAGTTCAGTCACTCAGTCATGTCTGACTCTTTGCGACCCCATGGACTGCATCATGCCAGGCGTCCCTGTCCATCAGCAACTCCCGCACTTTATTCAAACTCATGTCCATTGAGTCGGTGATGCCATCCAACCATCTCACTCTCTGTCATCCCCTTCTCCTCCTGCCTTCAATCTTTCCCAACATCAGGGTCTTTTCAAATGAGTCAGTTCTTCGCATCAGGTGGCCAAATTATTGGAGCTTCAGCTTCAGCATCAGTCCTTCCAATGAATATTCAGGACTGATTTCCTTTAGGATGGACTGGTTGGATCTCCCTTGGACTCTCAAGAGTCTTCCCAATACCACAGTTAAAAAGCATCAATTCTTTGGTGTATCTTTTTCTTGAAGTACAGTTGATTTATAAGGTTGTGCTAGTTTCAGGTACAGAGAAAAGCAATTGAGTTATACATACATATTCTCTTCTTCAGATTATTTCCCCTTATAGATTGTTGCAAAATCTGAGTAGATTTTACTCAGATAATTCTGAGTAGAATTCCTATACAGGAGATTCTTATTGGTATATATTGGTATACTTATTTTATATACAGATGGAGAAGGCAATGGCACCCCACTCCAGTACTCTTGCCTGGAAAATCCCATGGATGGAGGAGCCTGGTAGGCTGCAGTCCATGGGGTCGCTAAGAGTTGGTCATGACTGAGCAACTTCACTTTCACTTTTCGCTTTCATGCCTTAGAGAAGGAAATGGCAACCCACTCCAGTGTTCTTGCCTGGAGAATCCCAGGGACGTGGGAGCCTGGTGGGCTGCCGTCTATTGGGTCACACAGAGTCGGACACGACTGAAGCGACTTAGCAGCAGCAGCAGTGAGGGTATGTTAATTACAAACTCCTAATTTATCTCAGCATCTGGTCCCATCACTTCATGGGAAATAGATGGCGAAACAATGGAAACAGACTTTATTGGGGGGCTCCAAAATCACTGCAGATGGTGACTGCAGCCATGAAATTAAAAGACGCTTACTCCTTGGAAGGAAAGTTATGACCAACCTAGGTAGCATATTCAAAAGCAGAGACATTTCTTTGCCAACAAAGGTCCGTCTAGTCAAGGCGATGGTTTTTCCAGTGGTCATGTATGGATGTGAGAGTTGGACTGTGAAGAAAGCTGAGCGCCAAAGAATTGATGTTTTTGAACTGTGGTGTTGGAGAAGACTCTTGAGAGTCCCTTGGACTGCAAGGAGATCCAACCAGTCCATTCTAAAGGAGATCAGCCCTGGGATTTCTTTGGAAGGAATGATGCTAAAGCTGAAACTCCAGTACTTTGGCCACCTCATGCGAAGAGTTGACTCATTGGAAAAGACTCTGATGCTGGGACGAATTGGGGGCAGGAGGAGAAGGGGACGACAGAGGATGAGATGGCTGGATGGCATCACCGACTTGATGGACGTGAGTCTGGGTGAACTCCGGGAGTTGGTGATGGACAGGGAGGCCTGTCGTGCTGCGATTCATGGGGTCGCAAAGAGTCGGACATGACTGAGTGGCTGAACTGAACTGAATTTGTCTCTCCTCCCACTTTCCCCATAGGTAACCATAAGTTTGTTTTCTTTGTCTTTGGGTCTGTCACGCGAGTGTATGTTCCTCGGTTCTTTGTCTCATCACAACAAAGATTTGGAGCAACGGACATTAAAGCTCTCGGCGCATCACAGCTCTTGGGTCTTGGACAAACCGTGCTACAGCTCTTAGGCAAATCAGTGTTACAGGTCTACTTTATTTAGAAGATAGCAGGAGAGTGAGAGAGAGAGAGAGAGAAAGAGAGAGAGAGAGAGAAAAGAGCGCACGCATGCAGGAGAGAGAGTCCGAGAGAAAGCACTTTGGCTCCTCCTTTTATATGTTTTTTCCTCCACCTGGGCCTGCCCTATGCAAATTGGGCTTAGCCAGGAGTGCTGTTTGTTCTGTTTGTTCTGCGTGAAGTCTTCACTCTGGTCCTCAGACTTTCCTTGTCTTTTAGCCACCGCCATTTTGGACTCCTTTTCCCTATTCTACCTACCTAACATTCCCCCCTCAAGAGATGGGAGGCCCAATTCTTTGGGAATATGGGTGTCAAGGTCTTTCTGGCTACTTCCTGCTGAACTGGGGCGGCGAGGGGTATTGGGCCTCCCCCTCTTGCTAGTCTCAATCCTCAGAGTCCTTATAGCGGTGTCCAAGGGTGTGTGATATTTTCCGTGGTCAGCTGTAGTTTTATATCCTTGTTGAACTGGCACTGCATGTTGTAGCTGGTTGACCTGGGCAGAGACAAAACAGGTTATACAATTGACAGTACATGGAATAATCACAGGCATCATCAATATAGCATAACAAGGACTAGTAGGGACATTGGTCAATTTTAAATTCACATGGCCAGGATGGCTCAAGTCCCTCCTTGTTCAGGGATCAGAAGATCTATCTCCAGTCTGTTTTGGAGTACAGTCTCTGTCAAGCTGTGTTGGCTCCTTAGAGCTATCCTGAGGAATCTTATCCCCAGAAACCAGATTTTGGGGGTGTTCATTAGAATAACACTCATTGGTAGTTCTGAATAGGTATCTGAGATCTCCCAGGGGCTCACAGGTGTATTGAGTGTCCTCTTCTGTTTTCTTCCATGGCTTGACTGGTGAGTAGTGAATCCAGGAGTCATGTCCTGGTACCTTGACTGCTGTGGGGGTAGAAAGTATTACAGGGTAGGGGCCCTTCCATGTGGGCTGGAGTTGAGCCTTTGGGGACCCATTTTTCCAGACTTTAATTAGGACTTGAGTTCCTGGAGCATATAGTGGTGACTCCTTGGAATCTTTTGGGTCCTGGTTCATACCCCACAAGCATATATCCTGTTGGAATTGCCCAGTGGCTATGGTATAAGACTAGAGGGTCTGAACCTCTGGATCTAGGAAGAGGTCATTGACATAAACAAAAGGTCTCCCATATAGCATCTCATAAAGACTAAGACCAACCTGTTCCTTAGGGGCAATGCAGGTGCAGAGGAGAGCTATTGGTAAAGCCTCCTTCCATCCCAGGGAGGTCTCCTGCGTTATCTTTTTTTATCACTGATTTTAAGAATTGATTGGCTCTTTCTACTTTTCCTGAAGATTGAGGCCTCCAGGCACAATGGAGATAATAAGTAATGCCCAATGCTTTCGAGACTCCTTGGGTGACCTTAGAAGTAAATGATGTCCCATTGTCACTTTGTAATGACCTGGGCAGACCAAATCTTGGAATGATTTCATGGAGCAGTTTTTTTTACCACTTCCTCAGCCTTCTCAGTCTGGGTGGGAAAGCCTTCAATCCATCCTGTGAATGTATCTATCATGACTAATAGGTATTTATACACTTGAGAAACTGGCATCTGGGTGAAGTCCATCTACCAGTTCTCCCCTGGGTAGGCCCCACGTCGTTGGATGGGCTGGTCCAGCTGGGGTCTTTGAGCTCCTTGAGGGTTGTTTAATTGGCAAGTGGGACAAGAGGAGACAACCTGTCTTATAGTTGTTTGGAGGCCTGTTCCTCTAAAGGATCTTTCTAGTTTTCTCCTAAATGAGTAGTGGCATGTAAGGAGTTAACCAACTTCCATTGGAGGTTTCCAGGCAGAAAAAGGAGTCCCTCCTTTTGGAACCACCCCATATGATCTTCTTGAAAGCCCTCGCTCTTAGCTTTAAGAGTCTCACCTTCAGTATATGAAGGAGTTTCTGGCAAATTAGTCTGTGGAACTAAGGTGGCAACCTCTATTAGGTCATGGTTCTGTAATGCTGCTCTCCTAGCTACCTGATCAGCTGCTTGGTTCCCTCGTGCCACTTCCGTGTTCCCTTTTTGGTGTCCTTTACAGTGGGAGACTGAAACCTCAGTGGGCAGATGGACTGCCTCCAAGAGTCGAAGAATCTGATCACCATATTTGATTGGGGACCCGAGTCGAAGAATCTGATCACCATATTTGATTGGGGACCCTTGGGTGGTCAAGTGGCCCCTTTCTTTCCAAACAGCCGCATGTGCATGTAGCACCAGAAAGGCATACTTGGAGTCAGTGTAAATGGCTATTCTTTCTCCTTTTCCCAGCTCTAAAGCTCGAGTCAGGGCTACGAGCTCAGCTAATTGGGCTGAAGTACCTGGTGGCAGAGGCTTAGCCTCTATGGACTCAAAATTGAAGACTACTGCATACCCGGCTCTTCTTTTTCCATCCAAGACAAAGCTGCTTCCATCAGTGTACCAGATTTCCTCAGGATTGGTCAGAGGATCTTCTGACAATCCCTCTTGGGGTTTTGTCCAGTGGTCCAAGGTTTCTAGACAAGAGTGAAATGGGAGAGAGCCCTCGGGGGTAGGTAGGAGGGTGGCTGGGTTAAGAACCTCACAAGGGGATATAGTGAGGCCTGGATTTTCCATCAGCATTACTTGATATCTGAGGATTCTTTGATCAGACATCCATAAATGGCCTCTCCCATTTAGGAGTTGTTTTACTTGGTGGCTGGTAAAAATAGTTAGTTTGCCCCCAAAGGAGAGTTTTAAAGCATCTTCTATCATGATTGCAATAGCTGCAAGATTTCGAAGGCAGGGGGGCCAACCTCGGGAAGTTGGGTCGAGCCTCTTGGATAAGTAAGCTACAGGCTGGGGCTCAGATCCCAACCTTTGAGTTAACACTCCCAAGGCTATTCCCTCTCTTTCATGGACATAAAGTTGGAATGCTTTTTCTGGGTCTGGCAACCTCAAGGCAGGTGCCTGAGTTAAGGCCTGTTTTAGTGTAGCCTCTGCCTTCTTTTGAGGAGTTCCCCACATCAGTGGGATTGAATCATCTCATCCCTTTAAGCTTTCATATAAAAGCTGGGCAATTAGACCATAATTGGGTATCCAGATTCTACAATAACCAGTTAGCCCCAGGAAAGCTCGCAACTGTTTTCGAGTCATGGGGGAGGGCAACTGGAGGATTCTTTGTACCCGATCAGAGGACAGCCTCCTGGACCCGTGTGTAATCTGAACTCCCAGGTAAGTGACCTTTGTCTCGACCATCTGTGCCTTAGCACAGGAGACTTTATATCCCCTTTCTGCCAAGAAGTTTAGAACCTGAATTGCATGTTCTTGGGCACTTTTCTCATTTGGAGAGCAGATTAGTAGGTCATCTACATATTGTAATATTTTCCCATTAGGTCCCAGGTCCAGATCTAGGAGATCCTAGCCAAGGGCCTGTCCAAACAGGTGGGGGCTATCTCTGAATCCCTGAGGTAATACTGTCCAAGTCATCTGTTGGTGTTTTTCTCCTGGGGCCTCCCACTCAAAGGCAAAAAGGTATTGGGATTCTTTAGCCAGTGGTATGCAAAAAAATGCATCTTTGAGATCCAAGACTGTAAACCATTTGGCACTGGGTGGGATTTCTCTCAAGATTACATAGGGATTGGGTACTGTGGGATGGAGGGGGACTACAGCTTTATTTATAATCCGGAGATCTTGAACCATTCACCAGGTTCCGTCTTTTTTCTTTACTGAGAGGATTGGGGTGTTACATGGTGAACTGGTGGAGACCAATAGCCCACAAGCAAGGAATTTATTTATTAAAGGCTGTAGTCCTTCCCAAGCCTCTCTTTTGAGAGGATATTGTTTCCAGTTAGGAAACCTAGTGGGATCTCAGAGGACAATGATGACTGGTTCAGCTTGGTGGGCTCATCCAGGAATCCCCTGATCCCACACCTGGGGGTTAATTTTGTCTTCCCATAGTTTTTGGTTCCTCTCTATTGAAGGTGTAATGGGTTCTTCAGTAGTAACCAGGAGCTGTAGAGCTCTAGGGGCTGAAAAACTTCCCATCACAAGGGTGGTCCCCAGTTTAGTGAGTATATCTCTTCCCAATAAGGGGATAGGACACTCAGGGACCACCAGAAACTGGTGGGAAAATATTTGTCCATCCCAGCAACAAAGAAGTGCTCGGGTGAATCTTTTAGTAGTTGCTTTTCCTGTAGCACCCAAAATGGTACAGGTTTGGGAGGAGAAGGCTCCAGAATAGGAGATCAAGACAGAGTAGGTAGCCCCTGTGTCAACCAAGAAATTCTCAGACCTACCTGCCACATCCAGTTGCACCCTTGGCTCCAGCCCCGTGATGGTTGTCTGTGACAGGAGGGCTGGCTGGAGCAGGCCACTTCAGTCCTCTTGAACCATCGTGAGGGTAGGCTTGGCGCTTGACCTTGAGGCTCTTGGGTCCCGAGGGCAGAGTGCCGCCCAATGTCCCAGTTGATGGCATTTGAGGCAAGCCGTCCTAGGAGACTTGTCACGGTTTGGACACTTTTTGGCCCAATGCCCCACCTGTCTACAGATCAGGCATCTGTCTCGTGCCTTGTCCCTCAAGGACTCGGGGTTTGCCATATGGCTTCTCTGGAGGGCGGCCAGCATCTGGGGATGCCTTGTCTCTTTCTTTCTCTCCTTCTCCTGGGCCTTGGCCTCCTTCTCCTGTTCCCTGTTATAAAAGGTATTGGTGGCTGTCTGGACCATCTCATCTAAAGAGGCAGCAGGGTCCTGCTGTTGTAGCTGCTGTAACTTAATTCTGATATCTGATGCACATTGGGACAGGAATTTGTCCTTTAAAATCACTCATCCCTCGTAAGAGTCTAAGTCCAGGTTGGTAAACTTTTGGAGTACTTCTTTTAGCCTTTCCAGAAAGGCAATGGGGTTCTCATTGGGCTCTTGAGTTATTGCTGAGACTGGGCACAGTCCCACGAGTAATAGGCTTCTTTATGTTTCCATGGGTGGACTTCCTTAGGGGTGAGTCTTTCTGAAGCTTATCCTACCCAGAACTGTTGCAACCTGAGAGCCAGGCATCCCCGGGTCAGGGTGCAGATCCCCAGGCAGGCTGAGGCGTGACAGCCTCCTAGAGATCGAATCCCCAAGCAGGTCGAGGCGTGACGACCTCCTGGGACCCCTGGGACTAGAGGATCCCCGAGCAGGTTGAGGCGTGACAACCTTTCGAAGACCGATCCCTAGGCAGGTCAAGGCGTGATGACCTTCTGGGATCCCCCTGACTGGAGTTTGGGCGTCCCCAAGATCTCCAATGTGACCAGTATTGGGCAGGATTAGGAGGTTGGATATTACAGAGTATATCCCTCCCAAGGCCAGCTATTTTCTGGTTGTCTCTTCAGAAGATTGTAGAGGCAACCTTGTGGGTCTGGATGGGGCTTAGGAAAAGAGCATGAAACAGGAGGGAAGGGGGCAGAGCACAACCTTTGAAAGAATGACATAGCACAAGGGTATAATGTAAAACAATTAAAATCAATTGGGTCCAAGATGACAAGTCAAATTCAAGTAAACCTTAATCCCCAATCTATAAGCCAACAGACACACTCAGAGGTGGCAGGACAGGTCCAAGGCACAAGGTCAAAAGAGGGAGGAGTGGGTGGTTCCCCAATGGCTGGGATGATCCTTTCACTCATTAGCATATGAATTCCATCCCCTCACAAAACCTAGCCAGGCCTAATACCATGGCAATGGTTCACACCTTGAAGGGTGGCTTCTCTCTGGATCCTAGCAAATCCACCTCTTATCGCTTTGTCTCTCAATGAATTTTTGCAATGAGACATCAGAGCCTGAGTTTCATTAGTTTTGGCTGGGCTTGAGTCCCAGGAGAGAGCTGAAGGACAGGAGGAAAAAGCAGTGGGGAAAATGTGCCAAGGAATCCCCTTCATAGCCCACTGGAAGATTTGCTAAATATCTGACTGGTGCTCACAGTTTCATTGGTCTGATCCTTGGCACAGAGAAGAAAAAGGACAGAAGAACCCCCACCGGCTTGGTTAACAGCTACTGGGGCTCAGCAGATAGCGCCCTTGGGACATGCTGAGGAGTAGCCTCTCCAGAGTCCCTCCGTTGTGCCCCTGCCGCCCGCCTGTTTGTGGGAGGTTCGAGGAAACAAGAAACAAGAGATTGTAAAGGTCCCTCCAGCCATAGGAGCGAGGACCTCTTACCTTAACCGGAGGTCTTCTGGAATCTGAGACTGGGCCACGTGAGCTTTCTGCTGAGTTCGTTTTTTGCTGTCCTGGTTTCCAGCACGATGGGCCTTCCCCTGTGCTGGGTTTCTTCGCCTTCTGCTGGGGTCCAGTCCCGGCTGATCCAGGGTATTCGAAGGAGAGACAGCGTAGGCGACCTATTTATTTAAATATTTATCAAAGATATAAAGAGTAATAGAATGAGGATAGCTCAGTGAGGAAATTCAGTGGAGAAAAGAGGCTGAGTAGCTTGGTTTACACGGGAGACCAATAAAACTTCAAGACAAGAAGTTTGCACCACTTATGTAGGCCGCAGGCGTCCCGTTCTCCTGAAGGAGAGGAGACACTGAGGCCTCCCCAGTCGGATCTTAGAAGCCCAGGCATAATTAGTAAGTATGGTGGGTTCCACGCTCCAGATGGAGACTCAGCCAGAGTGAGAGAGAGAGCGACATGGGGAGACCAAGTTTTGGTGAACAAGGCCCGCACTTTATTTTCCAAAGTAGTTTTTATACCTTAAGTTATGCATAGAGGATAATGGGGGAAGGGGTAGAGTCATGCAGTAAGCCAGGCTTTCTTCCTGCAAACTTATCATATGCAAAAGTTTAGGTGATTTACATCATCTTCTGGCCCGGAGGCCTGTTAACATTTTAAGAAACTTATTTTTCTCTAAAGGTGATTATTCTAAAGTCAGGCGCCAGCCTCCAAAAAGCATTGGATAGAGTTGCATTCCTATAGGGCAAAGGTGAGGCGGGCTCAATCCAGAAAAGAATTAACTCAAGGGTCCAAGGTTACAAACATTGAGGCTACTACTTACATTTCTATACATCCATTATATCAATCAATACACTGCCAAGGACACAGTAGGTAAGGGGTATGGAGACTTAGCAGCAAACATTGGCCCAATAAGTGAAAAACCCTTCACCAATACAATTTCTAATCAATCTTTTAACTACTCAAAGGAATCTGTGTTTACACAGTTTAGAACATCTCCTGCCTCTCACAGTTGGGAGGCTCTGAACAATCACATGTGGCCGGAAAAACCTATTCAGGCAGGCTAGAGGATTTCCAAAGGAGTTTGTAGGTTGAAACACTGTCACACCCAGGAATTACTAACTGGAGCTGTAAGCTAACTCTTTTTTCAGAGAGAGGTAGTGGGGTACAGCCCCCCGTAAAGTCAGAGGTGTAGGTGAAAGCACAAAGCAGAAAGTAGGCAGACTCTGGTTTGGGGGGTAGATGCTCGAGAATTTCCAGGGGGACTCCTGAGGCTCCATCCTGCCTTTGCGTATGCCGAGCCTCCTTCCTCATGACCTTTGCCATGGGCGGAGTTCCTCACGCTGGCTCCTGGCAGTGCTAGACTTCCAGTTGAGCTATTCCAGATCCTGAAAGATTATGCTGTGAAGGTGCTGCACTCAATATGCAATATGCAATATGCACTCAATATGCAATATGCCAGCTCCCGGCAGCCTTCTGCTTCTAGCGCGGGAGCTTCGCTGAGTTGGGCTCCTGCTGTGCTTGGCCTCTTCCACGCAGAGGTTGTTTCAGCCAGGTTATATCCGAGTCACGGCACCATAGATGTCATGCGAGTGTATGTTCCTCAGTTCTTTGTCTCATCACAACAAAGATTTGGAGCAACGGACATTAAAGCCCTCGGCGCATCACAGCTCTTGGGTCTTGGACAAACCGTGCTACAGCTCTTAGGCAAATCAGTGTTACAGCTCTATTTTATTTAGAAGATAGCAGGAGAGTGAGAGAGAGAGAGAGAGAGAAAGAGAGAGAGAGAAAAGAGCGCACACACGCGGGAGAGAGAGTCCGAGAGAAAGCGCTTTGGCTCCTCCTTTTATATGTTTTTTCCTCCACCTGGGCCTGCTCTATGCAAATTGGGCTTAGCCAGGAGTGCTGTTTGTTCTGTTTGTTCTGCCTGAAGTCTTCACTCTGGTCCTCAGACCTTCCTTGTCTTTTAGCTACCGCCATTTTGGACTCCTTTTCCCTATTCTACCTACCTAACAGGTCTATTTCTCTTTTGTATACAAGTTCATTTGTATCATTTTTTTGATTTCCCCATATAAGCAGTATCATATGATATTTGTCTTTGTCTGGCTTACTTCATGAGTATGATAATCTCTAGGTCCATCCATGCTGCTCCATTATTTTACTCTTTTAATGGCTGAGTACTATTTTATTGTGTATATGTGCCACATTTTCTTTATCCACTCTTCTGTCAATGGACATTTATGTTGCTTCCATGTCTTGATGATCCTTTACAGTCTTACAAGGCCTCCAGAATTTCCTCCCCAGAGCCTCACAACAAGGCTGTGAGGGAAATTTGCTAAAGATAAGAGAGAGATTTCCATCCTAAAGATAAGAAAATGGAGGCCTGGAGAGGTTGGGTGATATCCCCCAGGACCAGTAGCAAATTAGACAAAGAGTCAGGACAGTGCCTAGGTCTAGGGCTCCTGCCACCACCTTCTTCTCAAGTGTCCTCTGAGATTTTTTTAGTTTTAAAAGTTTTGGAACCTAGGTTTATTAGTTCAGAGCCGTCCCCACAGTGCAACAGCCCTATGACACTGGAGCACTCCTCACTTTTCACCAACAGGAGTTCTCTTAGGAGAGATGAACACACACCTGGACTGAGTATGTGACCTTCTTCTCATGGTCTAAGGGGCTGAAGATGACCCAGTTTGGAAATTTACCGAGCTGTAGTCTGTCTCTCCCTTCTTTCTCCTGGTTATTGACATTAAGCTATCACATTACTCGCAGATAGAAAACTGGAAGCAAACTAGAATGGAAATCCTGTTGCTACCTCAGATTTCTCCTTTGTACGTTTATCTGAATATAGGCTACTTTTATTCAGCAGCTACTGATTCAAAAGCCATAGTGACCATGTATCAACTCTTAAAGTGACTGAAGAAATCAGCTAAGTGAAGGGCAAAACCTACAGCAAAAAAGACTGGGTGTCTGACTCAATCTGGCTTGCCAGCCATGGAAGGACCACTCCTCAGAGGGAACCACAGTTCTTCATACAAAAATGCAGACCACTCCCCGACCAACACTCCCCCCACCACCCGCACAATACACACACCCTCCAGGTTTTCTGAAGTCAGTTACTCAAAAAATATTCACAGAAGAATTTGTAAATGTCAGGCATTATGCTAGGGAGTGAGGTACAGCTACTGACAGCACAAAAACCCTTGCCTGCCTGGTGCTTACATTCTAAAGAAGAGATCTACACAACAAACAAAATCGGAAACTAAAATATTAGAATAGACTCACCCGCTGTCATTCCCCACATCACACCTTCTAACTCCTCTGGGGCTCCATTTATAGGGCTTCACCTCTGCCCCCTGCTTGTTTTCTAACACCCAGCTTTACTAAATCACCTCGATTCCCACCACCCTCCAAACACCACTTGCCTCGTCTTGGTCACCATCACCCTCACCCACTTCTGAGAGCAAACGCCTACTCCTGAATCCATTACATGGAATCCCACTCAGGTGAGCTCAGTGAGACTTCTTGGGACTTGTGCTCAGATGCCCTATTGATCTCCCCCATCAGCTCCATACTGGATTTTGAGTGGGGAGATCTCCACTGTCCCTAGAATGTCAATGGGGTGGCTCCGCTCCATCTTCCATCAGACCCTAGATCTTGCCGGGCCTCAGGGCCTTGTGAAGGAGTGTTTCCAGTACAAGATTGTCCAAAAGAACTGATAAACCAGAGAAGGACCTGTGATTCTATTCTGGAATCTACTAGGCCAGATGAGCCATGTTCTTCACCACTTGGCATCGCTCTGGGCTCCGGTTTGCTTCCACATCAGAGTCCACCTTGGCTCCTCTCTGCACCTGTGTCTCTAACACCACTCTCTGCATCACTTGTGTTCCCTTTCTGACTTCCCCAGCTTCTCCTGGCTCAGATCCCTCTGAGGTTATTCCTTCTCCCCAGACCAGCTCTTCCCAACTCACCCCAGCATGGCCATAAATGACAAATGACACAGGCTCCAGTTATCCCCAGGGACAGGTATGAAAACAGAGACAGGGAGGGGGTGAAGGAGAACCCTGATGCAATGGATTGGAGACAGAAAGGCTAAACTTTAGTTCTCCAGGCCTGAGATTTTGTGCTCTTTCCTCTTTGCACTAGTCCACATTTCCTAGGTCTTCTAGAAACTTACTATGTTCTAACCTCATTATTTCAGAACTCACACACAAAAAACATCAGTCTCTTCTTTCTTCAATCTTTCCCACTCTATCCTCTGTACCTGGGTCTCTCTCTCTCTCTCTCGCTCTCTCTCTCTCTCTCTCTCTCTGTCTCTCTCTTTTGCACACAGACTCCCTTAACTTGTTTGGGGATAGGGAGGTAGGGAGGGCTGGAGTATGGGAAATGATACGTCAGAACATTTCCATCACTGGATGATGCTGCTGGAAGGCTAGATAGACACCCACTTTTGCTGAATAGGGAGATATCCAACTTCTTTGTACTTCTCTCCAAAACCTGGGTGTCAACATTCCTTCAACTAACGTTTTCAGGGACTGCTGACCTAGCAAAAGGTCAACATACACTCTTCTGTGTTACTCTAAGAAGGAGACTTAGCAACAGTTACACCTTCACAGTCAATGAATTTCATACTGTGGCCTGTAGTCAGAAAAGAAGGAGAATAGAAATCAATCAGAAGTCACCCTGATGCCCACTTTGCTCTGAAAATCCACTCTGATGTCAAACAAAGAAGAATGGTTTCAGTAGCAGCTGATATGTCAAACCTGTGAGCCTGCTCCTGCGTCCCTGGGGATTGGCGAGCCTCAGGGAGGAGGCTGTAGTAAGCTATCCTGCACCCAGCGCAATGATCGACTGCTGAATTTTCAAAAACAACTTGCCTTTGGAATACAAGGTAATTACACAAAACTCCCAGGCAACATTTGGGAGGAAAAAAAACAAAAACAAAAACTCAAGTGGATGAACAAGCTTCCCCTAAAAATAAAAAAAAATTTTTTAAGTCCATCAAAAGGACAGTTTAATAAAATCCATGTGTTCAATTGATCCTGGGCATAAATGATTTTGTTCTGGCAAATTACATTTGTATCTAAACATCGTATTTTCAAATAGGACTGTGTTCTCTGCCCAGCATCACTGGGAAAGGCAGACAGTGTCCTGAATGTTCAACCATATACCATACGGATTCCTTTTATTAAAATCTCATTTCACTGGGATGGCTCCTTTGAGAGAGATGTGCAGAGTAACGTGAGGAAATCGGTGAACCAACACCACATAACTGTATCGCGCATATTAAATATTTTTGCTTACGCATTCACTACACACTTGACCTGCAGCTGAACGCACTTGGAGAGCGAGGACGTCTGTAGCTCGGCAGCTTGGGGACTTACCCCCTCCCCCTCCCCTGCTTCCTCCTTTCCTGCTTTTAAAATCAATTAAGAGGGGAAATGAATCAAAGTTCTTCTGTCTTCACACCCTCTCTGCAATGCTGCTGCTTCAAAGGTGCTTGGTCGGGTTGCTTTCATCAACAGAGCCCTGAGTGATCAATGGAAAATACCAGCTAAGTCATCACACACAGATCTGCATAATTGCCATGATCCCCCTGCAGTCCCATCCCAGAACCAAGAGTTTCTTAAGCATGTGTGCTGGGCAGCTCTGTAACTTGTTTGATTACTCTGGGAACAGGAAAATAGCTCCAGCTCAAAAATCAGACAATGTTAAGATTCTTTCAAATTTTCTTTTTTGTTTTTACCATTTTAAGTGTGCAGCATAATAGTATTGTTTACTCACAATGTTGCACAACCACTAGCATATCCGTTTCTAAAATCTTTTCATCATCACAAACCATAACTCTATCAATGAAATAATGTGTCCTTCCCACCTAAAATTAAAAGGACAATGCTTACCCATTGTGTTGGCCAACCACACAGATTTTATTTTAAAGATGGATGAAAGTGAAAGTGTCAGTCGCTCAGTAGTGTCGCACTCTGTGATCCCATGGACTGTAGCCCACCAGGCTGTCTGTCCATGGGATTCTCCAGGCAAGATTACCGAGTGGGTTCCATTCCCTTGGTCTAGGGGATCTTCCCAACCCAGGAATCCAACCTGGGTCTCCTGCATTGCAGGCGTATTCTTTACTGTCTGAGCCACCAGGGAAGCCCCTTAAACACAGGTGGCTGTGGAGAAAAGAAGCTTGTCTGAGAACATGATCTTATATAAATTCTGGTGAAATTTAGTATAAGCCAAAAATGTTAATCCTGAAACACTGTGGCTGATTAGAGCTTTGTTTTGTCATTTATTTACACAAATGCAATGAACACCTAATGTACTGTGTACTAATACACAGCTATGTACTGTGTTCTGTGTAAAGTACTTTAGAGATCCAGTGGAGAATCAGAAAGAAATCTGCCCCTATATAGTCAATTACCAGAGAGAAAGGACATGTGTAGGTAGCTTGGAAACCAGACAGCCATTGGCAGAAACATGGGCTGCTATGAGGTTCCCTTGGCTCAATGATCCAAGGAAATCTTTCTGAAGAAAATGTTCTTTGATATGGTTTTTGAAGCATCAACAGAATTACACACATGAACGAAGATAAGAGAAAAGGGAATAGCACATGTAAAAATCAACTTAGGGAGCACGTGGATTGTAAGTCAGAAATGGCATATGGAGTTTAGGGAAGAAAAGCAGTAGATGAACTAGGTATCCGGGGGTTTCAGGTTATTTCAATTCTCTTAGATGGTGGGGGGGGGGGGGGGAAGATCTGTGGACAGCCTTCATGCAGAAGTTGTCCTACTCTGTGGTATGACACTGCCACCCTGGTTGGAGGCAGCCTCTTAGTTTGGACCCAGGCTCTTGCCTTCATACCTGCTCTTCTCTCTTTATTCACCCATTTCTTCAGCTTGCAGATGGCATGTCTAGCCTTGGTAGGATTCCAGCCCACCTCTGCTTGCCTATCTGTTTCAGTGTCCTCTGTCCTAAATATAAATTCTCACAATGAAGTTCTCCCAATGGACTAGACTGAGTCAGGAGCACATCCCTAATTCCATCATTTGTGACTGGAGGGGACAACACCCCTCTGACAAACATGGCAGCCTGGGTCCACACTCCTTCAACTGCTGCTAGGGTACAGGCACCCCCCGGAGAAAAAGGATAGCAGCTGACATTTACTCAAATGAGCATGTACTTTAAATGTCACAGACATCTACTAACATTTAAAAAGACAAGGAGATGTTCCATGCACTATGGAAATTATGCCAGAAAGGGTAAGAAAGAGAATGTTTTAGCATTAACAGAGGCAGCCTTCAATGATATGGAAGATTGCTATATGGAAACAGTTCATAACTCAATACTGCTGAATAATGAGATGTTTCACTCTTTTGATATGACATGACTGGTCTACAATTCATCAGTATTATAATTTACCCCTTTTCTCTCCACTCCACAGTCCCCAACAGTGTGTCAACCAGAAAAAGAAAACTTCCCCTTTCCCTGTCCTATATGCATTCAAATCATTTGTAGTATGCAGAAATATTTTACACAACTGTATCAAAATTACTAATAGAATATATTTCACCAGCCCAGGAGAGAGTTACATTTCCATAGGGTATATGGTCTGATAAACAGTATCAGCAAAGATAGGAATTATACCAGGCATAAGTTTTTTTAAAAAATAATTACCTGCAAATAGATACTTTTAAAACAGTTTCCATGCTGGTTCCCCGCGCACCCCACCCCCTGCCCTTTTAAAATAAGTCTACCATAAAGTCCTCTATTCAGACAAAGAGTGTCTGATTATTTCAATGTATAAATATTAGCTGTAAGCTCCTTCCCCTAGGCAAGTACACAGATCCAAAGTGCTACTGCTTTCAGCTTGCCAGAGTTTTAATATAACTATCTTACTCCAGCAGTTAATTAATTAAAAACACATACTGTGTGTGCATGGTGCATATTTGTAATACAAGCAAGGGCTTCCCAGGTGGCAGAGGTAAAGAATCCTCTTGCCAACAGAGGAGACAAAAAAGACTCAAGTTCCATCCCTGGGTCGGGAAGATCCCCAGGAGGAGGAAATGGCAACCCACTCTAGTATTCTTGCTTGGAAAACCCCATGGACAGAGGAGTCCAGCAGTCCATGGGGTTGCAAAGAGTCAAATATGACTGAAAGACCGAGCACACAAACACACACAATACAAGCATACACACAGCTGATGGCAAAGATTCAAGCTTGTCAGCTCCATGAATGTACATATCTGCACAAGTGTGACAGTTATATAAATTCACCACTATATTTGATTCTTCTGTCTTAGACTTAAAGATGATACAGGCTTTCCCATCAGTAATTTGAGATGCTATTTAATTGGCCTTTGTGATTCTAGAGATATTCTAGAAACATTCACTTCCTTTCTTTGTTTATAATCTTTCACACATCAAAACTACTCAAAGAGCCATACTTACACACCACAGGCATTCTGGGCTCAGCTAAGATTTCCTGCTTCTAATCAAAGGAAAAAATCTGAACTTTAAAAGAAAATATTCATGCTATCCAGTGAATGCCAGGAGCTGCAATTTCCTACTAGTACAGATGATAAGAATTCATTTTTTTTTTTTTGATCCTGTTTGCACAATACTTGGAATGTTTGCAGTGTGTATAAATCAGGGCCATTAGTAATGAGCCAGACCTGAAACTGAAAGGAAACAGACATAGCATCTCCTGAGAGGAGTTGATTTCTGCAACCAGTCCCTGAATTTGACTCTTTGCTTCATGGTGGCCATGGCCCGGTGGGACACCATGCTTTGTTACCAAGACAGTATTGGATCTCCTTGCAGTCCAAGGGACTCTCAAGGGTCTTCTCCAACACAATAGTTCAAAAGCATCAATTCTTCAGTGCTCAGCTTTCTTTGTAGTCCAACTCTCATATCCATACATGACTACTGGTAAAACCATAGATTTGACTAGACGGACATTTAAGATAACAGAGTAGAAGGATGTGAGCTCATCTTCTCCTGCAAGAACTCCAAAATTACAACTCGCTGCTGAAAAACCATCATCAGGAGAATGTTGGATCCCACCAAAAAAAAAATGTACCCTCTGTCCGGGCAAAGGAGAAGACTCAGCAAGACAGTAGGAGGGGTGAAATCACGTTTAGAATCAAACCCCATACCCACCAGAGACACTTGGAGGGCTCAAACAAAACCTTGTGCACACCAGGAGACTCCACAGAGACTGAGCCAGACCTGCCTTTGAGTGTTTGAGCGTCTCCTGTGGAGTTACGGGTCAGCAGTGGCCTGCCGCAGGGGTAGGGGCTCTGGGTGCAGCAGACCTGGGTATGGCATAAGCCTTCTTGAAGGAGGTTACCATTAACCCCACCATAGAGCCACCAGAACTTACACAGGACTGGGGAAACAGACTCTTGGAGGGCACAAACAAAACCTTGTGCAAACAAGGACCTAAGAGAAAGAAGCAGTGACACCACAAAAGACTGACCTAGACTTGCCCGTGAGTGTCCAGGAGTCTCTGTCAGAGTTGTGGGTCAGTGGTGGCCTGCTGCAAGGTTGGGGGCACTGAGTGCAGCAGTGCATGCACGGGATCTTTTGAAGGCGGTTGCCATTATCTTCATTACCTCCACCATAGTTTGGCCTCAGGTCAAACAACAGGGAGGGAACACAGCCCCACCCATCAACAGAAAACTGAATGAAAGATTTACTGAGCATGGCCCCACCCATCAGAACAAGACCCAGTTTCCCCCTCAGTCAGTCTCTCTCATCAGGAAGCTTCCATAAACCTCTTATTCTTATCCATCAGAGGGTGGACAGAATGTAAACCACAATCACAGAAAACCAATCAAGCTGATCACATGGACCACAGCCTTGTCTAATTCAGTGAAACCATGAGCTATGCCGTATAGGCCCACCAAAGATGGACGGGTCATGGTGGAGTGTTCTGACAAAATGTGGTCCACTGGAGAAGGGAATGGCAAACCACTTCAGTATTCTCGCCTTGAGAACCCCATGAACAGTATTAAAAGTCTACTGGCTGGGCTCAAAGACCAAGAGAATACCTCCTCTACTTAGAATACTTGGACTTTATTGTGAATATAGTCAAAGCTATGGCTTTTCCAATAGTCATGTATGGATGTGAGAGTTGAACTATAAAGAAAACTGAGCACTGAAGAATTGATGCTTTTGAACTGTGGTGTTGGAGAAGACTCTTGAGAGTCCCTTGGACTGCAAGGAGATCCAACCAGTCCATCCTAAAGGAAATCAGTCCTGAATATTCATTGGAAGGACTAATGCTGAAGCTGAAACTCCAGTACTTTGGCCACCTGATGCAAAGAACCAACTCACTGGAAAAGACCCTGATTCTGGGAAAGATTGAAGGCGGGAGGAGAAGGGGATGACAGAGGATGAGATGGTTGTATGGCATCACCAACTCGATGGACGTGAGTTTGAGTAGGCTCTGGGAGTTGGTGATGGACAGGGAAGCCTGGTGTGCTGCAGTCCATGAGGTCACAAAGAGTCGGACATGACTGAGCAACAGAACTGACTGACTGATATACATTCCTGAGTGTGAACCATTCCACATTCAGTTAACCACACAAATAGTTGGTCTCAACATAAAATATATGAATAAACTTAGAAAGGGGTGTCATATGCCAGTATACTAACTTACCCAGCTTCATCATCCTGTGCATTCAAATCAGCACACGTTTCCCAGGCTACACAGGTAATTCTGAGTACTGCAGGGTCCCCAGGGTGCCTCTGAGTCAGCCTCCTTATCAGGCCACCTCACTGTACCTTCATCACTCAAGTCCCTGGCGAAACTGCCACAACTTTGATCATCATCTCTGCCCTCACAGAAGCTGGCCTCTCCTCTGTCACTCCATTTCAGTCATTAAACAAGTGTTTTTCCCTTAATGGTCTCCAGAGCAAAGCTGAGACAAAGTCCACTTTTTAAGAAAGGTTTTACTAAATGTCTAGGGTTAAAGACATGAAAATAGCATGGCAAAATCCTGTTTACAATTATCAGTATATCTTACTTCCCCCAGAGCCAACAGGCCCAGATTCTGTAAAGTCTTAACCTCTTTACTGACCTCCAATCCATCCACTCACAGCATTCCTTAAGGGCTACAAGCTGGGCTGTCTTGAGCTTCTGGCTTGCTTCCCCAGCCTCCTAGAAAGTTCCACTCTTCTCTCTCCCCTGGTTAACTCTAAGCTAATCTTTGCCTTGTCCTGAGTATCATCATCTCCAGGAACACACTGTGATGAGCTAGCTTCTTGCTCCACAGAGGACACTGCCTTTTTTTACATTCACTCTCAGTGTCCTTTTATTTATATTTAATAGGTATAGTCTTATTTCTCATGCTTAAAAAGCAATTATTACCCTCAAAGGATTGAAAGCAGAATTCTAAAGAGATACTTATACACCCAAGTTCATAGCAGAGCTATTCACAATAAACAAAAGGGGGAAGCAAACTCAGTACCCATTGACAGATGAACAAATAAACCAAATGTGGCATAAACATACATTGGAATATTATTCAGCCTTAAACAAGAATGACATTTTGACACACACTTCAATGTAGTTGAACCTGGAGGACATTATTGGAATTTTAATGTCGGTCACAAAAAGACAAATACGGTGATTGTTCTTATATAAGATATGCATAATAGTCAAATTTATAGAGACAGAAAGTAGAATGGTGGTTTCCAGGGCCTGGGGGAGGAGGAATGGGGAGTTATTGTTTAACGGATACAGAGGATCTGTATGGGAGATGAAAAACTTCTAAAATGGAAGACGGTGGTGGCTGCACAACAATGTGGATGTACTTAATGCTACTGCATCACACACTCAGAATGGCTAAGATGGTAAATTTCTGCTGTGTTTTTGAGATGCAATCAATTAACTTAAAAATTAGCTTAAAAAACCGTTTGTTCGGTACTTGTCTCCACCTGTAGTCTGTAAGATGGGTGAGGGCAGAGACTGTATCTGTCCTTTCAATTAGATTCCTATTCAGTTCAGTTCAGTTGCTCAGTCGTGTCCGACTCTTTGCGACCCCATGAATTGCAGCACGCCAGGCCTCCCTGTCCATCACCAACTCCTGGAGTTCACTCAGACTCACCTCCATTGAGTCAGTGATGCCATCCAGCCATCTCATCTTCCGTCGTCCCCTTCTCCTCCTGCCCCCAAGCCCTCCCAGCATCAGAGTCTTTTCCAATGAGTCAACTCTTCACATGAGGTGGCCAAAGTACTGGAGTTTCAGCTTTAGCATCATTCCTTCCAAAGAAATCACAGGGCTGATCTCCTTCAGAATGGACTGGTCGGATCTCCTTGCAGTCCAAGGGACTCTCAAGAGTCTTCTCCAACACCACAGTTCAAAAGCGTCAATTCTTCCACGCTCAGCCTTCTTCACAGTCCAACTCTCACGTCCATACATGACCACAGGAAAAACCATAGCCTTGACTAGACGAACCTTTGTTGGCAAAGTAATGTCTCTGCTTTTGAATATGCTATCTAGGTTGGTCATAACTTTCCTTCCAAAGAGTAAACATCTTTTAATTTCATGGCTGCAGTCACCATCTGAAGTGATTTTGGAGCCCAAAAAAATAAAGTCTGACACTGTTTCCACTGTTTCCCCATCTATTTCCCATGAAGTGATGGGACCGGATGCCATGGTCTTCATTTTCTGAATGTTGAGCTTTAAGCCAACTTTTTCACTCTCCACTTTCACTTTCATCAAGAGGCTTTTGAATTCCTCTTCACTTTCTGCCATAAGGGTGGTGTCATCTGCATATCTTAGGTTATTGATATTTCTCCCAGAAATCTTGATTCCAGCTTGTGCTTCTTCCAGCCCAGCGTTTCTCATGATGTACTCTGCATATAAGTTAAACAAGCAGGGTGACAATATACAGCCTTGACATACTCCTTTTCCTATTTGTAACCAGTCTGTTGTTCCATGTCCAGTTCTAACTGTTGCTTCCTGACCTGCATACAGGTTTCTCAAGAGGCAGGTCAGGTGGTCTGGTATTATAACTTGCACATAGTAGTCACTCCATATATATTGAGTAAATGGAAGGGGCAGATCATCCCACTTTTGCAGGGATACCAAATGTACCTGTGTATCAAAGTCCACACCCCCTATAAGACCCCCAATCCCAGGCAGGAAAAATGTCCACTTTACCATGCAAGCTCCATCATTCAAGTTACAATTAATTTCCTGCCCCAATATCTGTCTCCACCCAGGATGCAGGATGATAAACATACCCCCTTCCCTGGCCTCTCCAGGAAATCTCCCAAGAAGTGTAGTCTCATTCTCTGGACCGAGATGAACAGTCTTATCAGAATATATCACAACATCAGTACATTTTCCCAAATATTAGTCATTCTGTATGAAACAATCCTACAGTTAGGACAAAAAGTTCCACCAGGGATACTGTGATGAACTTCCGTACACTGAGTGGTGAAGGGTGTGTTAGTAAGACATTTCTGCAATCTTCCTTGTCAGTCCTTATCTCCTATCAGTAACTTTTCAAGCCAAAATACCTATGACACCATCAGAACATGCCACAGGTTTTAGTACAGAGTACTCGAAACTCAGAGCCAAAAATATTTCTGTTCCGCATTTCCTCTCCTCTAAAAACTTTTAGAACATGAATATATATATAATATATATATATATAATATATATATATATAGCTCTGTCACAGCCATATACCACAATTTATATAACCAAATAAGACACTTATTTTCTTACACTCTTTTGTTCAGATTAATCACACTTTTGAACTTTGCCTCAAAACTTGCTTAAAAATTGATAACCAAATGGCATATTCCAACTGATCCTTCTAGAACAAAGGGACAGTCTTCCCTCAAGTAACACTTGAGTTTTCTATTTTAATTAGGCATAAAATAGATTGCATGATTAAAAAGTAGGTTTTTTTTTTCTAATTTTATTTTATTTTTAAACTTTACATAATTGTATTAGTTTTGCCAAATATCAAAATGAATCCGCCACGGGTATACATGTGTTCCCCATCCTGAAAAATGAAGCAACTGACAAACAACTAATCTCAAAAATATACAAGCAACTCCTACAGCTCAACTCCAGAAATATAAATGACCCAATCAAAAAATGGGCCAAAGAACTAAATAGACATTTCTCCAAAGAAGACATACAGATGGCTAACAAACACATGAAAAGATGCTCAACATCACTCATTATCAGAGAAATGCAAATCAAAACCACTATGAGGTACCATTTCACACCAGTCAGAATGGCTGCGATCCAAAAGTCTACAAATAATAAATGTTGGAGAGGGTGTGGAGAAAAGGGAACCCTCTTACACTGTTGGTGGGAATGCAAACTAGTACAGCCACTATGGAGAACAGTGTGGAGATTCCTTAAAAAACTGGAAATAGAACTGCCTTAAAAAGTAGGTTTTGCAATTTTTACTCATCATGGTTGCAAAAATCTTTGGGTTTGATTTTTAACCAGGATATTCACTACTAAAACCTAGTTAAGGATACATTCTTACTTGTCAAATTCTATCCTTTTAAATATCCATTCAGTTCTTGTAGAAAGTATCAGCTTTGTATCAGTTTCTTTATTAAAGGTATTATATCTTTATTAAAGCTATTTCTTTCATATCTCTCTCCAATATTTAGTAATACCTCTTTCGAGCATGAATTTTTATAGCAAAAGGCATCAGCAACAGGGAACAGGAAATTATCAACCTCATGTCAGAGCTTATGGTGAATTTTTGAAAATCCATATCTTGAATCTATAAACCTGGAAGTTTTCTGGTTTTATTTCCTCCTCCAAATGAAGTACACTTATTGTCTTGTTGTAGACATAAAACCTAAGGAGACAAACTCATCTCTTATTCCAAGAGCACTTCTGGACTCTGAGTTCCCTCTGAATCATACTCTGAGGTCATTCTGACAAGAGTGACACAATCCTTGTCCGTTCACCATCATCACACATCACACCACCCTGCAGAAATTTCATCTTGTGCAAATGAAGACCCCCCTGGACATTCAGTTCAGTTCAGTTCAGTCACTCAGTCGTGTCCGACTCTTTGCGACCCCATGAATAGCAGCACGCCAGGCCTCCCTGTCCATCACCAACTCCCAGAGTTCACCCAAACTCACATCCATCGAGTCGGTGATGCCATCCAGCCATCTCATCCTCTGCCATCCCCTTCTCCTCCTGCCCCCAATCCTTCCCAGCATCAGAGTCTTTTCCAATGAATCAACTCTTTGCATGAGGTGGCCAGAGTATTGGAGTTTCAGCTTTAGCATCAGTTCCTCCAAAGAACAACTGATGAAGCCACTAAAATATAAACTACATACTCTGCAACTTTTAAAAAACTGCAAGGAGATGGCATTACCTGTGGCATTACCCTGGACATTAGAAGCCACTAAAATATAAACTACATACTCTGCAACTTTTAAAAAACTACAGGTAGATGGCATTACCTGTGGCCTGATGATGCCTCTTGCTGCTTCTTTCCCACACTGTGGTTTGCATGTGTGAAGGACATAGACAGCAATGCTGGAATTGCAATCAAAATCGAGCTTTGAGAGCTGCTCCTTTATAGCAGGCATCCCAGGAACGCAGAAGACCACTCAGGGAGGTGCTGTGGTGCAGGGGTTAAATGCATGTGCTCTGGAATCAGTCAGGTTCCTTCCCAACTTCTTCCACACACTAGGCACACTACCCCAAGCAAGCTATTTAATATCTTTGTGCATCAGTCTTATCATCTGTAAACTGGGGATGATAGAGTCCCCATGTCAGAGAATTGCTATGAGAGGAAAATGAGTGGCAAATATAAAATACTCATAGTATTACCTACACATTGTTGTTGTTGTTGTTTTTCAGTCACTCAGTCGTGTCCGACTTTTTGTGACCCCGTGGATGGTAACCCACCAAGCTCCTCCATCCATGGGATTCTCCAGGCAAGAATACTGGAGTGGGTTGCCATTTCCTTCTCCAGTAAAAAATAGCTCATTACTATGATAGCTCAATAGATGCTGCTGCTGCCGCTAAGTCTCTTCAGTCGTGTCCAACTCTGTGCGACCCCATAGACGGCAGCCCAGCAGGCTCCCCCATCCCTGGGATTCTCCAGGCAAGAACACTGGAGTGGGTTGCCATTTCCTTCTCCAACGCACGAAAGTGAAAAGTGAAAATGAAGTCCCTCAGTCGTGTCTGACTCTTAGTGACCCCATGGACTGAAGCCTACCATGCCCCTCCGTCCATGGGATTTTCCAGGCAAAAGAGTACTGGAGTGGGGTGCCATCACCTTCTTCCAGCTCAATAGATGAGTTAACAATAGATGTTCATTCATACCATTCTTTATCTTCTCCTTATTTCTAACTCCCAAAGTTTTCAAGGATTTTGGATTAGCCCTAATCCTTTAAATTACACCTCACTGCTCCCTCCTCTCCTTAGTTTGCCACTGGAAAATAAAGCTGTAAGCTGCTGGCCCATTTTGGGGCCAAAGAGAATTCAAGAGGAGCAAGTCAAGTGAGCGCTTGCTCATGAGTGGGAAGGCCATTCTCTCATTGGTTTTCTCTGCTCAAGAAAAAAAAAATGTACTAACAATTTTTCTGAACAATGAAGGGGAAAAAAAAGATTCATTCAATATTGAGGTGTTCTATTTTACCTATCAAGAACAAAGATTCTTGAAGCTGGCTTCTTGTCAATGCAGATAACCCATGCATGCATATGAGTGACCCTCAGCCCTCAGGTAACTAGCAAATTGATCTACTTCTAGTTGACCCAAAGTCAATAAACAAAAGACTCTGGACTTTTTTTCTATCTAACACAACTCTATCTCACTTAGTTTTAATTGGGGGTCCTGGAATGGGGCACAAATAGGAATCAGAAGTTGGGACCCCTCAAAGTTTACTCCTTTTTCAATGAACTAAAGAGGCATTAAAAGATACTTACTCCTTGGAAGGAAAGTTATGACCAACCTAGATAGCATATTCAAAAGCAGAGACATTACTTTGCCAACAAAAGTTCATCTAGTCAAGGCTATAGTTTTTCCTGTGATCATGTATGGATGTGAGACTTGGACTGTGAAGAAGGCTGAGCACAGAAGAATTGATGCCTTTGAACTGTGGTGTTGGAGAAGACTCTTGAGAGTCCCTTGGACTGCAAGGAGATCCAACCAGTCCATTCTGAAGGAGATCAGCCCTGGGATTTCTTTGGAAAGCATGATGCTAAAGCTGAAACTCCAGTACTTTGGCCATGCGAAGAGTTGACTCATTGGAAAAGACTCTGATGCTGGGAGGGCTTGGGGGCAGGAGGAGAAGGGGACGACAGAGGATGAGATGGCTGGATGGCATCACCAACTCAATGGACGTGAGTCTGGGTGACCTCCAGGAGTTGGTGATGGACAGGGAGGCCTGGCATGCTGCGATTCATGGGGTCGCAAAGAGTCAGACACGACTGAGCGACTGAACTGAACTGACTGAAAGAAGCATTGAAAGATAAGTATGTCCATTAGTCTCATCAAATTAGAGTCTATATTAAAATCACCATCAACATTATGAATGGCAGTGAAGCTCCATATAGGGTTAAAGAAGCAGTACATCTCCATGAGGCAAAGTCTCATTTTGCTCTACCATCTTTCTCCAAAAACAGCCTTAGGAATGGAACATAGGGTGATATAAGTAGATATAAGAACACACAAATCACTTAGTCACTTTCCCATAATGGACACTAACCTGAGCAGGTGAGATGGTCCAAGCAGGGCTGAAGTGAAGATGGCTCAGCTGTAGCCATTTGCCCTATGAAGTGTGTTGGCAAGACCTTTATACAGTCTTCTGTATCAACATGTACCTCCTATAAATTAGGTCTTTGGGATTACCATATATACACACTGCTGCTGCTGCTGCTAAGTCGCTTCAGTCGTGTCCGACTCTGTGCGACCCCATAGACGGCAGCCCACCAGGCTCCCCCATCCCTGGGATTCTCCAGGCAAGAACACTGGAGTGGGTTGCCATTTCCTTCTCCAATGCATGAAAGTGAAAAGTGAAACTGAAGTCGCTCAGTTGTGTCTGACTCTTAGTGACCCCATAGACTGCAGCCTACCAGGCTTCTTCATCCATGGGATTTTCCAGGCAAAAGTACTGGAGTGGGGTGCCATTGCCTTCTCTGGATATACACACTACTATATGTAAATAGATAAATAATAATGACCTACTGTCTAACAGGGAAGTATACTCAAAACCTTTTAATAACTTAAAATGGAAAAGAACATGAAAAAGAATATATATACATATGTGTGTATATATATACATATATGATTCTTGTATACACACATATATATGTATATGGAGAAGGAAATAGCAACCCACTCTGGTGTTCTTGCCTGGAAAATCCCACAGACAGAGGAGACTGGTGGGCTACATACAGTCCATGGGGTCACAAAGAGTTGGACACAACTTAGCAACTAAACAGCAACAAATATATATATATACACACACACATATGTATATGTATAACTGAATCACTTCTGTACACTTGAAACTAACACAACATAGCAAAATAACTATACTTCAATTAAAAAAAAAAAAAACACATATCTCCTATAGGTAACTGCCTAAGCATGCTATGTAGTGAGGCAGGGAGAGTTTTCATACAAACAGGCTGTTCCATTGTGAGCATCTTATTCTACTGGTCCCAGAAGCTGTGTCGTGGGCTTAAGGTGCTGCTAATCACTAGCCACTAGCCATTCTCCTCTCTGCTCCTCTGCTCAAGCCCTAGAATACGAAAAGTATACATGTTTGGAGTGGCATTGAGGATGGTGGCAAGTGGAGAGCATATCTGATTGCCTTTTCTGTCATTCTAAGAGCGTTTCTGGGAAAAGAGAAATCTGCAGACATACACTTGCAATAATGGACTGATATGGGAGAAAAGCGTGTAATGGATTGCCAGGTGCATTGAGCAGGATAGATTTCTTCATAATGCTCACATCCTTCAGGTCTCTGCTTCCCACTCACTTGGTCATTGTGCTCTGTCTTCTTATCACCATCTGACATAAGCATATATTCTCTTAATTACCTGGATCCTCCAGCCAAAACATAAGCCCCATGAAACATTATCCCCAGCACCTACTACCATATCTGGAACATAGTAGGCACTCAATAAATAATTGTTGAGTTAATGAGCAAACCTGTTGTGGCCGTTAATAGTTTTAGCACTAGACTCCTGGAGACAGAGAAGGATTCGACATCAACTTTGGAATATACTAATCTCACTTCACAGATGAGGAAACTGAGACTCAGAGAGGTCTTGGTTTGCTTCAAATCTTGTCAACCCAGAAGATCAGATCAAGGTTCAATGGACCACTGACCAACCTGTCCTCCGTGCACACAGACATTTTTGCTATAAACATGTGACCCATGACAGAGCAGAAGGAACTGGAAGGGAATTTCCTGGGCACTCCTGAGACATGACCCAAATGGAAAAGTGAGTCCTGAGCCCTGAGAAACAGAATAGATGAGAGTGAACAGGATCCAGCCTGTCCCAGTCAAACAGGCTGCACAATGGACATGGCAATGCAATAAAACAGATGACTGTCCAGATGCAGCAGCTGCTGTAGCCATACAAAGTGTAGCCTGGTGAAGATCACAGTAAGTGAGTGTTATATCACAAAAAGGAGGAACAGGAAAGCAAAATAGATGCATGCATGCTAAGTCACTTCAGTCATGTCTGACTCTTTGCAACCCCATGGACCGCAACTTACCAGGCTCCTGTGTCAACGGATTCTCCAGGCAAAAGGAGTGGGTTGCCATGCCCTCCTCCAGGGGGTCTTCCTGACCCAGGGGTTGAAGCTGAGTCTTCTGTGGCTCCTGCATTGTAGGCAGAATCTTTACCACTGAGCCACCAGGGAAGCCCTAAAATAAATGCATATACATTTTTAAAATTTTAGCTTATTCTTTGAATTTTCCACAACTAGAAGATTATTGTTGTTCAGTCACTAAGTCATGTCCGACTCTCTGTGACTCCATGGACTGCAGCACACCAGGCTCCTCTGTCCTCTACTATCTCCGGAGTTTGCTCAAATTCATGTCCATTGAGTCAGTGATACTATCTAACTGTCTCAGCATGTGCTTCACCTTCTCCTTTTGCCTTCAACTAGAAGGTAGGGAACGTGAAAATAGGGTCCTTTCTCTCTCATTTAATAAATAGTTATTACATATATGAAGAGATGAATGAATGAATTATAAGCATTTCTCATGTGATAGACATAATGCTCAACACAAAGGATGGTTCCTACTCTAGAAGCTCAATATTCCAGAGACTTAAAGTAAGTCCCAAATTACCACACAATGTGTCTCCTATTAGACTAGAACCATGAAAGGATCCCAGAGGAAGCTGGACTTTGGGGAGTTGGGAGGTTTCAAGAAATGTTTTGGGTAGAACAAGATGGCACCCCACTCCAGTATTCTTGCCTGGAAAATCCCATGGACGGAGGAGCCTGGTGGGCTTCAGTCCGTGGGGTTGCTAAGAGTCGGACACGACTGAGCTACTTCACTTTCACTTTTCACTTTCATGCATTGGAGAAAGAAATGGCAACCCACTCCAGTGTTCTTGCCTGGAGAATCCCAGAGACAGGGAGCCTGGTGGGCTGCCGTCTATGGGGTCGCACAGAGTCGGACACGACTGAAGCGACTTAGCAGCAGCAGCAGATGATTAATTGGGTAGTGTAAAAGTAGAAATGAATCAGGAATAGAAGATGAGGAACTAGGAGAATAATCTGTGCTAATGCCCAGAAGCAAGAGAGGTGGGAGAAACCCCAAGAAGCCCCATATCACCTAGAAATAGCACAAGTTTTTAAATTAGACCCAAGTTCAAACTCTGACTCTGCTTTTTATCATCTGAATATTGGAAAAATTACTCAAGCCATCTGACCTTTGGTTGTAAACATCTATAATATAGGGGAAATACAGTCAACATTTCAGATCCTTGCAAGGATTCCATGAAAAGGTTCTTTCTGTAGAGGATCAGGTACATGGTCAATTCTAGGAGCTGCTGTCTGCCATTAAGGTGCAGAGAAAAAAGAGAAGTGGCGCTAGTGATAAAGATTCTGCCTGCCAATGCAGGAGATGTCAGAAACACAGGTTGGATCTCTGGGTTGGGAAGAGCCCCTGAAAAAGGAAATTGCAGCCCATTCCCATATTCTTGCCTAGAAAATCCCATGGACAGAGAGCATGGGCTACAGTCCATGGGGTTACAAAGAGTCAGACACGACTGAGGACACATGCAGGATGTATGATCCATTACTCTGTAGGGAATGGGTCAAAGGTGACCGGAAATGACAAGACATGGCCAACTCATCGGTGGCTGCAGGTGACACACAAATTCTTACTTTGACTAGGAGATATAAGAAGGAGATTCAGGGTTTTAAGAAATAGAGTTGTATGATCAGATCTATCCTTCACCTGGATCACTGTGAGAATGATTACTAGCATGGATGAGCTTGGGGTGATAAGAGGGCTGGCAGAGACATCATGGAGTTGTCACCTGCAATAATCCAGACAGTAAATAAATGTCTGGACTAAGGAAGAAGTAATGGAGAGAGAGAAGATGGGATGGCAATAGAGAGTGTAAGAACAAGATTCCTAGAAATAATTATCCATGGCTCCTATGGAAAGAATAAAAGCCCAGAGAGTGCTTGTGAGTGTGGTCTTCAGCCCAGGGCCAAATCTGAATTGTTACCAGCTGGCAACGCAACAAGTACAGAATCAAGAGTAAGAGTTTAAGAAGTTTCATAGTAAGATATTTTTATTGAATTTTATAAAAGTATCAATCTGCAACAGTCTTCATTCTTAGAAGGTTTGCAAACCATTGGTCTACAGTGATGCTATCCAATGGAAATATAATGAAGTCATGTATATAAGTGGAATTCATGTTAGTATATTTTATTTGACTCAATACATGGAATCAACATGAAAATGTCAATGATGTTTTTGCATTCTTTTTTTCAAAACCTGATGTATATTTTATAATTATATCTGAATCTGGATTAGCCACATTTTAAGCACTTGATAGCCTGAATGCCCAGTGACTACCCATTAAACAGCCCACATGTAGAATGTCTGTCAGTTACTGGTTTAAGAGATTGAGTAGATGGTCATGCATTAAGCACATCTTGGAGAAGGAGTAGTCTTAGGGGAAAATGCTCCTAATTTTATGGCAGAGAGATTTCTCCTAAATGTGTATAGCCTCTTGTCCCATGTCTTTAAGCCTCCCCTGGAAAAGTGGAAGAATTTTCTGTGAGTAACTTTGAGGAAACAAACTGGGCATGTCCAGCTCAGCAACTCTATTCTTTTCCTTTAGGAACCAGACTGACCAGAGAAAGAACAGAGCTTTGCTTCTCCTCTCAGGGACCCGCTCCACATAAGGAGGCCTGCCGTGGCCTAGCACTGCCCTGATCCAGAGGATAAACCCTAGTTCTGAGGTTATGCTCTAAGCTCCTTTGACACTCACAATACGCCATGTCCTTCAAATTAGGCTTTATCATTAATAGTAAAGGTAATACTCAGCCTCCAGCTTTGCCTATAGCAGCAGAGGTTGGTTCCAGGGACAGATGTGGATGGAGAGGTTCTCAGCTAAGGGATGGATCTCATGAGGGGATTTGGAGGAGCAGCCAGTGATGGCTTGACCTTGACTTAGACAGTGACTGGACTGAACACACATGTGTGGGCCATTCAGGGCCTCAGAAGATGCTAGCAGGTGACAGAGTCCTTAGTAAGCAAGCACAGCTGAGGCAATGACTCAATCTTAGGGAAAATAGAGCCTTTCCTTATGCTATCGTTACAGGCTTCAGGGAATTACAACACTTGCTGCTTTTAAACTTCAAAAGACTTGAGTTCAGCATGTACTTCAGAGAACTATGAAGGCTTTAGGTTTAAATTATTAATGCCAGGCCTAGCAAGTATACCAGCTGCTCCATTCTGTATCCTTAAAAAGGGAGCGATGGAGTAACTCATTTTGGATTTAGGAGGTTTGCTTCCAAACTCAAGAATGAGCCACTCCCAAATGATCTCACATTGGTTCATGATTATTTGAGGACATATGAGGGAGTCTGTTTCTTACCCTTCAGCAACTGCACAGTTATATTGCCTTAAGACTGTATAACATCTGAAAATAAGAGAATGCAGTTGCCCTGTTAATAGATACATTCCACACTCATATTGCTCAATTCAGGACTGAGTAAGTAGGTCTACACAATTCTGGGGCTCAGTTAGTAGGACCATTTGTCACACAAAATAGTGCCCTCCAAGTTAAAGTCTGTAAGCCATTATGGTAATATTCTGGCTTGCAGCTAACTACTTCATATTTTACATTTTCAACATAAAGATCTAACAAAAATAATAAGTTCCATTTGGGAGATTATCTTTAAATGTCAGGGAGATGTTGAGGCATCCTGTAGGCATTTGACTAAGTTGTGTAAAGATATTAAATTGAATTTGGGTAGAGTCAAAGGTGTAGAAGCAACCAGTACAGGTGTAGATGGTGTTTGAAACATAGGTGAACAAGAGGTCATGGAGGAAGCTTTTAAAATGAGAGAGGAAACCAAGAGCTAAACTCTAGAGAACAAAAGCATTTGAGAAATGGACAGAGAAAAGAAAGAAACCAAGGAAGTGCCAGTAGAAAACAAGAGGGTATTATTTCTATTGAGAAAAATGGAAAGAATGTTTGAAGAGGGAGAAAATGGCCAACACTGTGACTGATATTTACAAATGTATTCATTCAACAAATATTTATTAAGTATCTGGTAAGCAAAAGACTATTCTAAGTACTGAAAGTTTAACAGTGAGTAAGAGATAAAACGCTTCCTCTTGTGAAGTTTGTGATCTAGGGCAAACTCACACAGATCAAGTAAGATGAGGAAGGAATAAGATCGTCCATTGGGTTTGGCCATCAAGTGATCATTAGAGATTTCAGCAAAGGAAGTGCAATGGCATAGAGGAGTAAAAGCAGACAGATGCAGGTTCAGGCAAGTGTAGAAACTGGGACTGCAATAAAACAAGACTGTATGGAGTGGTTATTGAGACTATTTGAAGGGTGGGAGAGGAAAAAGTCAATCAAGAGAGAAACTAAAGACCCAGGAGAAAAGATGAAAACTTGCAGAAAAAAACTTATGAGCATATGCTTGGGTAAATATAGTCTACGGTGGTACAAATTCTACTCTGAGTAATAGTAGTAAGAAGATTCAGTTTGTCAAACACTCCAAGTGCCTTATTCTATCATAAGTACTCTGCTAGATACAAGAGGATAAGCCTTGATCTTAAGGCTGTCTCAGTCCAGTACATTAACTCTACAAGAATAATTAGCACGATCATTTCTTGTATGGAATGAGATACTGTTCCAAGCACTTACAGGGAATACTGCATTAATTGACCTAGCAAACCATGCAAGAAGGTTGATTATTGTTCCCCCTGTGACAGACGATGCCACAAAGGGACAGGAAGGTGAAGTACCTAGCCTAGGAGACAGGCTGGTAAATGATGGAGCCAGGAATCGAAACAAGACAGTTCAAATTCGGGGCCCAAGATCTTATCAACAGAAGTTAATCTTAATCACTTTTGTTTATCCCCATGTGACATTTACACTGAAATGTCTCTTTTCAGGTTTTAGCTGGTTACTTGTCAACGTCTATGAGCCTCAGAGTCAAGCCTCTGGTGTATCAGCGGAAGGTGAGTTCAAATGGATGTTTGTCTTTAGCAGAGCAGAGTGACAAACAAATCAACTGCTTGGAGAAGATTAACACATGGCCTGCTGTGGATTACTGTTTGGCCTGAAAGGCCAGTGCCTGGCAAGCTCCTCTCTGCTTTCAGAAACTTTGACAGTCATGGGAGGTTTTAGTTATTCATTAGGAGAGGAAGACTCTGAAGATCTTCCAAACATCATCTGTGACTCTACCTGACTCAACCAGGATGAAATCAGTTTAACAGACAGAAAGGGGCTCTAAACCACAGGAAACATATGGAAAAGGACAAAGGGAGTGGAAGGTTTTAAGGGTGTTTTATTCTCCAGGAATCATCAAGTATAAGAAGAAAGTGTGGGAAAAAAAGTCCTAGAGGACACAAAAAATTACAAGAAGTCAAGAAACATACCAAATGCCTAGATGGACAAGTTGAAAAGCAATAATGTATTCCATTAAGACAATGCCAATAAATCACACTAGCACTTTTTTTTGAAAATTGAAAACATACTGCTAATAACCAAAAATGAAAGCATTTTAAAAGAAAATAATAGTGAGAGAGAAAGACACACTTGTCCTTCTAGGTAAGAAGTTATGCTATAATAAAGCTATAATAATTAATGTATTGTGATTCTAGGTCATAGCTAGACCTACAGATCAATGGAACAGAATACAGTCCTGAGAAAGATACAAGGAAGCAGAAAAATTTAGCTGATTATTAGGCTGTTATTTCAAATCAGCAGAGAAATGAAAATATTTCTAAAAAATAGCATTGGGACAACTGGCTAACAGTTTGAATAAAATTTAATTTGGATTCTTAGTGTGTGTCTTATTCCAAAATAAATTCAGGATGGATTAAATATTGAAATATAAAGCAAACATGTAAGAACACCAGGCGAACATCCAGGTGGATATTTTTATCATCCTTATATGAAGGATCTTCTAATTATGACATCAAAGTGAGAAACCATAAGGATACATTTGAACCCATAAGAATTCAAAACACGTATATGGTAAAACTCACTGTCCCCAAGATTAAAAGAGAGAAAAAAAAATAACATATGGCATCCCAGGATGCTGAGAAAAATAAGATGTTCAGGCTTCTATGATACAAAGTGTGGTTTCAAGACTCACGCAAGAAATATTCCTGAGGATCCTCTGGGTCAGGGGCTCTTCCCGGGGCCAAGGACACAGCTAAGAAGTGAGACTGGCTTCTTGCTCTCACCGAACTTGGTAGCCAGTGATGACTTGGTAGCCAGTGATGAATGAGTGGGAGACAGAAAAACAACAACAACAAAAACTTTTAATGTCCTGTAGAGATGAGTACTATGAGGGGGAAAAAGCAGAGCGTTGCCTGGGGTCGGGGTGAGGAGCAAAGGGTCGGGGAAGATCCTGCTGAGGAGGTGATAGTTAGCCTGAAGGGCTGGAGAACACAAAGCAGCACAGCACAGATCGGGCAACAGAAGGCAAATCCATTCAGAACAGTAAAATGGAAATTCCAGTATCCAGGAGGTATCATATAAAGAATTACAGGGTTCTTACACCAAATCAAACATCTGTTTACTATTCTCAGCCCAGTTAGCTCCTTTTCCCACTTCTTTTAAAATGAATGCTTTGCCAGCCTAACCCCGTTGAAGGCCAGTTTTATGCACGTTTTCTATTTCAGAATCTGAGCTCCTTTTGAAATCACAATGCTTTATAAGCAAGTTTTTGCTGTTCTTGATTAGCCACTCAGTTGTGTCTGACTCTGTTGCGACCTCATGGACTGTGTGTAACCTGCCAGGCTCCTCTGTCCATAGCATTTCTCAGGCAAGGATACTGGAGGGGGTTGCCATTTCCTTCTCTGAGCCCACATTTCCTGCATTGGCAGGCAAATTCTTTACCCCTGTGCCACCAGGGAAGCCCTTATAAGCAGGCTTTATTTTAATAGAAATTTAAGTTTTCATGAACATATGAAAATTAACCAAAAACTGAGATTTTTTTTTTTACTTTTCTAGACTAACCAAGAAAAAAGCATGTGTCTCAGAAAGGGCTGACATGTGACTAGGGAGAAGATGGACAGAGAAATAGAAATGAGTATCTATGTCTGTGTGCACGCATGGGTGTGCTGGGGTGCAGAGATGTGTAGAGACCCATAAAACATGACCTGGATGACAGGTACCTACATGTAGGAGCACAGAACATATCTCTTCCAAAGTTTCCAGAACCCACAAATAAGCATTACTCCAGAGTGTGACCCCTACTCAACTACCCATGCATGGGAGCTCAAACATTTGTTTTGCTCAAAAAGTAAAAAAAAAAAAAGAAGAAGAAGACCATTTTGCTCAATCATGTTTTATTTATATGAAATGATGATATCATGGTAAAGCTATTTTATTGTTATAGAACTTTAGGTTATATAAAGAAAATTGAGTTTCAGGGGAAAAGCATACTTTAATTTTAAAATCTTCAAATTTTATTAAGTGAAACACTGGTTTTGGAAGTCAATCTTTTTTCATAATATATATAAACCTTCTTTTCAAAAGAGCCCTTCTGTTTTACCCTATCTCACTTGTCCAGCAAACATTTACTAAGTATCTACCTCATGCCAGCCAAGCCTGACCCAGTTCAGTTCAGTTCAGTTCAGTCGCTCAGTCGTGTCCCACTCTTTGCGACCCCATGAATCACAGCACACCAGGTCTCCCTGTCCGTCACCAACTCCCGGAGTTCACTCAGACTCACGTCCATCGAGTCAGTGATGCCATCCAACTATCTCATCCTCTTTTGTCCCCTTCTCCTCCTGCCCTCAATCTTTCCCAGCATTAGGGTCTTTTCTAATGAGTCAGCTCTTCGCATGAGGTGGCCAAAGTCTTGGAGTTTCAGCTTCAACATCAGTCCTTCCAATGAACACCCAGGACTGATATCCTTTAGGATGGACTGATTGGATCTCCTTGCAGTCCAAGGGACCCATGACTACTGGAAAAACCATATCCTTGATTAGATGGATTATTGTCAACAAAGTAATGCCTCTGCTTTTGAATATGCTGTCTAGGTTGGTCATAACTTTCCTCCCAAGGAGTAAGCATCTTTTAATTTCATGGCTGCAATCACAATCTGCAGTGATTTTGGAGCCCAAAAAATAAAGTCAGCCACTGTTTCCACTGTTTCCCCATCTATTTGCCACAAAGTGATGGGACTGGATGCCAGGATCTTAGTTTTCTGAACGTTGAGTTTTAAGCCAACTTTTTTACTCTCCTCTTTCACTTTCATCAAAAGGCTCTTTAATTCTTCACTTTCTGCCATAAGAGTGGTGTCATCTGCATATCTAAGGTTATTGATATTTCTCCCAGCAATCTTGATTCCAGCTTCTGCTTCTTCCAGCCCAGCGTTTCTCCCTGACCCAGTTAATGGCACTGAGTTCCTGAATCCTTGGGGTCCATCAACATTGAGGAACATACAAATGGCAAGTATTATTATTGCCATGATGGACACTCTCCAGCACACAGGCAGGACACAGAGAATTCGTGAATCCTACCCTGTCTCTCATGGGATCTTTACCACTCTTTTCTTCTCAAAGAGCAGAGTTAAAGGAATCTTCAGTTAAACCTTACTGCCATGACTTTGCTGATTCCAGCTTAAGAGAGTTAAAATGCAGGATTGGTGCTAATAATTAGACCACATTAAGGAGTCTGAACTCATAGGGCCTGATGTCTAATCCAATAAACTCATAAGCTTCAAAGTAAAAGAATCAAATGTATTAAATAACCCATCCTGCATGAAACAAGTGAGAAAAGGGGGAAAGATAAATGCTTTGTTATAAGATCACAAACACATACACACTCACAAACAGAATGGCAGACATACATAGCTTCCTAAACAGACACACTCACACTGTTAGTCACACACTCAAAAGTTCAACTGATTGGATGAGGCGCACCCACATTAGGAAGAGCAACCTGCTTTACTTTACAGATACAAAAGTTAACCTCACCTGTAACACCCTCACAGACACACCCCAAATATTGTTTGACTAAATGTCTGAGCATCCCATGGCTCAGTCAGTTTGACACATAAAATTAACCATCACATTCATATTTTATACCAGGCATTGAGCACATTCCTTGGCATATAATTTGTACTAGCCTTATTCTTATGAAATGAAGACCTTTCAAAAAAAATTCAAATGTTCTCAGCTCTCAGATTATAGCCATGCTCCAAAAGCAGGAAACAGAGAAGAAGATGAGGAATAGCTAAGGACTTAAAGATAAACTACAAAAACTACAAAACAAGGAGAAACCAAGACTCAAGAGTTACTAGTTATGTTCCTTCAGAGAGAACACACACACATACACACACATGCATGCACATACACATATACACAGACACACACACACACATACACACATATGTGTATACATAAATACAAACACACACATATCCAACCACCAAACCAAAGCAGAGAAAAAATTGTTGCTGTTGTTGTTTAGCTGCTAAGTCAGGTCTGACTTTTGTGACCCCATGGACTGCAGCCTGCCAGGCTCCTCTGTCCATGGGATTTCCCAGGCAAGAATACTGGAGTGGGGTGCCATTGCCTTTTCCAGGAGATCTTCCTGGCCCAAGGATCAAACCGATATACTCCTGCACTGGCAGGTGAATTCTTTACCACCGAGCCACCAGGGAAGCCCCAGAGAAAAAAGGCTTCTAGCTGAGAAGGCAATGGCACCCCACTCCAGTACTCTTGGCTGGAAAATCCCATGGATGGAGGAGCCTGGTGGGCTGCCGTCTATGGGGTCGCATAAAGTCGGACACGACTGAAGTGACTTAGCATAGCATAGCAACCCTTTCTTTTTTTTTAACTTTTTGTTTTGTATTTGAATATAACCGATTTACAATGTTGTGATAGTTTCAGGAGGATGGCAAAGGGACTCATCCATACATATACATGTATCCTTGTTGTTTAGTGGCTAAGTCAAGTCCAACTCTTTGCAACCTCAGGGACTGCAGCAATGCCAGACTTCCCTGTCCTGCACTATCTCCCAGAGTTTGCTCAAACTCATGTCCATTGAATCAGTGATGCAATCTAACCATCTCTTCCTCTGTTGCCCCCTTCTTCTTTTGCCTTCAACCTTTCTCAGCATCAGGGTCTTTTCCAGTGAGTTGGCTCTTCACATCAGGTGGCCAAAGTATTGGAGCTTCAGCTTCAGCAAGTCCTTCCAATGAATATTTAAGGTTGATTTCCCTTAAAATACGTGTATCCATTTTCCCCCAAACTCCCCCTCATCCAGGCTGCCACATAACACTGAGCAGAGTTGCTTGCTGTACAGTGTGTGTGTGGGGGGGGGTGTGTTAGTCGCTTAGTCGTGGCCAGCTCTTTGCAACCACATGGACTGCAGCCCGCCAGGCTCCCCTGTCCATGGAATTCTCCAGGCAAGAATACTGGAGTGGGTTGCCATTCCTTTCTCCAGGAGATCTTCCCAACCCAGGGATCAAACTCTGACCTCCTAAATTGCAGGCAGATTCTTTACCCTCTGAGCTACCAGAGAAACCCTGTACAGTAGATCCTTGTTAAATCCTTCATTTTAAAAACAAAGAAACTGCAGCCCAGAGAGACGGTGTTTTGTCCAAAGCCACACAGCAAATGAATGACTGTTCTAGGACCCACACTCAGGACTCCAGAATATTAGTGCAACACCAGGGTGATACATTTTGGCCACTGTATTATCCTGCCGGCAGTCCTGGGTGCCCCAAACATTCTAAAATTCCTGCTTACTCCTACCAAGCCCTTTGTGATGAGAAGCTGATAGCAGGACAGTGGAACTCTTAATGTCCTTCCAAATAGCAGAGCCAGCACTCCAGGGAGAAATGGTTTTTTTGTGGTACTGAATGTACAGATTTTGAGAAGGAAGACAAAATGAATGGGAGGCAGATCCATGAGCTAATTGCTTTGAGATCATTATAATCAATATCAGTTGTCCCAGGTCAAGGCTGCCTTTGCCTTGTCAGGCTGCTGACATTTTGTGCTCCATCAACTGGCTTCTCGCTTCAAAGTGATAACATTATTGATTTTCATCCTGTCCCATGAAGGCCACCCTCTCACCTCCGATGGATAGATGGTGCCGGTGCTTGTGGTTTGCTCATCCTCAGGCTCCTTAGTGGAAAAGGCTTTAGGAGAAAGAACATTATCTTTGCAGTTTCACACCCTCAGGTTCTGTCCACAGCCTGAAGAAATATACTTTCCCACAAACAATACTGCCTGATTTTCCTAAATGCCCTTTCTCATCCTTCTCCATATGTAAACTTTTTTTTTTTTAACCCAAATGAAACTTTCCCTCTTCCTCTCTGTGCTCTGATAATGCTGGGCTTCAAATATGCACCAAAGGTGAGTTGCTTGCCCAGCTCTCTCCCCTGAGTAGACATTGAGAAGATTATGGGTTTGGGGGTCAGAGAGAGCTGGGTTCAAACAATGGCTTAAACATTTTGCAATGCTATGACCTTCGATAGGTTGTCTAACTCCTCTCCAGGCCTTCATCACCCCATCTTTGAGAAGGTAGATGGTAACACCTGTCTCATCAATTTGTTGAGCTCTTTAAATGAGATCTTTAAATGAGAAGCACTGAGTTGGTGCCCATTAAGCCTATGCATCTCATCCTTTTCCTTCTCTCCTGCTCTTTCTTTTATTTATTTATTTGGCTAGATCTGGCCTTAGTTGTGGCACACAGGATCCAGGCATGTGGGACTGAACTTACATCCCCTGCACTGGAAGGTGGATTCTCAACCACGGCACTGCCAGGGAAGTCCCCCTCCTGCTCTTTCCTGCACCCCCCACTCCACCACTGGACAGGGCCACGCCTCCCTCTTCTGTGAGTTTCCCTCGCACTACATATGGCATGGGGGAGGCATGATGAAAATTTGTGGCGTTGAGAACAGCGAGGAGGATAAACTTTTGTAGATGATGAAACTGCCTTGTGGCGAGAATCCGTGATGCTGATGATATAAACCAGTCCACCAGGCTCCACATTTGACACACGCTTTAATCTCTCTAAGTCTTGGTGCCTCGTGTTAGTTCCAAAACAATCTGAACGCAACAACCATGCATACTCGGTGTGGCAGTTGCTGCATAATTTCTTTAGCTAACAAGTTCCAGTCTCCCTTTGGTGCTAAACAGAGCTGTCCACCACTCTCTGCACCAGCGCCACCTCCCTCCCCCTGCAGCTGTAGTCCTCAGTCTTCCCACCGCACAGCCCTTCCTAGTTACCAAGAACGATGCTCTGAGACAGGAAGGGCTGAAATAATCACAGTTCCCCTCCCAGCAAGTGACCGTGGACCTGGGACCCAGGGCTTCAGAGCTCTCATTCTGGGCTTCTAGCTGCAATTTAACTTCTTTACAAACAGCACTTCTTAAAGCAACATGCTCCAATTTTAGAGATTAACTCTTTCTTCAAAACTCTTGCTCTGCACCTCAGCCCAGCGGCCAGGCCTTGCTACCCAAGGCCAGGTCCAGATGCTGCCAGCCCCTGGGTCTGAATTTCTCAGTGTCTCCCACCTGCATTCTTATTATTAGCTCTGCTCACCTACTGGTCTTCCTGGTTCTGTGCCATCTGGCAGCACCAGCTGCCAGTCACTTTGACATAAACTCCTTGAAAAGGGGGTTTGTCTCAACAGACTCTTCACCTTTGCTGTCGGCCAGCCCTGCACCTGAGTTCCCACCCAGCTCTCAGCCCTCTCCACCTAGCTGTCTGCCGGCCAGTCCATTGCAATGATTTCTTTCCCCAAATACTATTATCACCAAGCAGGACCCTATAGGGCCTTCCAGAGCAGACCCTTCCCCCATAACCTCTGCTTTAGCTCCTCTCTGAAGTACCCAGACAATATCTAATGCACATTTCCTGAGTTGTTTTACAGATGCTAAAACCCCTACCAAATGGAAGATGTTAATTCTTTGCTGACCGTGAGCACACAGGTCCCAGCCTAAGGACTGATAGTGTTAATACCTGTGATACCACCCTGTTACCACCCCATCAACCAATCCGAGAATTGTGCACAAACCAATCATATACTCTGCAAACTTCCCCTCTCTTAACTGGCCGTTAAAAAAAAAAAAAAAATGCCTTTCTGGGGATTTCCCTGGTGGTCCAGTGGTTAAGAATCTGCCTTCCAATGGAGAGGATACGAGTTTAATCCCTGGTTGGGAAACTAAAATCCCACATGCCTCAGGGCAACTAAGATGCTACAACTGCTGAGCCCAGGCACTCTGGAGCCAGTGCCCTGCCACAAGGGAAGCCTCTGTACCACAATGAAGACCTAGAGCAACCAAAAAAAAAAAAAAAAACACTTTGCTGAAACCCAGGAGAATTTGGGCTTTTTCAGCACTAACTATCGTGGATTCCTTGCGTGGTACCCTGCAATAAATACTGCACTTCCCTTCATCACAGTAGAGTGGCTTTACTGAGCATGGGGACAGGATGACATTCTACAGGCACTTAGTTGCTTTTGTAGGGAATCAAATTTGTCATCCCAAGACATCTCTTTGGCAAAGGATTATTTCGAGCTGAGAACAAGCAAGGCCCATAAGACTCAGGAAGAAAACTCAACCTTCCTCCTAACTGCCTAAAGAATGTAAATAGAGGACATGTTCCAGGGAGGAGCCATCACCAGAGAAGACTGGTTTGAAATAGGTGTGTCTCCAGGGAGGAACCTAGAAAAGTCTGCTAAAATTCCTCTCTCTTTCCCATTGTCTCTGCAAATATGTTTACCAAACATTTGCCTTTCCCTCTCCACATGAGCTTCCTTCCTGCCCTCTGAAGTTCTGAACCACTACCTTCAACATCCTCTTATTATCTTCAGCTAAAGATGACGGTATCTGAAAGTGAAGATTTAGCCCTTTTTGGCGAGTCACTAGGTTTTCTTGGGTTTCTCCCATGTATACATGTTATTAAATTTATGCTTTATTTCCTTCTGTGAATCTGTCTCATGTCAACTTAACTCTTAGATCAGTGAGAAGAGACTAGAAGGGTAGGGGAAACTGTCTTGTTCCCCAACACTTTGCGCTATTATCAAAGGCATCCACATGTTCTGAATTCCTCCTCAGATGCATGTCAGTGACAGAGGCTCTGTTTTCTTGACTACATCCCTATGTTACCTAAAAGAGCTTCCCAGGTGGCTCGGGTGGTAAAGAGTCCACCTTCAGTGTGGGAGGCTTGGGTTCCGGAAGATCCCCTGGAGAAGGGAATGGCAACCCACTCCAGTATTCTTGCCTGGAGAATTCCATGGACAGAAGAGCCTGGCAGGCTACAGTTCATGGTGTCAGAAAGAGTCAGACAACTAAAGCAACGGAGCACACACGCAGATGTTACCTGACAGAGTATCTCTTGTAACAGCCAGCAATATTGGAAATAGCACTAAAAATGTGGCAAAGTTATACACTATGAAAAGTAGTCAACATGCTTTCAGCCACTTAGCTCAGCACCTGGCAAGCATTATCTCATTTGCTCCTCAACAAGCTAGCAAAACTGATAATATCACTAAACTCATTTCAGAGTTGAGGAAACTAAGAGAAAATAAATGATGGCTCCCAAATAGCAAAACGATTAGGAGGGATTTTGAAACCAGATCTGCCCGATGTCAAAATCCATACCCAACCAATGTGTGCACTGCACTCCATCAGTGTGGTCATCTTAGAAAGCATTTATTGGGATGAACATGTAGTGTGGTCTTATTCCAGCATTAAGAATTGCAGACTTTGAGTATCTAAAGTAATAACACTGTTCTTGAGATTTTCTAGCACCTTATACCTTCCAGGGCACTCCTAGTCATTTGTCCTTTTAGGTGATGGCTCCATTGGTCATTAGTGTATCTACTCATCTCCCTCTGTCCTGAATTTCTTTATTATTTAACCATTAATTTGGTGTTAATTACTCTTTTCCATGTGTCAATTCTTTGGCTTCTGTTCTGTTTTGTTGTTTAACCTTTTCTATTTTGGATCCCTTGCTTCCTACATCATTTAGAACAGTACCTGATCCGTAGTAGGTACACAATATTATTTGCCTTGCACACAGTAACCACTCAATAAATTTTCATATATTCTACCTCACTAAATACCCTATTATTTTCCATACAGGAGAGTATTTGCTGAATAAATTCATTTTTAAAAATGATAAACCTGAGACTTACTCAGCCAGAAGAAATGTGTGAGCTTCGACAACACAGCTGTTTGGTGACCTCATAAGAACTTAAACATAGCATCTTGACTCCTGGCCCATTGCCTCTTTCCTTCCTTTATTTTACTCTTTAATATGTTGTGAAGAGTGGAAGAGTGATTTGACTGGAAGTGATGAAGAAAGCTGCCAAAGAATTGATGCTTTTGAAGTGTGGTGTTGGAGAAGACTCTTGAGAGTCCCTTGGACTGTAAGGAGATCCAACCAGTCCATTCTGAAGGAGATCAGCCCTGGGATTTCTTTGGAAGGAATGATGCTAAAGCTGAAACTCCAGAACTTTGGCCACCTCATGCAAAAAGTTAACTCATTGGAAAAGACTCTGATGCTGGGAGGGATTGGGGGCAGGAGGAGAAGGGGATGACGGAGGATGAGATGGCTGGATGGCGTCACTGACTCGATGGACATGAGTCTGAGTGAACTCCAGGAGTTGGTGATGGACAGGGAGGCCTGGTGTGCTGCGATTCATGAGGACACAAAGAGTCGGACACAACTGAGCGACTGAACTGAACTTAACTGACATCTTTAATGGGGCTTCCCAGGTGGCAAGAGAATCTGCCTACAAGGCAAGAGACACAGCAGATGTGGTCTCAATCTCTGAGTCAGGAATATCCTCTGGAGTAGGGTATGGCAACCCATTCCGATATTCTTGCCTGGAGAATACCATGGACAGAGGAGCCTGGTGGGCTCCAGGCCATGGGGTCGCAAAGAGTTGGACACAATTGAAGTGACTGAGCATGCACACATATACATCTTTAATATGTCTTGAAATGAAATCACAAATTCCAGGAACAAAAGCACAGGACAAGAATCCAAGAAGGCCATGCTCTGTGCTCCTGGATTTGCCTCCTAAGGTGACTAGCAGGACAATTTTTAGCATAAAAGTGGTCTGAGAGCTTGTCCCCGGAGACTGATAGGAACAAGGTTGAAGTGATTGTTTTGCAGCCTGAGTTGGAGGGAGGGGAGAAGTTGACAGGAGCCAGAACAGGTGGAGGAAGCACTAAAAATGAATGGAAAATGAGCTAAATTACAGTGGCGACTTCCCTGGTGGCTCAGACAGTAAAGCATCTGCCTACAATGTGGGAGACCCGGGTTCAATCCCTGTGTTGGGAAGATCTCCTGGAGAAGGAACTGACCACCCATCCCAGTATTCTTGACTGGAAAATACCATGGACAGAGGAGCCTGGTAGGCTACAATCCATGGTGTCGCAAAGAGTTGACACAACTGAGCAACTTCACTTTTTGCTTCTTTCACTTTCAGGATAAGCAAGACCATATGGATATAGAATTGTTCTAGAAACTTAAGGGGCTTCCCTGATAGCTCAGTTGGTAAGGAATCTGCCTGCAATGCAGGAGACCTCAGTTCAATTAGGGAAGATCTGCTGGAGAATGGATAGGCTTCCCACTCCAGTATTTTTGGGTTTTAAGAGATGTATGAGTTTACTGACAAGGAGTTCATCCTCAGAAGGGAGCTCTGTGGTACAGGCACGCTGCTTCTACCTTAGCCATTTTTTTAAAGTCTAACAATCCATGAACACAGAGCAAAGGTTTTCCTATCTTAGACAGGTCAAGAGATACAACAAGAGTTTGCAAGTATAGCAGAGGAAAAGTAATCTCTACTCTTCTAAGTTCCTGACTGAGACTCCCTGTAATAAAAGATAGATTAACAAGAGAAAAACCAACCGAAATTAAACCTCAATAACTCCCTCTATGTTCCAGGTTACCACTTTAAATGGGCTTCCCTGGTGGCTCAGACAGTAGAGAATCTACCTGCAATGCAGGAGACACAGGTTCGATCCAAGGAGTCAGCAAGGTCCCCTGGAGAAGGGAATGGCAACCCACTCCAGTATTCTTGACTGGAGAATTTTATGGACAGAGGAGCCTGGAAGGCTACAGTTCAGGGGGTCACAAATAGTCAGACATAACTGTGGGACTAATGCACGTAGACACACACACACCACTTTAAATACATCTTCATCTAAACACAAAAGAAAGATGTTAGGGTGAATTTAGGAAAGGGGAGCCTGGTGGGCCGCTGTCTATGGGGTCGCACAGAGTCGGACACAACTGAAGCGACTTAGCAGCAGCAGCAGGAGCAGGCTAATTAGAGGAAGAAACCAGGAGAAGCACAGTTAAAAAAAAAAAAAAAAACATGGTTTGTTTTACATATTTAACTCTGAACCTTCTCTGTTAATGTAAGTTTCTTGTAATTTAGAGTCATCCTTCTCTTCCTGGTACAGGACAGAAGGGAGAATCCCTTACAAATGGAAATCTTCTTTACAGATGTCAATTTCTCTTACAAAACAGCAACTACTCTGTTTTCTGAGCAAGTCCTGGATCTGCAGTTTCTCAAAATAATCCTATGCCAAAGAGACATATTTGGGATGGCATATTCTGCTACCTTTCAAAAACATTTCTGTTATTTAGCCCTAAGGAGTAATAGAACCATCTGGAGAGAGCTAGTATTAATACCTCAAGATGTGTGTGTGTGTCTGTGTGTGTGCATATGTGTGTATGTGTGTGTGTGTGTGTGTGTAGGGGGTGATAGAAGGCACAAGTAATAGGCAAGGGAGGTGTGGAATCCAACTTGGGTAAATTTGTTTTCCCAGGATATGGCATCAGATAATTAAGTAAAAACATAATTTAAGTGACACCAATGGTGACTATTTTCAGTGGGATCAAACAATATAGTCAAGAATTAAATAGCAGCACAGAGTGACTTTTTAAAATCAGACTTTAAAAGAGTAAACATAATGGAAGCAAAATTAAAGTAAATGAGGTCCATCTAGCTTTCTTTTCTGCATAAAATTGAGGTAATTATGTACAAAGATAGTGTGATAAGCAATTACATAAAAATAGGCAGAAACACTTCTGGACCATTTCTTGCCCTTTAGAACTCTTTCTTGGACTCCCACGACTCTGCACTTCTCTGATCCTAGGCATCTCTCCCTCTTTAACTGTACTTCTGCTGAATCCTTTCTGATTTCCCTAGTCCCTTCGGGACTCACCTGTGGTCCTCCCTGAGCTCAGGCTTCAGCCCTTCCTCCTGCAACAGAGGAAACGTGCATTTTCAAACAGCCTATCTTGTAGAGCCCAGAGCCTGGCATTACCATGGCCCAGCTGGAGGGCCTGTCAAAGTTACTTAACCTCTCTAAATCGTACTAGTTTTATCTTTAAAAGTGGGTAAAATAATGTCTACTTTATACTAATAATGATTATATAGAAAGACAGCTTCTAAAGTCCCCTCCACCATGTGGGAACAAAATAAAACCTTCTATTATTTCCTCTAAAACTTTACTGTGCTTAGTCACGTCTGATGCTTTGCCAACCCCAAGGACTGTAGCCCACCAAGCTCCTCTGTCCATGGGATTTCCCAGGCAAGAATACTGGAGTGGGTTGCCATTTCCTTCCCCAGGGGATCTTTCTCCCAGAGAGTGAACCCACGTCTCTTATATCTCCTGCATTGGCAGATAAATTTTTACCACTGTGCCACCTGGGAAAATCTATCTAAAACTCTGCTAACTTCAAATATTTTTTTCTCTCCTCTATTTGTCACCACACTGAAATACCCTGTTTTTATTTTTACTCTAGCAAAATGCACAGAAAATGAAACTTACCGTCTTAGCCATTTTAAGTGTATAGTTTGGTGGTGGTAAGTATACTCACATTGTTGGGCAGCCCATCTCCAGAACTCTTTTCATCTTGCAAAACTGAAACTCTATACTTATTGAACAAATCCTCATTTCAAAGTCCCCTTAGCATCCAGTAATCACCATTCTATTCTCTGTCTTTACGAATTTGACTACTCTATGTATCTCATAAGTCAAATGACCCAGTATTTGTCTTTTTGTGACTAGCTTATTTCACTTAACATAATGTCCCACAGAGTTGCGAGGTTGGAGTATGTGTCAGAATTTCCTTCCTTGTAAAGGCTGAATAACATTCCATTGTATTATATACCACATTTGTTTACCCATTCATTCTTTGATGGACATTTGGGTTGCTTACATCTCCTGGCTCCTGAGAATGTATATGCTGCTGCTAAGTCGCTTCAGTCGTGTCCAACTCTGTGTGACCCCATAGACATAGCCCACCAGGCTCCCCCGTCCCTGGGATTCTCCAGGCCAGAACACTGGAGTGGGTTGCCATTTCCTTCTCCAATGCATGAAAGTGAAAAATGAAAGTGAAGTCGCTCAGTCGTGTCTGACTCTTAGCGACCCCATGGACTGCAGCCTACCAGGCTCCTCCATCCATAGATTTTCCAGGCAAGAGTACTGGAGTGGGATGCTATTGCCTTCTCCGGCTACTGTATATACGCATGTACAAATATCTCTTTGAAACCCTGCTTTCAGTTTTGAAGGGGAGATACACAGATCAAAGTAATTATAAAATAAACTGTTAGTGGCTCAGCTGTGGCCAACTCTTTGCAACTCCATGGGCTCTAGCCCACCAGGCACCAGGATTGTTGGCTCCTATGGTAGTTTTGTTTCAAATTTTTGAAGAACTGCCATACTGTTTCCATAGGGGTTGCACCATTTTACATTCCCACCAACAGTGTACAAGAGTTTCGATTTTCTACATCCTCACCAGCTCTTGTTATTTCTTTGTTTTTTTGAAGAGTAGCCCATGCTAATTGTTGTGAGGTGATATCTGATTGTGGTTTTGATTTTCATTTCCCTAATGATTTGAGCAGCATTTCCTATGGCTGTCAGCCATTATCATCTTTTCACATTTTTATTTTTATTAAGTTTTATACCATCATTTCCAATACAATGTATGAAAACATATCCACTTTTATTCTTCAAACTCTTTTCCAAACTTCCTGCTTTTAGAAAATTTCTCATTTACCCAGACTAGAAGCAGTATCTTTATTACTAACTATTGTAAATGACTCTTCAAGTCCTCACAACCCTTTCTTTGCAATGACTGTTACTCTCACTCATTTCCCTCCACTCTTCCATCACGCTCCTCATCAGGAACCTGCCACACTAAGAAACGATGGCAGCTTCCTGCACACCCTGCCGTATTTTTCTGCATCAACTCCTATCCATCTTCAACACTGTTGCCAAATTAATTCACCTTTAAATCATCATATTTGTTTTCTAATTGGGCCTTCCCTGGTGCCTCTGACCGTAAAGAATCTGCCGGCAATGCAGGAAACCTGGATTCGATCCCTGGGTCAGGAAGATCCCCTGGAGAAGGGAATGGCAACCCGCTCCAGTACTCTTGCCTGGAGAATCCCCAGGGACAGAGAAGCCTGGTGGGCTATAGCCCATGGAGTTGCAAAGAGTTGGACACACCTGAGCCACTAACACTTTATTTTATAATTACTTTGATCAAGAATTAGTAATTACTGTCTACTGCCCACTCTGGACGGAGAAGGCAATGGCACCCCACTCCAGTACTCTTGCCTGGAAAATCCCATGGACAGAGGAGCCTGGTAGGCTGCAGTCCATGGGGTCGATAGGAGTTGGACATGACTGAGCGACTTCACTTTCACTTTTCACTTTCATGCATTGGAAGAAAGAAATGGCAACCCACTCCAGTGTTCTTGCCAGGAGAATCCCAGGGACGGGGAAGCCTGGTGGGCTGCAGTCTATGGGGTTGCACAAAGTCGGACACGACTAAAGTGATTTAGCAGCAGCAGCAGCCCACTCTGGAAGGTCTTGGAATTTGTTTTTTTCTCATTTGGCAGAAGTACTCTGTTGATAAAATTAAATAGTGGTGGTCTTTTTTCAAATCACAGAAAAATTAAGTTGATAGCTAACGGTTCTTTTTTTTTTTTTTTGGCAATTTTAGACTTTTATTCTATTTGTATTTATTTAGTTTTCAGCATTTGCCACTGTTTGACTTGTGGTAGTTCCTGGAGGATGACAGAATAATGAAAAAATAGTGCACTATTAATATTAATAGAAAAGTTCAGAAATTATGAAACATATTTATTTGGGCAGCTCAGGTTTTTCCATCATTGTCATTGTAGGTACATGTAGGCATCATTGTTTTATTAACAAGTATATGTCTGTGGTTTCCTATTAGAAAAATATTTTTCTAGTGTAGGCATAGTAAAATCACTTTGGGGACTGATAAAATTCCTACAGTTTATAAGAGAGCTAAATACATCTACATTAACAATTTCCATCACTTACATGTCTTTCAGACTCTGTTATTGAGCCTGGAAGTTCTTGGAATTTGTTTTTGAGTTCTTTTGGCTGGTCTAATAATTAAATTGACACAAGACATATTAACAGGAGAAAAAAAAATAATTTGTATGTACAGAGATCTCATAGAAATAGGACTTAAGGGGTAGCCAAAGCAGGAAGCTTTTATAATTTTTAGACAAAGACAATCAGTCTCTGAGGAACTGACAAGACAAAGAACCCTAGGCTTGGTTGCTGAATTAGTGAAGATTCTAAACAGAGTTTGGGCTTGTGGTAGTAAGTTGGTAAAGAAGTAAAATGGATCAAGAGTTGTTCATATATTCTTTTGGGGCCCTGAGTTTCCTCTCTCTGGTGATAGAGATGTCTCCCCTCCTCCAAGTTCTAGGAAGGTAACTTTCATGTAGATTTATTTCCTGTGTTCAGGGAGACTGAGGGGAAAGTCAGAGCATTCTTCTTGCACTGGCTGTTTCTCAAGTAACTTGAATGAGAAATAATCAATATATTATTGTGGAATATTTTGGGATGGCTTTCCCTGAGTTCCAACACAGACACCTGACAAATTTAATGATCAGTGACCCAATAATTAATTCTGGACACTTCAACTTGTAAAGAGATTCGCTTTTAAAAGATGCCTAGGGTTTCCCTGGTTGTTCAGTGGTAAAGAATCTACCTGCCAATGCAGGAGACAACGGTTTGATCCCTGGTCCAGGAAGATCCCACATGCAGTGGGAACAACTAAGTCCGTGCGCTGCAATGATTGAGCCTGTGCTCTAGGGTCTAGGAGCTGCAACTATGGAGCCCATGTGCCGCAACTACTGAAGCCTGCATCCCTTTGAGCCCGTGCTCCATGAGAGAAGCCACAGCAATGAGAAGCCTGCACACTGCAACTAGGCAACTTGAGGATAGCCCCCACTCTCTGCAACTAGAGAAAAGCCCACGCAGAAACTAGAGAAGACCCAGAACAGCCCAAAATAAATAAAACCTTTAAAAAAGAAAAGATACCTAAACTTGTTTACAATTATCTCAGATTGGAAAGTTGGCCAAAAGGGGAAGCAGCTGTTAGTTAGCTCATGTTCAGAGAAAATTTTCCACAGAATTTTCCTTTGAGGATCCCCCTTTGGGGTATAAGAAATCACAGAATCAAGACAGTATGGTATTAGCATAAAAACAAACACATAGATCAATAGAATAGACCAGACAGCCCAGAAATAAACCCATACATATAAGGCCATTTAATTTATGACAAAGAAGTAAAAAATACACAATGGGGAAAAGACAATCCCTTTAATAAATGGTGTTGGGAAAACTGGACAGAAATTAAAACACTATCTTACACCATACACAAAAACTAACTCAAGGTGGATTAAAAACTTGAACATAAGAACTGAAACCATAAAACTCCTAACAAAACAGAAACGGTAAGCTCCTTAATGTCCGTCTTGGTGATGATTTTTTGGATTTGACACCAAAAGTGGAGCCAAGAAAAGTAAAAATAAGCAAGTGGGACTACATCAAACTAGAACACATCTGTATAGCAAAAGAAATCACTAACAAAATGAAAAGACTTACTAAAGAGAAAAATATGTTTAAAAATATATTTGCTAAGGACTTAATATACCCAAATGTATAAGAACTCATTCAACTGAATAGCAAAAAGCCAAACACTTGTTATTTCTTGTCTTTTTAATAGTACTTATTCTGATAGATGTGAGGTGATATCTCATTGAGGTTTTGATTTGCATTTCTCTGATGCTTAGTGATATTGAGCATCTTTTAATGCACCTATTGACCATCTATATGTTATTCTGGGAACATGTCTATTCAGATTCTCTGCCCAATATTAAATAGAAGTGTTATGGGCCCATCTTCATTACTTCAGAGCAGAGAATGAAAGACCTATTCAGTGCTGAGCTAAGTTGACGATTATTGATAATTGGCATATTCAACTCCTTTGGTTCCAGTCTCTACATGCAGAGAGACTTCTATACCTATTTGAACTTCTGTACAGCAACTCTGATGCTGGGAGGGATTGGGGGCAGGAGGAGAAGGGGCCGACAGAGGATGAGATGGCTGGATGGCATCACCGACTTGATGGACTTGAGTTTGAGTGAACTCCGGGAGTTGGTGACAGACAGGGAGGCCTGGCGTGCTGCACTTCATGGGGTCGCAAAGAGTCAGACACGACTGAGTAACTGAACTGAACAGCAAGAAAACAACCAGAGAGATAGATAGATAAGCAACATGGGTGAATAAGACACACTGTCATGAATAAGATAATCATCATCAACACCCCCCCCCCCAACACACACACACACACACACACATTTGGCATCCATTCACAGATGAAAGTGCCTTTGTGGGAGCTGTGGGATCTAGCACCATACACTAAGGGACCTAGGAAAACCACAGTCCTTCCTATGAACACTCCAAGGGCTCACGAACCAGCTCCAGCCCTTCATGGCTGTACTCTAGGGGCTATCTTAGGCAATCACCCATAAATAAGAAAAGCTTTGTGAAAGTCAAGGTCCTAGTGGAGACGTACCAACACATCACTGAAGCAAAAAATATAAGTTTGGACACAACAGAGAGGGTGAGAGGAACAGTTTGACTTTACCTACACCACCCTGCCCCCAAGGTGGCATAGCCTGGGACTAAGAAAGTCATTCTCAGCCTGTGATTTCCCCAGTAAGAGAAATGCAGAGCAGGTGAGTGAGCACTTAGCTTCCCAAGGTGTGTGAGACACTGCCAATGGAGCATGTTTCTCTCTCACTCTACCCAAACTGATAAACCATGAGGTGTCTGATGAGGTGGTGCGGAAAGGCTGGGAGAGTGGCAGACAGATCTTTCAGAGGACATTAAAGGGGGCAGATCCTGTTAACTGTATCACAAACCCCATCAAGACACCCACCCTCAAGCCAGTGGGGATGCATTCCCCATGTATCCTGCCAACTGACCCATGGGTACACTTGAGCTCCAATGCTCTGTGTGCCCCAGCCTCAAACACTTTCACCTAGCTCCCTGTGTATGCTCCAGAAAACAGAAGTGAGTGTAAACTTTGACAGACAGTTAATGAGCACATACCAAAAGTCAGCTAGAATCTGTGGGTCAGGATGGGACCACAAAGATGAACAGCACCACCCTTTGTAAAGCAACAGGGAGGCTGTCAGCAACTGACTCGGTGTACTGCAGAATTGAGAGCTGACATGTAAGCTTAAGAATTCTGCCACAAGAGGGAGCAGAAAGTGTGGAGCAGGTGTTTTCATAGAAAGTATGGGAAAGCCTCAGAATCTTTAGCAGGGCTGATGGAAAGTATTTCTCTCCTAAGAGCAGGGCTCCAAAATCACTTCAGATGGTGACTGCAGCCATGAAATTAAAAGACACTTACTCCTTGGAAGGAAAGTTATGACCAACCTACATAGCATATTCAAAAGCAGAGACATTACTTTGCCAACAAAGGTCCATCTAGTCAAGGCTATGGTTTTTCCAGTGGTCATGTATGGATGTGAGAGTTGGACTGTGAAGAAGGCTGAGTGCCAAAGAATTGATGCTTTTGAACTGTGGTGTTGGAGAAGACTCTTGAGAGTCCCTTGGACTGCAAGGAGATCCAACCAGTCCATTCTGAAGGAGATCAGCCCTGGGTGTTCTTTGGAAGGAATGATGCTCAAGCTGAAACTCCAGTACTTTGGCCACCTGATGTGAAGAGTTGACTCATTGGAAAAGACTCTGATGCTGGGAGGGATTGAGGGCAGGAGGAGAAGGGGACGACAGAGGATGAGATGGCTGGATGGCATCACTGACTCGATGGACGTGAGTCTGAGTGAACTCTGGGAGATGGTGATGGACAGGGAGGCCTGGCATGCTGCGATTCATGGGGTCGCAAAGAGTCGGACATGACTGAGCAAATGAACTGAACTGAACTGAACTGAAGACTTGAGAAGGTGACTTCAAATGTAAAGACAGCCATGCAAAATTCCAAGGAATATAAAAATACCAATAAAGCATGACACCACCAAAATATCACAATAATCTTTCAGGAATCAATACCAAAGACATGGAGATCTACAATTTTCTTTATAAAGAATTCAAAATGGCTGTTTTAAGAAAGTTAAATGATCTACAAGAAAACACAGAAAGACAATTCAACAAAATCAAGACAATGGTACATGAACAAAATGAAAAGTTTAACAAAGAGAAATCATATAAAGGAAGCAAACAAAAATGCTGGAGTGAAGAATACTAATGAATGAAATATGAAATGAAAAAAATAGTATAGAACATCAACAGTAGCATGGACAAGGCAGAAGAAAGAATCAGTGAGTAAGAGGACATAAATTTTGAAATTATCCAGTTAGAGGACAACAAAGCAAAAAGAATGAAAAGGGGCAAAAAAAGTCCGTGTGACTTATGGGATATTATCAGAAGATTTACAGAAGCCAGAAAACTTATCTAAGAAATGGTGGTGAAGAGCTTTCCAAATCTGAGAGATATTTGGATTTCCAAGTTCACAAAGCTTGTAGGTCATGAAACAAATTCAGCTTAAAGAAATGCTCATTAAGCCACATAAAAATAAAAACTATTGTAAATCAAGTCAAAGAGAGAATTTTAGAATTAGCATGAGAAACACATCTGGTAACTTAAAGGGAATCCCAATAATTAACCTAACAATAGATTTATTTAATTATCCAACTAAAGACACAGAGTGGCTGAATAAATTTTTCTTTTTAAAAAAGACCCAATAATTAACTGCCTACAATAAACTCATTTTTTTAAGCTTTAAGGACACATAGAGGCCTAAAATGAAGGATAGAAAATGATACCTCATGCAAGTGGAAATGAAAAGAGGGTCGAGATAACTATACTTACATAGGAAAACATATACAGTAAGCAAAAAATGGTAACAGTAAACAAAGAAGGTCATTATACAATGATGAAAGTGTCAAATAATCAGGATGTTGTAACAACCATAAATATATATGCATTCAACATCAAAGTACCTGCTTATTAAGGAAACACTAGCAGATTTCATACCGTTCATCCTATCATTTTGCCTTTTCATACTGTTCATGGGGTTCTCAAGGCAAGAACACTGAAGTGGTTTGCCATTCCCTTCTGAGTGGACCACATTCTGTCAGACCTCTCCACCATGACCCGCCCGTCTTGGGTGGCCCCATGGGCATGGCTTAGTTAGACAAGGCTGTGTTCCTAGTGTGATTAGATTGACTAGTTTTCTGTGAGTATTGTTTCAGTGTGTCTGCCCTCTGATGCCCTCTTGCAACACCTACCGTCTTACTTGGGTTTCTCTTACCTTGGATGTGGGGTATCTCTTCACGGCTGCTCCAGCAAAGTGCAGCCGCTGCTCCTTACCTTGGACGAGGGTATCTCCTCACTGCCACCCCTCCTGACCTTGAATGTGGAGTAGCTCCTCTCGGTTCTCCTGCGCCCACACAGCCACACATAGAGGCCTAAAATGAAGGATAGAAAATGATACCAGGAAATGAAAAGAGGGGCAAGATAACTATATTTACATAGGAAAAAATATACAGTAAGCCAAAAACTGTAACAGTAAACAAGAAGGTCATTATATAATGAAAAGGCAAAATGATAGGATATTGAAAGAGGAACACCCCAGGTCGGTAGGTGCCCAATATGCTACTGGAGATCAGTGGAGAAATAACTACAGAAAGAGTGAAGGGATGGAGCCAAAGCAAAAACAATACCCAATTGTGGATTTGACTGGTGATAGAAGTAAGGTCTAATGCTGTAAAGAGCAATATTGCATAGGAACCTGGAATGTTAGGTGCCTGAATCAAGGCAAATTGGAAATGGTCAAACAGGAGATGTCAAGAGTGAACGTCGACATTCTAGGAATAAGTGAACTAAAATGGACTGGAATGGGTGAATTTAACTCAGATGACCATTATATCTACTACTGCGGGCAGGAATCCCTCAGAAGAAATGGAGTAGCCATCATGGTCAACAAAAGAGTCTGAAATGCAGTACTTGGATGCAATCTCAAAAATGACAGAATGATCTCTGGTAATTTCCAAGGCAAACCATTCAATATCATGGTAATCCAAGTCTATGCCCCAACCAGTAATGCTGAAGAAGCTGAAGTTGAACGGTTCTATGAAGACCTGCAAGACCTTTTAGAACTAACACCCAAAAAAGATGTCCTTTTCATTATAGGGGACTGGAATGCAAAAGTAGGAAGTCAAGAAACACCTGGAGTAACAGGCAAATTTGGCCTTGGAATATGGAATGAAGCAGGGCAAAGGCTAATAGAGTTTTCCCAAGGGAATGCACTGGTCATAACAAACACCCTCTTCCAACAACACAAGAGAAGACTCTAAACATGGACATCACCAGATGGTCAACATCAAAATCAGATTTATTGTATTCTTTGAAGCCAAAGATGGAGAAGCTCTATACAGTCAGCAGAAACAAGACCAGGAGCTGACTGTGGCTCATATCATGAGCTCCTTATTGCCAAATTCAGACTTCAGTTGAACAAAGTAGGGAAAACACTAGACCATTCAGGTATGACCTAAATCAAAACCTCATGATTATACAGTGGAAGTGAGAAATAGATTTAAGGGACTAGATCTGATAGATAGAGTGCCTGATGAACTATGGATGGAGGTTCGGGACATTGTACAGGAGACAGGGATCAAGACCATCCCCATGAAAAAGAAATGCAAAAAAGCAAAATGGCTGCCTGGGGAGGCCTTACAAATAGCTGTGAAAATAAGAGAAGCAAAAAGCAAAGGAGAAAAGGAAAGATATAAGCATCTAAATGCAGAGTTCCAAAGAATAGCAAGAAGAGATAAGAAAGACTTCTTCAGTGATCAATGCAAAGAACTGGAGGAAAACAACAGAATGGGAAAGACTAGAGATCTCTTCAAGAAAATTAGAGATACCAAGGGACCATTTCATGCAAAGATGGGCTCGATAAAGGACAGAAATGGTATGGACCTAACAGAAGCAGAAGATATTAAGAAGAGGTGGCAAGAATACACAGAAGAACTATACAAAAAAGATCTTCACGACCAAGATAATCACAATGGTGTGATCACTGACCTAGAGCCAGACATCCTGGCATGTGAAGTCAAGTGGGCCTTAGAAAGCATCACTATGAACAAAGCTAGTGGAGGTGATGGAATTCCAATGGAGCTATTTCAAATCCTGGAAGATGATGCTGTGAAAATACTGCACTCAATATGCCAGCAAATTTGGAAAACTCAGCAGTGGCCACAGGACTAGAAAATGTCAACTTTCATTCCAATCCCAAAGAAAGGCAATGCCAAAGAATGCTCAAACTACCGCACAATTGCACTCATTTCACACGCTAGTAAAGTAATGCTCAAAATTCTCCAAGCCAGGCTTCAGTAATACGTGAACTGTGAACTTCCAGATGTTCAAGCTGGTTTTAGAAAAGGCAGAGGAACCAGAGATCAAATTGCCAACATCTGCTGGATCATCAAAAAAGCAAGAGAGTTCCAGAAAAACATCTATTTCTGCTTTCTTGACTATGCCAAAGCCTTTGACTGTGTGGATCACAATAAACTGTGGAAAATTCTGAAAGAGATGGGAATACCAGACCACCTGACCTGCCTCTTGAGAAACCTGTATGGAGGTCAGGAGGCAACAGTTAGAACTGGACATGGAACAACAGACTGGTTCTAAAGAGGAAAAGCAGTACGTCAAGGCTGTATATTGTCACCCTGCTTATTTAACTTATATGCAAAATACATCATGAGAAACGCTGGGCTGGAAGAAGCACAAGCTGGAATCAAGATTGCCGGGAGAAATATCAATCACCTCAGATATGCAGATGACACCACCCTTATGGCAGAAAGTGAAGAGAAACTTAAAAGCCTCTTGATGAAAGTGAAAGAGGAGAGTGAAAAAGTTGGCTTAAAGCTCAATATTCAGAAAACTAAGATCATGGCATCTGGTCCCATCACTTCATGGCAAATAGATGGGGAAACAGTGGAAACGGTGTCAGACTTTATTTTTGGGGGCTCCAAAATCACTGCAGATGGTGACTGCAGCCATGAAATTAAAAGACGCTTACTCCTTGGAAGGAGTTATGACCAACATTGATAGCATATTCCAAAGCAGAGACATTACTTTACCAGCAAAGGTCCGTCTAGTCAAGGCTAAGGTTTTTCCAGTGCTCATGTATATATGTGAGATTTGGACTGTGAAGAAGGCTGAGTGCCAAAGAATTGATGCTTTTGAACTGTGGTGTTGGAGAAGACTCTTGAGAGTCCCTTGGACTGCAAGGAGGTCCAACCAGTCCATCCTAAAGGAGACCAGTCCTAGGTGTTCATTGGAAGGACTGATGCTGAAGCTGAAACTCCAATACTTTGGCCACCTTATGCGAAGTGTTGACTCATTGGAAAAGACTCTGATGCTGGGAGGGCTTGGGGGCAGGAGGAGAAGGGGACGACAGAGGATGAGATGGCTGGATGGCATCACCGACTCGATGGACATGAGTTTGAGTGAACTCTGGGAGTTGGTGATGGACAGAGAGGCCTGACGTGCTGCAATTCATGGGTTCGCAAAGAGTCGGACATGACTGAGCAACTGAACTGAACTGAACTGAACTGAATGTAAATAGACATGCAACAAGAGAAATATATAAAGTTACCAAGTCCTCATTTCTGTAATTGTCACAATGCCATCCATAATTGATTGATATCTATGATTTTCTTCTTCCTCAATCCATTCCATGTTTCCACCTCCCCCAACCAACCAGAACTTTAGCTGGTTAAGATGATTTGTCTGGGAGAGTAACCCAGATCTTCATTCTCAAAAGTCTGAGTTCTCAATTGTCCTGCCCACCCCCCAATCATGTTTTTAAGATCCTACAGGAACCTTAAAAGCTTTGCATTAACTTTTACTTTAGGGAATAGAACTAAGTACCCAAGGGAATCCCCTGGGTTCCAGACCGCACCCAAACCTTGCCTGTGTTGTGAGCAGTAACCCAGTTTCCCCTTTGAAATCAGTACCATTTACTCCATCTCATAGAACAACCTGTTGGTTCAGTGGTATAAAGAGATCCAAACGGCCAGGTGACAGCCTCATCTTAAATTTAACTCAGCTACTGTTTTATTCCCTGGGAGAAACATTTCCTTTCTGAGCACTGAGGTCTTCAAACCTGCAGAAAGCAATGCTGCTGCTGCTACTGCTGCTGCTAAGTCGCTTCAGTTGTGTCCAACTCTGTGTGACCCCATAGACGGCAGCCCACCAGGCTCCCCTGTCCCTGGAGTTCTCCAGGCAAGAACACTGGAGTGGGTTGCCATTTCCTTCTCCAATGCATGAAAGTGAAAAGTGAAAGTGAAGTCACTCAATCGTGTCCAACTCTTAGCGACCCCATGGACTGCAGCCTACCAGGCTCCTCTGTCCATGGGATTTTCCAGGCAAAAGTACTGGGGTGGGTTGCCATTGCCTTATGCTGCCAGGAAAAGAAACAAAAAATCTACCAGTGAGTTCTTAGGTATGATAGTGAAAATAGTTCTCAGTACTTCTTGTACTAAGAATCCACTTGTAGAAGCAAAAAGTCTGCAAGTGGGTTCTTAGTACAAAATGTACTAACCAAATAAATAAGAAAGCAAATAATTAAGGAAATAAATAGGACTTCATCAAAACTGAAAACTCTTGCTCCATTTGAGAAACTATTAAAAGAATGAAGTGACAAGCCACCCACTGTGGGAAAATATTTAAATTTCCTTGATTATTAAAGGGAATAATAACATTTATTATTACTACTTTTTTGTGTGAGAAAGTCACTTAGCCGTGTATAACTCTTTGCGACCTCATGGACTATATAGTCCATGGAATTCTCCAGGCCAGAATACTGGAGTGGGTCGCCTTTCCTTTCTCCAGGGGATCTTCCCAACCCAGGGATCAAACCCATGTCTCCCACATTGCAGGCAAATTCTTTACCAGCTGAGCCACAAGGGAAGCCCTATTATTACTTATGTATAACACACTTTTGTGAGTGTCTGTTCTAGCCTTTTAGTTGGATTCTTTGCCTTTTAATATTGAGCTGTAAGAGTTATTTATATATTCTGCTTTCATATCCTTTATTAGATGCATGTATTGTAAATATATTTTCTCAATTTGTAACTCGCCTATTTTCAAGTGTCTTGATGAGCACAAATTTTTATTTTGATAAAATGCCATTTACGATTATTTTTCCTTGTTGGTTAGTGTCTTTGGTGCTGTCTGTAAATAATTTTTGAAAATATCAAATTTATAAAGATATTTTCTTCTACAGGCAACGTAGTTTTAGTTTTAATGTTCAGTGCTTAGGTATATCAGACACTTTTAAGTGAAAAGATTACATAAACTGATTTGTATTTTAAAAGGAGCACTCAACAAGTTGCTTGCATGCTATTAGGGGCAATGATGGCAATAAGTAATCAGTTATAAAATCCCTGCAATAATCTAGATGAGAAATTTGTTGGCTTTGAATAACACATTTATGGTTAGTAGGAGATCTGGTGAGGTGTGGTTGAATTTGGGATGTACTTTAAAAGATAAATTTCCTGATGACAGATAGGATGGGGATATGAGAGGAAAAGAAGATGATCAAGATGATGACAATTTTATGGCCTGTGCAACCGGAAAGATAAATTACTATTTTAATGTGCTAAGAAAGATTGGTGAGTGAAGGTGGAAAGGAATCAGGAGTTAGATTCTGGATGTATCAATTTACGGGTGTTTATTAGACATTCAACTGGACATAACAACCTGGAGTTTAGTGTTGAGATCCAGGCTAGAGTGTTTCTCAGAATGTGGATGGTGATCAAAGCCATCAGATTATTCTTTTCTGTTTTTTCAAGTATAGTTGTTTTATAACTTTGTATTAATGTATACACCAAAGTGATTTGGTTATACACGTATATTTACATTCCTCTTAATATTCTTTTCTATTATGGGTTATCACAAGATATTGAATATGGTTTTCTGTGCTATACAGTAGGATCTTGTTGCTTATCCAGTCTGTACATAATAGTTCACATCAAAAGCCATCAGATTAGATGCCATTACCTAGGGAGTGAATATAAATAACGATGAGGCATGAGCTCTGAGTTCTAGGGCACTCAAATATTAAGAGGTTAGGAAAATAGGAGAAGTCATAAAAGGTGACTGGAGACCGAAAATAAGTAACACTAGGACAGAAATCAAGCTTCCTAGGTGGCACAGTGGTAAGGAACCCGCCCACCAATGAGGAGACGTGCATTCAATCCCTGGGTTGGGCAGATCCCCTAGAGTAGGAAATGGCAACCCACTCCAGTATTCTTACCTGAAAAATCCCATGGACAGAAGAGTCTGGTGGGCTATAGTCCATGGGGTCCCAAAGAGTCAGACACAACTGAGTGACTGAGCACAGGACAGGACAAAAATCAAGAAGGTGTGGTGTCTTAAAAGTGAAATACAGAAAGTCTTTTCAAAAAACGTGATCAGGGTGGCAAATGGTAAAATGTCAAGTAAGGTCATGACTGAGAACTGATCTTTGGATTTGTTTGTATGGGGGTTAGAGATGCCGTGACAAGACCAGTTTTGGTGGAATAATAGTGCATAGCATCTAACAGGAGAAGGAAATGACAACCCACTCCAGTGTTCTTGCCTGGAGAATCCCAGGGATGGGGGAGCCTGGTGGGCTGCCATCTATGGGGTTGCACAGAGTCAGACATGACTGAAGGGACAGCAGGATCTAACATGGAGGGAGAAACCAGAAAAGGGCTGGGAGACTGTGAAAAAGGGAACATCTCCAAAAGATCAAAAAAATAATTGTTGGGAATAAGGGAACACAAGAGCTGATGGACAGAATATTGTCGGAGACTTTAAGGCTTCAGGGAGGAAAGCCACCCTGGACCGTGACAACTGTTAGAGTATGGCCGTGAGTTGACTCATCTGGCTTAAGTGGAGCTGAAGGACTTTGGAGCTCAGGAATCATACACTGTGAAGTCCAGTCTTGGATGAGTTCTACACGTGGACATTGATGCTGCCTGGCATTGAGGAAGAGCAAGGACTGAACCCAGAAAAGCAAGGCAAGGTCTCATCATGGGCTATGGGCTAAGTAGGAGGGCCACCCTGTACCATGAAGGGAACTACCCCGTACTATATAACTGCAGTCAAAATACACACCAGCCACTCTTTTTACCCCGTTACCAGGATGGAACGTTTAAGGAACAAAGCAGCTGCTCAGAATTTTAGGGATTTACCAAAAAAGAACAAATGTGTTCTGTCATGTGGGCTGCATCATGCCATTCCTCAATGAGCTGAGATGATGATTCATGGGTATGAATCACCCGTGACATCTGTCACCCTGGGACTCTGAAGCTGCTATGGGCTCATATTGAGGCTGACCTCTTGCTTTTATGTCCCTGTGTGTAGGTTGTGTATGTGCGTGACTGCACATGTGCACACACATGCACACTCATTGTCACATCATTATAAATTAAGGAGTTCAACACTTTTAAATTTAACATCTTTAGAAATGAAAAAAAAAAAAAACATGTCAAAGGAATCTGAGTGCTCAGATTTGACTGTCTTTCCTATCTTTATAGAAAAGAGCTATTAACAAAACCTGACTCTTGAGCCATTCTCTGGTCTTCTACTGAGTGAGACTCAAGGTAGTGTTTCAGGTGGCTAGATGACTGATTCCTTGCACTTTAAAATAAGAATAAAATAGACTATTTCATTCACTTTGAATAAGACATAAACTTCAGTTTCCCTGGACTTGGAACTCAACATTCTAAAATGAAGATCATAGTATTCGGTCCCATTACTTCATGGAAAATAGATGAGGAAACATTGGAAACAGTGACAAACTTTATTTTCTTGGGCTGCAAAATCACTGCAGATGGTAACTGCAGCCACGAAATTAAAAGATGGTTGCTCCTTGGAAGGAAAGCTATGACAAACCTAGATAGCGTATTTAAAAGCAGAGACATTACTTTGCCAACAAAGGTTTGTCTAGCCAAAGCTATGCTTTTTCCAGTAGTCATGTATGGATGTGAGAGGTGGACTATAAAGAAGGTTGAACTCCAAAGAATTGATGCTTTTGAACTGTGATGTTGGAGAAGACTCTTGAGAGTCCCTTGGACTGCAAGGAGTTCAAACCGGTCAATTCTAAAGGAAAAGAATCCTGAATATTCATTAGAAGGACTGACGGTGAGGCTGAAACTCCAATACTTTGGCCACCTGATGCGAAGAGCTGACTCATTAGAAAAGACCCTGATGCTGGGAAAGATTGAAGGCAAAAGAAGGGTATGACAGAGGATGAGATGGTTGGATGGCACCACTGACTCAATGGACATGAGTTTGAGCAAGCTCTGGGAGTTGATGATGAACAGGGAAGCCTGGCGTGCTGAAGTTCATGGGGTCACAAAGAGTTGGACATGACTGAGCAACTGAACAGCATCAACAAAGAATCCCATAGAAGCAGCAGGGATCATCTGAGACCACAGGAGATGTCACAGCAAAGCCATAAATGACCAATGTCAGGTGCTTACATAGAAACCACTTATACACAAAAACTGGAGGAACTAGTCCAAATCCTTAATCCCATTCTAAGTACCCATGACACCTTTGGTTCCTACACCTGCCCGCATATCACCTGGAGGATTTTTACATTTTGTATATAACACAAGCCCAGAGGGCACAAATGTCAGCATCACTATGACAGTGAATGGGTGGGGAGGAGAGAAGCTCCCTAAGTGATGTGCTTCTCATACAGACACACACACACACACACACACACACACACACACACATATACACACATGCACACGCACGCACGCACACACACATTCCAGCTTGGAAACCCAGGGCAGAGGGCCCAGAAGCCCTTCAAAAAGGACAACATTTTTTTCTAAGTTTGGCCCAGCCAATTCCAATTTAAAACTCTTCTGAGTTCCAAAACAATGGTATGATGGAGTTGGGGTGGCCAGAGCTCCAGGCCGTGCCTTCTGACCTCAGAGGGATAACAGAGCCCTGAGCCTGCCATGTAAAGCCAATTCTGGAGGTGCTCAACCCCGAGGGGGTGGAGGTCCCCCCACCTCTGAGATTCTACAGAAGTATCACTGGAAGGGTGACAGGTCTACTTGTTGTGTTGTATTTTCTTTCAATTTTAAAATCAAATAGTAGTTGCGCATGTATCCATGTTAGTGGGTGTTTGTGTGGGATGGAGTAAAAGACATGTCAGAGTCACTCAGAAAGCTTTGTCAAAATCAACAGCTAACCTTTCCCCTACCAGCCCCTAAGATGCCAGGATTCTGATTCAATCATTCTGGGGTGGCATCTGGACATAGTCCTTTGATTTAAAAAAGCCAGGTAACTCTGACACCACCCTTCCAGTTGAGAGTACCAGTGATAAAATATCCGTGGGACCCTATCTATCTATTCACAAGTCGTTTGTTTAAAGTTAAAGCAACTCAGAACTCTTCCAGGCATGGCAGGAACATTCAGTCCACAAGAGGCATCCATGTCACCTGTTAATAGTTTTCTACCAAAGCCTGTTCTACCAAAGGTGTTTCTACGTAACACCTTCTTTAGTCTTGCTTGCTGCCCCTGCTTTGCTTTAATCCTTGCTCTGTTTTATTCATTGCCTTTCTCCCTCTTCTCTTTCTTATTAGCTGCTGTGGATGATTCAGGACTCATCAGCATAACATTCAGGAAGTCCTCATTTGCCGCTGCCTTATTTTAATGCCCCCCGACCCGCCCACAAACATGCCTCTCTAGGACCTTTAGCTCTTTCACTGTGATTCTCTGGCTGCCTGTGTTTCCCACAGCGGTGCAGGGAAGGGGCTTGGCTGAGGGTGTCCTCTCCTTGTCAGCCACACTCTGTCCTGCCTGGGCTGTTCCCTGCCCCTCCCTGGTGTCCTCGTCATCTCCTCACTGGGTGTCTCTGCTTTTCTAGGCACCACTGCAGAGAGCAGTGGTTCTCACACTTTTCTTTTTTTTTTTTTGGTTCTCAGACTTAAACTTCATCAGAATTCCCTAAAGGAATTGTTAGAACAGACTCCTGGGCCCCCACCTCTGGATTTTCTGATTTCTAAGTCTGGGGTGGAGCCCAAGAATTGGCTTTCCTAACAATTTCCCAGACGATGCAAATGCCACTGGTCTGGGGACCACACTTTGAAAACCACTGGTGAAGAAGCAAGGACAGGTTTAGAGAGCAGCTCAGTTGGCTACACTTTCCATTAAAAAGGTAGCCCCTGGCCACTGAGTGACCCAGACAACTTATTTGCCTTCTGAGAGACTCAGTTTTCTCAGCTATAGAAATAAGACAATAATAGCCTCACAGAACTGTTTTAGGGATTAAATAAGATACTGTTTCCTGGCTTCTGTTAAAAGCAGAATTTTTATTTTATTTTTTACATATATATTCTTTTCCATTATGGTTTATCAGAGGATATTGAATCTAGCTCCCTGTGCTATACAGCAGGACCTTTATCCATTCTATATATAATAGTGTGACTCTGATAATCCCAAACTCCCATACTTCCCTTCCCTGCCACCAGCCCAGGCAACCACAAGTCTGTTCTCCATGACTGTGATTCTGTTTCTGTTTCACAAATAACTTCATTTGTGTTGTATTTGAGATTCAACATGCAAGTGATATCATATGGTATTTGTCTTTCTCTTTCTGACTTACTTCACTTAGTATAATCATCTCTAGATCCATCCATGTTGCTGCAAATGGCACTATTTCATTCTTTTTACGGCTGAGTAGTATTCCATTGTGTACATGTACCACATCTTTTTATCCCTTCTTCTGTCAATGGACATTTAGATGGAGAAACAGAATCTATTAAATGAGATTAGAAGACTGAGCACTCTTTGCCAGTCATTAGTAGCCATGCAAGGAGCACTGCCCACCAATGCCATTGTCGTTTGGCAATCTGGAATGAGTGGCCTTGGCTCATGTGGGAAACCACTTAAATGTACAGAGTGGCAGGATTGGGTCACCTTCCCCTGACACTTAGGCTCTCCAGAATGTACTGTCTAGGGACTTCCCTGGTGGTCCAGTGGTTAAGACTCTGTGCTCCCCCTAAGGCAGGGGTCATGGGTTCAATCCTTGATCAGGGAACCAAGATCCTGCATGCCACACTGCACTACCAAAATAAATAAAATAAAATAAATAGATGTTATCTGCTTGAAGGAAAAATTATGATGTACAAAGAGAAAAATTTATGTGCTGTCTAAATAGAGAAGGAAAGAAAAACCACTTTCATCTTCCTGGTTCTCATTCCCCTCCCTCCCTTACTCATGCCATTCAATCTGAAATCCCATGGCTAATTCCAAGAGGTACATTTTGTCCTTAGAAGGAATGTACAGGGCTTGCATTCCTGTGCTCATAAGAGAGTGTGGTCTAATGGGTAAGTAGTGGGAGTGGCAGGGAGGTGGGTTCTATTTAAAGCCTCCCCACTGACTCACTGAGGCATCCTAGAGAAACGGCTTCATTCCTCTGGGCCTTGGGTTTCCTCTCATTAAAGGGAGGAGAGCTAACTCCTTAGCAGGGCATGCCTGAGGACGGGGTAGTCAATGTGAGAAGCACTTGGAGGAGGAGAGGCATGTGGTCATAGCAAATACGGAATCTGGAGAGGGACACTCTTTCTCCACCTTCTCCTAAGTATTACAAAATGCCTACCTCCATCCAGTGAGGCTGGCCAAGGCTCTATCCTGACCCATCTGAAGCCCTGACCTTCGGAAACAGTGCAAATAATGAGAATTTTGTGAGCCCTCCTGCTGAAACAGCATTGCCCTCTCCTCCTCCTCTCTGAGGTTTGGGGGAGGCAGACTGGGGGACCAGGAGAGCCCCGGCCCAAGAGACTGAAATAAGATATCTGCACATGCCTCTGTCTGTCTCCACCTTGGACCTGGGGCCAGAGCCTGCCTGACTCAAGAGTTTAAAATGCTAATGATATCCAACACCCCTTCCAACTCTTTGACACCCCCATAACTCTGAACCATGAGGTCTTTCCCAACATGGTCAAGAATTCAAGGAAGAGAACAATAGCTCTGTTCCCACTCAGAGACACAGCACCTGCACTCAGTCCTTTCTGCCTTCCCCTGGAGAGAGTCTCTGTATTGTCCTCTCACTGCTTCACCCAGTGGTTTTTGAGTCCCTGCTTGCCTCCGTCTGGCGACTAGCCTAGACCTGGGAATTGGAGTCCACAAGTTCTGCCTTCAAAGCTCTTACCTCAAGCAAAAGAAATCAGGAAGAGCTCTTCCTTCTACTCAGGGGGTGTAGTTTTAGAAGAGTCCAGAAAAACTTAAATAAAGTTTAAATTTATGTGCCTAATGGCTGCACAGGAGCACAGTGAACCCTTCTGAGGAGTTTGGAAAGACCTTTGGAGAACAGAAGGGAAGAAAAAAGAAGCTCTCTCTAATAAGGCAGCAGAAAGGAAAAATGGTCGCGGGGGTTTATTGATTCATCTTGCCAGGTACCAAGTGAGTTGCTTCACATACATCTGCTTACCCTCTATCAATTTCATGAAGTAGATTTTTTTTTCACAAGTTAAAGTTAACTACAGTTGTGCATAATAAATTTCCTTATGCTCCCAGAGCTAGTTCGTGGGAGGGCCAGTGCTCCAGTCAATGTGGTTCAGACTCTAATGCAATGCCTCCCAAAGACAGAACATCTGATCTGGTCTCAAATAGTCACTAAGATTTTCCCTGGAAGAGAATGGGCAGTTTCCCCAGATCCAGAGAGGAGGCTAAATCAACAAAGTCCCAGAGGTAAGATTTGGTGAGCAGCCAGGATTTAAGAACTGATGCAGGCAGTGTCAGGAAATGACATAAAAAGGGCACCGGGGAGGGGGCACAGCCAAAGCTCCTGTGTGTCCCTCCAGGCCATGAGGTGCCATGGAAATGGGAATAACTCCATCCCATTTTTCCCTTTAAAGCTTCTGCTTTGATAGCACTGTGATGGGAAAAGAGGTTTTTTTTCAGGCATTGATGAAGCATTAATAATATTAGGGAGAGGGGGCAATAAGGAGATGACGAGAAGCTCAGAAGAGACACGCCGTGTCTGAGGGAACTAAGGCTGTCACCAAGTATACCAGCTCCAAGTAAACATAATATGCTTAGCCACTGTTAACGGAGAAGGCAACGGCACCCCACTCCAGTACTCTTGCCTGGAAAATCCCATGGACAGAGGGCCTGGTGGGCTGCAGTCCATGGGGTCACTAAGAGTCGGACACGACTGAGCGACTTCACTTTCACTCACTTCAGGAGAGAAGTGATGAAAACTTGGACCAACCTCTTGCTCTGCTGTCTATAACATTTCAGGGACTAGAGGAGCCCTGGGAAAATCCACATGTACTTAGAATTCTAAGCATTGTCAGGCTACCTACCTTTTCCCTTGGCCAAGCTCCTAGAAAACACATAATAGGTATGAATTTAGTAGATCAAGCCCTGAAGGTCTGCCATTTCCTAGGAGGATGTTTCAGAAGTAGACCCTCTCCTTAAAGCTTCAAAGCCTCTTAGGGATTCCAATCTCCTTTGGAAAGGACCTAGGGAAACTTGATTTAAATTTCTCAGGATTCTTCCAAATCTACATCCTCTGAAGAGAAGGAAGAGCTCTTTCCGTTATTGTCAGGAAAAGGAGTGGCATTCTCAGACAAAAACGGCATTCACGTGATAGACAAAAGAGAGCCAGGTGGCTTGGAATCAGATCCTTTTTAGACTGTATGGTGTGAGACAAGCAGCTTAAGAGAGTTTGGGCCACAGCTGTCTTCGGAGAAGACAGGGCTTGAGTCCAGGCCACCCAGTGGAGCCAGAGGAAATCTGGAGGGCTGACCGAGGGGATGGTAGCAGATAAGTGATGTCACTGAACCATCACAGCACAGATCAACACGGGGCCACCCTGAGGCTCCAAGGAACCCAGACAGAGGCAAAAAGATGTGAAAAAAGTAGGGTATCTGTACATCCACTCATAAGCAGCTGCACTGTCTCCAAAAGTGATGAGTAAATAGAAATGATGACATATCTTGTTCATTTTGAAAATCAAGTCTCTGGCTTCATCTTTACCTCTGTCAACCGAAGAGGAAAAAAAACAAAAAAACCACAACCTAAAAGTTGAGAATTATGTTTTATTCAGCAGACTTTCTGGGGCTTAGGCTCAGGAGGCAGCCTCTCAGGCACCTCTGAGGGACTCCTGCAAAGAGGTGAGGAAAGCGCCAGTATATACAGGAGTTTTTGCAACAAAAACTCAAACATCAAAAGATAATAATTAATTAAAGAAAAACAGATCTCTCAAATTAATGAATTTAGTGGGTTTCTATGTAAGAGATGATATAAGAGTTTGGGATCATTGAAATGATTCTTTTGATGTGCACCTTAGTTATCTAGGGCCAGCATTCTGAGATTCCCCATCCTGAATTTCATCAGCATGCTCTTCTGGGGGCAGCTGCAGTGGCTGATGGTTTGGTAGCGGCAACATCCTTTGTTTACTGATACAGCAGGTGACATTCTTCATCCACACCTTCATCAAAGAATTAAAAGGAATCCTCCTACACTGTTGGTAGAAGTGTAAAATGATATAGCAACTATGGAGACCAGTATGGATGTTCCTTTAAGAACTAAAACTAGAGCTACCATATGATCCAGCAAACCCACTCCTGAGTGTATATCTGGAGAAAACCATAATTTAAAACATGCATGCACCCCAATGTTCATTGAAACCCTGTATACAATAGCCAGGACATGATAGCAACCTACATATCCATTGATACAGGAATGTGGTACATATATGCAGTAGAATATTATTTAGTCATTAAAAAAAAGCATAAAATAACACCATTGCCGCAATGTGGATGGACCTAGAGATTATCATACTGAGTGAAGTAAGTCAGACAGAGAAAGACAAATATACAATAAAACTTATGTATGGAATCTGAAAAAATGATACAAATGAATTTATTTACAAAACAGAAATGGAGTCACAGATATGAAAAACAAGCTTATAGTTATCAAGGGGGAAAGAGGAGGTGCACTGGGAGACTGGGATTGGCATAAACACATTACTATATATAATATAGATAACTCATAACAACCTACAGTATAGTACAAGGAACTCTACTCAGTACTCTGTAATGCCTATGTGGGAAAAGAATCTAAAAAAGAGGGGATGTATGTATGTATATAACTGATTCACTTTGTTGTACAGCAGAAACTAACACATCACTGTAAATCAACTGTACTTCAATAAAAATTACTTTTTAAAAGAAAAAGAATTTACTTCTCTCGCTCAACTCTCACCCAACGTCTTTTCCTCCCACTATTTAAAAGGGCAACAGGGAGCTTGCACAGCCCACAAAGAGTTGAAGGACCCGAGTGAGTTCTGGTCCCATCTCTGTCCCGTCTCTGTCCCAGCTCCTCCTGGGGCAGGAGCTCCCTGCCCCAGCAACCTCTACTTTGTCTCTTTATTACGAAGAGCGGGAAATCATGAAATGACGGGGTTGGAAGTACAGGCTGCCCTTTTCAGTCCCTTCCAATCCCAACAATTTCTCCTTTGTCTCAGACTCCCACTCCTCTCCCCCATGTATTTTCATCTTTATTTTGGTCTTTCTCTGTTTTTTCTTGCTTATAAAATCTAGCCTGTGTGAGTAATGTTCATATGGTTATGAATACAGTTGGTTCTTTGTCATCTGTGATAATGAGCTTGGGATCATGTGGATAACCCCAAACTGCAAACACTGTTCATATACATGACTGAGGCATATTCCAGTGTGACTAACAGTCTAATATTTGGTTTGGACTGCATTCGTGGAGTATACTTAGCTGGTTAGCAGGATGGGCCCAGAAAGATTAACTGGGCAGCCTTGGGAAGAACTAGGATTCGAGAATGGGTACAAATATTGCCAAGTCCCCTCCACCAGCAATGTCCTGTTTATACATTAGACTTTGGTAGATGGTGCGATTAACACTGCAAGGGTCCATGTGTAGAGCAGGCCTGGGAATAGGGTGGAAGCTACACTTAGAAAAGGTCATCACTGGCCAGAGGTTTAAGAAACTGAGAGCCTCAGAACCACATAAGTTTAGTATCTCAGTTCCGGAATGGCTCAGCCTACAAGACTGAGGGTCAGCCCTCCTCTCTGGATTCTGCTGCCCCTTTGCTTCATCTTGAGGCTGACACTGTGCTAAGAAAAAACCTCTTGGATATTTACAAGTTGAAACAACCCCATAGAAAGGCAAGCCTCATAGGAACACAAAGTCCTCGTGTTTTCCTGATTGTGCAGCCCTGCCATCTCTTCTAGAATGAAAAAGGGAAGAAGCTGGGTTTTTTTTTTAATTTAAATTTATTTATTTTAATTAGAGGCTAATTACTTTACAATATTGTATTGGTTTTGCCATACATCAACATGAATCCGCCACGGGTGTACACTTGTTCCCAGTCCTGAACTCCCTTCCCACCTCCCTCCCCAAAGCTGGGCATACATACCGAGGAAACCAGAATTGAAAGAGATACGTGTACCCCAATGTTCATCGCAGCACTGTTTATAATAGCCAGCACATGGAAACAACCTAGATGTCCATCAGCAGATGAATGGATAAGAAAGCTGTGGTACATATACACAACGGAGTATTACTCAGCCATTAAAAAGAATACATTTGAATCAGTTCTAATGAGGTGGATGAAACTGGAGCCAGTTATCTAGAGTGAAGTATGCCAGAAAGGAAGAAGCTGTTTTAAGGCTATGATTACTGTCCTAGGACCCAGGTCCTGCTTTCTCCCTACCTTCTCCTCTAGGGATCTGGTCTCCAACAGTCTCCTCATCATCAATTATCCCTGATCAATCCATCAGTAAAGGCAGTTCAAGTGAGCTGAAAGGTAATTTTGATCTGGCTGAGTCGAGATATTGTATAAAGTTTCCTCTACTCAGAAAAGGTTGAAAATTTTTACATAAGATCACAGAATACATAGTTCATCTGGACCATTTTTCTAGATTCCACATATATGCATTAATATCTGATATTTGTTTTTCTCTTTCTGATTTACTTCACTCTGTATGATGACAGTCTCTGAGGGTGGAATGAATTGGGAGATTGGGATTGACATATATACACTACTGGGCTTCCCTGGTGGCTCAGATGGTAAAGAATCTGCCCCTAATGCAAGAAATCTGGGTTTGATCCCTGGGTCTGGAAGATTCCCTGGAGAAGGGAATGGCAACACACTCCAGTATCCTTGCCTGGAGAATTCCATGGACAGAGGAGCCTGGCAAGCTACAGTCCATGGGGTCGCAAAGAATCAGACACAGTTGAGCAACTAACACACACACACACACACTGCTATATATGAAAAAGATTACTAACGAGAACCTACTATATTGCACCAGGAATTCTATCTACTCAGTGCTCTGTGATGACCTAAATGGGAAGGAAATCCAAAAAAGAGAGGATATATGTATATATATATAGCTGATTCACTTTGCTGTATAGCAGAAAATAACAACATTCTAAAGCAGCTATATGCCAGTAATTTTTTTTTAATCGCAGGTAACAAAATTCTGTATGTTATATTATCTTACAATAAATTTTGAATCCTCTTTTATTATTAATGTAACATATTCAGTGCACATTTGGAAATTGAAGTAAATGTATACTGAAGAAAAGGTAAGAGAGCTACACTCTAATACCAGAGATAAGCACCCTTAACATTTTGGTTTTTTACTCTCTTTTCTAAGGGAATAAAAAGACATGATAGAAAAAGAGATAAAAAAACAAGTAGATGATAGATCCTTTGTTCATAGTTTTAGTTTTCTAATTCACTGTTTCTTTGTAACAATCTTGTAAGCATTTTCATATATTTAATTTTTCTAATGCTATTTAGTGTGTTTCTGTTACTTTTAATTTTAGGCATGCATAATAATTTGCTAAGCATTTCTATATTGTTGAGATTTTGCTTCCAATTCTTTACTTATTTTATGTAAAATGACAATGAAAATCTTCTTACATCAGTATTTCTTTGTATTACTGGGTTTTTCCTCAGAAGTGATTCCTTTAAAAATGAATTTCAGGGCAAAGGGGCATAAAAATTTTTAAGGATCTTGACTAAATGATCAAAAACTTTTTTACACAAGTAGCAACAATTTACACTTCTAATGGCAGTGTAAATAGCATAACCCCTGCTGACATGTAAATTTTTATAGTGTTTAATAATTATATGTAGTTATTCATAAAGCAAAAAATGTGATAATTCCTTTTTTTTTTTTTTTTGGTTCTACAACATGCGGGATCTTAGTTCTCAGACCAGGGATGGAACCCGCTTCCCCTGCAGTAGAAGCACAGAGCAACCACTGCACCACCAGGGAAGTCCTGATGATTCAGTATTTTCATTAGAATTTCCTTGAATTTAGTTTGTAAATATTTTTCCTATGTTTATAGAACTCTCAACTTATAATCTTTGCCCATTTTTCTGTTGGGTTCTTTTTTATTCTATGAGCTATTCATATCAACTTTATATCAGCTATATATTTATGTATGCATGCATGCTCAGTCGCTTCCTTAGTGTCCAACTCTTTGCAACCCCATGGACTGTAGCTCACCAGGCTCCTCTGTCCATGGAATTCTCTAGGCAAGAATGCAGGAGTGACTTGCCATGCCCTCCACCAGGGGATCTTCCCGACCCAGAAATCGAACTGGTATCTCCAGTGTCTCCTGCATTGAAGGCAGATTTTTTGCCTTTGAGCCACTGGGGAAGCCCTGTGTTTATGATAAGTACATACATATGTGTATTAAGTTTTACTACCTATGCTGCAAATATTTTTCCTCATTTGATTTTTTTTAAATTTTGTTCACGATTTTAATATTAATTTTTTAATTTAATTGTAATCAAATTTCTGCTTTTACTTTATTATTTCTTCCACATTTTACAATTTCATCTCCACTGTAAAAAGACTGGAGAATACTTATCCTTGTTTTCTATTAAAAATTATTTGTTTTTTAGTAATTATTTTTGTTTTACTTTTTATATTGAACTTTATAATCCATCTTGTGTTTATTTTGCACATAGTATGAGGTGAGAATTTTACTGGAGATCATTCTCCAAACTATTTGCTGACTAATCCATGTTTGTTATGTTTCCATTATCACATGTTAAATTCTCATGCATGCAGTAATGCTGATGCATCACTCAGACTCCCCTATGGGAATAAAGGATTGGTTCTTCAGTTTCAGAAAGACAGCCCTCAGTTGCCAGACCTCTTTTTGGGATTGCCTCAATAGAAACAAAAAGAAACAAAACTGTCTTGCCCTGGGTCATAGCTTCCAGAGGCAACCCTCATCCAGCAATGGACTGTTACCAGAGTATAAAGGTCCAGGCTTCTCCCCCCAGTTCAAGACAACTCTAAGGGCTGTCCCAGCCCCACAGCTCCCTGTAATGCCAAAGCCCTTCTTGGGACTGATTCACACCTAAGCTCTTCTTCCCTTTGCCCAATTTCACTTCCATCTTCTTCCATTCTGGCAGGTCTGAATAGCACTCCCTAACCAGTAGCCTAACTGTTGCTTCCTGATCTGCATACAAATTTCTCAAGAGGCGGATCAGGTGGTCTGGTATTCCCATCTCTTTCAGAATTTTCCACAGTTTATTGTGATCCACACAGTCAAAGGCTTTGGCATAGTCAAGAAAGCAGAAACAGATGTTTTTCTGGAACTCTCTTGCTTTTTCTATGATCCAGCGGATGTTGGCAATTTGATCTCTGGTTCCTCTGCCTTTTCTAAAACCAGCTTGAACATCAGGAAGTTCACGGTTCACATATTGCTGAAGCCTGGCTTGGAGAATTTTGAGCATTACTTTACTAGCGTGTGAAATGAGTGCAATTGTGCAGTAGCTTGAGCATTCTTTGGCGTTGCCTTTCTTTGGGATTGGAATGAAAACTGACCTTTTCCAGTCCTGTGGCCACTGCTGAGTTTTCCAAATTTGCTGGCATATTGAGTGCAGCACTTTCACAGCATCATCTTTCAGGATTTGGACTAGCTCAACTGGAATTCCATCACCTCCACTAGCTTTGTTCGTAGTGATGCTTTCTAAGGCCCACTTGACTTCACATTCCAGGACATCTGGCTCTAGGTCAGTGATCACACCATCGTGATTATCTGGGTCATGAAGATCTTTTTTGTACAGTTCTTCTGTGTATTCTTGCCATCTCTTCTTAATATCTTCTGCTTCTGTTAGGTCTATACCATTTCTGTCCTTTATCGAGCTCATCTTTGCATGAAATGTCCCTTTGGTATCTCTGATTTTCTTGAAGAGGTCCCTAGTCTTTCCCATTCTGTTGTTTTTCTCTATTTCTTTGCATTGATCGCTGAAGAAGTCTTTCTTATCTCTTCTTGCTATTCTTTGGAACTCTGCATTCAGATGTTTATATCTTTCCTTTTATCCTTTGCTTTTTGCTTCTCTTCTTTTCACAGCTATTTGTAAGGCCTCCCCAGACAGCCATTTTGCTTTTTTGCATTTCTTTTCTATGGGAATGGTCTTGATCCCTGTCTCCTGTACAATGTCACAAACCTCATTCCATAGTTCATCAGGCACTCTATCTATCAGATCTAGGCCCTTAAATCTATTTCTCACTTCCACTGTGTAATCATAAGGGATTTGACTTAGGTCATACCTGAATGGTCTAGTGGTTTTCCCTACTTTCTTCAATTTCAGTCTGAATTTGGCAATAAGGAGTTCATGGTCTGAGCCACAGTCAGCTCTTGGTCTTGTTTTTGCTGACTGTATAGAGCTTCTCCATCTTTGGCTGCAAAGAATATGCAGGTCAGGAAGCAACAGTTAGAACTGGACATGGAACAACAGACTGGGTCCAAATAGGAAAAGGAGTTCGTCAAGGCTGTATATTGTCACCCTGTTTATTTAACTTATATGCAGAATACATCATGAGAAATGCTGGGCTGGAAGAAACACAAGCTGGAATCAAGGTTGCTGGGAGAAATAGCAATAACCTCAGATATGCAGATTACACCACCCTTATGGCAGAAAGTGAAGAGGAACTCAAAAGCCTCTTGATGAAAGTGAAAGTGGAGAGTGAAGAAGTTGGCTTAAAGCTCAACATTCAGAAAACGAAGATCATGGCATCCGGTCTCATCACTTCATGGGAAATAGATGGGGAAACAGTGGAAACAGTGTCAGACTTTATTTTTCTGGGCTCCAAAGTCACTGCAGATGGTGACTGCAGCCATGAAATTAAAAGACACTTACTCCTTGGAAGGAAAGTTATGACCAACCTAGATAGCATATTCAAAATCAGAGACATTACTTTGCCAACAAAGGTTCATCTAGTCCAGGCTATGGTTTTTCCTGTGGTCATGTATGGATGTGAGAGTTGGACTGTGAAGAAGGCTGAGCGCTGAAGAATTGATGCTTTTGAACTGTGGTGTTGGAGAAGACTCTTGAGAGTCCCTTGGACTGCAAGGAGATCCAACCAGTCCATTCTGAAGGAGATCAGCCCTGGGTGTTCTTTGGAGGAATGATGCTCAAGCTGAAACTCCAGTACTTTGGCCACCTCCTGCGAAGAGTTGACTCATTGGAAAAGACTCTGATGCTGGGAGGGATTGGGGGCAGGAGGAGAAGGGGACGACAGAGGATGAGATGGCTGGATGGCATCACTGACTCGATGGATGTGAGTCTGAGTGAACTCCGGGAGTTGGTGATGGACAGGGAGGCCTGTCGTGCTGCGATTCATGGGGTCGCAAAGAGTCGGACACAACTGAGCGACTGATCTGATCTGATCTGATCTGATCTGAACCAGTAGCCTGCAACCGAATCTCCATTTCAGAATCAGCTCCAGGCATACATACATACAGCCTTTGACAGACATACAGTCCCACAGTCTGTAACCCACAATTCCAAAAGTTCAGGAAACAGAGGTTTTTGTTTATAATATTTATTTTGACTGCACTGGATCTTAGTTGCAGCTCCCAGGATCTTTTTTAGTTGTGGCATGCGCATTTCTTAGTTGGGGTATATGGGATCTAGCTCCCCGACCAGGGATGGAACCCAGCCCCCTGCATTTGGGAGCACAGAGTTTTACCCACTGGACCACCAGGGAAGTCCCCCCAACCCCACCAAAATTTTTAATCATGAGTTTGAAGCAAACATTCATTTGGGAACAAAGCATGAGCTGAATCATAAGAGACTATTTACCACTTTGATGTATCTTATTCAATTTCATTGCAGAAGATTCTTGTCTAGACCAACTGGAAGAATTAAGTATTTTTTAGGATATAACCAAATCGCCTTACTAAAATTCAATTTGTATTTGTTTTTATTTAAGTATAGTTGATATACAACAGTATATGTTTCAAGTGTGTAACAGTGATTCACAATTTTTGAAGGTTTAAACTCTAGATTTTAAATTCCAAAACACATCTAGCCCAAAGAGTCTCAGATGAGTCACCAAAGACCTATGCTTGAGTACGTTTTGAAACTTACCTTGAGGCATATCTTGTTTTAATGGCAATATCATCATGAAGCATTCAGTTCAGTTCAGTTTAGTCACTCAGTCGTATCCAACTCTTTGCAACCCCATGAATCGCAGCACGCCAGGCCTCCCTGTCCATCATCAACTCCCAGAGTTCACTCAAACTCACGTCCATCGAGTCGGTGATGCCATCCAGCCATCTCATCTTCTGTCGTCCCCTTTTCCTCCTGCCCCCAATCCCTCCAAGCATCAGAGTCTTATCCAATGAGTCAGCTCTTTGCATGAGGTGGCCAAAGTACTGGAGTTTCAGCTTGAGCATCATTCCTTCCAAAGAACACCCAGGGCTGATCTCCTTCAGAATGGACTGGTTGGATCTCCTTGCAGTCCAAGGGACTCTCAAGAGTCTTCTGCAACACCACAGTTCAAAAGCATCAATTCTTTGGCCCTCAGCTTTCTTCACCGTCCAACACTCGCATCCATACATGACCACTGGAAAAACAATAGCCTTGACTAGACGGACCTTTGTTGGCAAAGTAATGTCTCTGCTTTTCAATATGTTATCTAGGTTGGTCATAACTTTTCTTCCAAGGAGTGTCTTTTAATTTCATGGCTCATGAAGCATATTGAAACCTAATAGATTAAAGTCTCTCCTTCAGCACTCCTGGGCTTTGTTGGTGGCTCAGACAGTAAAGAATCTGCCTGCAATGCCAGGGACCCAGGTTTGATCCCTGGGTGGGGAAGACCCCTTGGAGAAGGGAATGACTACCCACTCTAGTATTCTTACCTGGGAAATCCCATGGACAGAGGAACCTGACAGATTACAGTCCATGGGGTCACAAATAGTCGGACACAACTTAGCAACTAACACTTCAGTACTACTATCCCTTTACAATATACATTTTGTTATTCCTATTGGTTTATTCTTGGCAATAAACTTCAGAATTCTTTTATTAAATTACAACCCAAATTGAGATTTTCACTGAAATAATATTAAGGATAAAAATTAATCTGAGAAGAGTTAACATCTTTAAAGTATTTAACCATCCCATTGACAAACATGACAAGCCTATTCTTTTGTTCATATTTACTTTTATATAACTAACTGAGCTTTGAAGTTTCTTTGGAAAAGCTCCACATGTATTGCAATAGCTTTGCTTTGGATTATTATTCTGAGAGAAGCTAAGAAACTCTTTTTCCCCATTAATTAAGCTTTACCTTTAACTGCTTCTCTGCTATAGACTGAATGTTTGTGCCCTCACCCCCCAAATTCATATATTGAAACCTGACCCCCAGTGTAATGGTATTTGGAGGTAAGGCCTTTGGGAAGTGTTTAAGTCTTGAGGGTGGAGCCCTCTTGACTAGAATTAGTGTTCTTATAAAAGAAAGCCCAGAGAGCTCTCTGACCGTTTTACCATGTGAGGTCAGAGAGAAAACAGCTATCTATAACCAGAAAATGGGACTCAGCAGACGTTGTATCTGTCAACACCTTGATCTTGAACCTCCCAGACTTCAGAATTGGGAGCAATAAATGTTTGTTAAGCCTCTCCGTCTATGGTATCTTGTTATAGCAACCTCAACAGACTGAGACATTCCCTTTCCAAAGTTATACTAAGTCTAACAGTTCTTCAGTTGGATTTCCTTGAATTTCCCTTGTATTTATTTATGTCATCTGCAAATAATGATAATTTTGTTCTCTCATAAAATATTCATGCATTTCTCTCTTTTCATTTTCTACCATGTTGTGCTGGACAATACATTTATAACAATACAAAATAGTGATGGCAGCAGCCGGAATCCTGGCCAGCTTCCCAAACTTAATTGTAATTGTCCCCAGTGCTTCACCATTAAGCATTATGCTGGCTAGTATTTTATTACACTTATTCTTAATTTTCTACAGAGGTATTGTATTCTTAGTTTTCTAAGAGTTTCCTTTTTATCTGTAAAGAAATATATTGTTTTGTAGCATATATATATGTACATATATATATATTACATCTGTTGAAATTACCATATTTTGTGTCTTGAAATACTGATGTGTTATAATATACTAGGGCTTCCCTTGTGGCTCAGACCGTAAAGAATCTGTTTTCAATGTGGGAGACCTAAGTCCGATCCCTGGGTTGGGAAGATCCCCTAGAGAAGAGAATACTCACTCCAGTATTCTTGCCTGGAGAATTCTATGAAGGAGCCTGGCAGCTGCAGTCCGTGGGTAGCAAAGAATTGGACTGGACTGTGTGACTAACACTGCATTAATGGATTCCCTTAGAGTAAATCGTTCTCAAAGTTTAGGACAGACTATTTCATTGTAGTTGGTCAGTTGCACTGATTGTTTACAGAAATATAGATTTTCACACACGTTTGTAATTGGGATCAGTCTATAGTAAAAGATCTCACATGTGAGAAAGCAGAAGTATCACCTCAGGAACAATTTAAAAAATGAAGATTTACATAATCCAGAAACTGTGGCAGAAGAGAAAGATAAATTTGAGTATCAAATACTTTTAATTCCCTAATAGAAAAAAATGCTTCATAGCCAAAAAACAAATGGAAATTTGTTATAAAAAATAATGAATTGACAGATCAGTTCCATATTTTACAAAGTGCTCAAGCAATCAATTACAAAAAGAGAAGAAATCCAGTGGTAAAGTAAGCAGCAGTTACAAGTAAGTAGTTTACAAGAGGAAAAAGAAATCTATAAATGGACAACATAATTTGAAATCACACCCAACCTCTTTGATAATTCAGTTCAGTTCAGTTGCTCAGTCATGTCCAACTCTTTGCAACCCCATGAATTGCAGCACGCCAAGCCTCCCTGTCCATCACCAACTCCCAGAGTTCACTCAAACTCATGTCCATCGAGTCAGTGATGCCATCCAGCCATCTCATCCTCTCATCCCCTTCTCCTCCTGCCCTCTATCGCTCCCAGCATCAGAGTCTTTTCCAATGAGTCAACTCTTTGCATGAGGTGGCCAAAGTACTGGAGTTTCAGCTTTAGCATCAGTCCTTCCAAAGAACACCCAGGACTGATCTCCTTTAGAATTGACTGGTTGGATCTCCTTGCAGTCCAAGGGACTCTCAAGAGTCTTCTCCAACACCACAGTTCAAAAGCATCAATTCTTTGGCGCTCAGCCTTCTTCACAGTCCAACTCTCACATCCATACATGACCACTGGAAAAACTATAGCCTTGACTAAACAGACCTTTGTTGGCAAAGTAATGTCTATGCTTTTTAATATGCTGTCTAGGTTGGTCATAACTTTCCTTCCAAGGAGTAAGCGTCTTTTAATTTCATGGCTGCAATCACCATCTGCAGTGATTTTGGAGCCCCAAAAAATAAAGTCTGACACTGTTTCCACTGTTTCCCCATCTATATGCCGTGAAGTGATGGGACCGACCAGATGCCACGATCTTTGATAATTAAAGAAATACAATTCAGATTTATGATTTAAGCCTATTAACACCCTGTCCTGGCAAAGATATGGCAAAATAAGCACTTAATATCGCTTATTATTTTTAGAGAAGGACTTGGCAATGGTTATCAAATTAAAAGTCCATGCATATTAGATCCAGCAATTCTGCTGCTAAGGATTTACCATATAGCTCTAGTCACAAAATATATGTAGAAAATGCAAAACTAAACCAAAGCAACCAATGTATTAGCCAACAGAAGACTAGCTAAACAAATTATGTTCATTTTTAAGTTGAAGAATAGTTGATTCACCATGTTGTATTAGTTTCAGATGTATAACAAAGTGATATATGTATATAAATATTCCTTTTAAGATTCTTTCTCTTTATAGGTTATTACAAAATATTAAGTACAGTTCCCTGTGCTATACCATAGGTCCTAGTTGGTTATCTATTTTATGTCTAGTACTGGGGACAGAGGATAAGATGGCTGGATGGCATCACTGACTCCATGGACGTGAGTTTGAGTGAACTCTGGGAGATGGTGATGGACAGGAGGCCTGGCATGCTGCGATTCATGGGGTCGCAAAGAGTCGGACATGACTGAGCGACTTAACTGACTGACTGGGTATAAGCGTTTTTGACAGAATAATATATTGCCATTAAAAAAATAGATTGATCTGTGTGTGCTGATACAGAAAATTTTCAATATAAATTATTAAATGAAAGAAAGCAAGTTGCAAAGAAGTGAACATAGTCTGGACAATCTTGTAGATATATTGAAAGATGGATAAAGATAGATACTGTGTGTACATAATTTTCATTTTTCATACTAGAATGTTACCTTTGGGGACTGAATTTAAACAAGATGGTACAGAGGGATAGTGTCAAGGACACTTTTCATTATACTCTCTGTACTGTTTGAACCTGTTTGAATGCCACTTCTATTAAAATGTAATGCAAGCAAAGATTTTCTAAGAGTTTCAAAATTCATTTTCTGCTATATACTATACTTTACTATATTAAATTGATAATAATATTAAAAAATCTATATTCCTTGGCCCCATAATTAACGACTCTGATCTGTGAGTAGTGGGGCCTCGGAATCTGAAATTTTTACACACATTCCCAATAATGTACGAAGGTAGCCAAGAAACACATTAAAAAAATCTCAGTTCTATACCTATGCTGCTCTGTTTTACCTCATTTGGATATTACAGCAAGGTTAAACTAGAACAATAAATTATTTGCATTCTATGATTTTCTATTTCTGAAAGAAATCTATGATCTGTGATTTCTATAATTTTCATGTAGTATCAGAATTATCAATATCTTGACAATTTGTGGAAAAAAATACCAGTAAAATAAGTCTTTGTGGAAATAATTCTTTATACCCCATTTACTTTCTTCCAAAGCTATTTTTCTATTTAGTCTTCCATCCTTTTTTTAAATCATATGGAGTCAATTACATTTTCAATTTAGATAATCCAGATTTTCAAACTTATTGCCATAGAGTTGTACAAAGAAAACTCTAATAAATTTCTTCTCTATTTTATAGAGAAGGTCTATTATATAGCCCATTTCTTATTTCTCAGTTTTATTTTTGAGTACCCTCTCATTTTCCCTTTATTATTCTTGATCTATTTTATAAGTATTTTTAAATAGATTGACCCTCGAACTTTTTAACCAATGCCAATTATTATGCTTCTGTTCATCAACTTTTTAGTATCTGTTTTTATTTTTATTATTCCTCCCTACTTTACTTAAATTTGTATTTTTGTTTTGAAATGCAAAAGTCACTGTCTTCCTTTTCTGCTTAATCATAAAAGCACATAAAATACTGAATTTGACCATAAGTATAATTCTAGCCTCATACCACAATTTAATATTTTCTCAGTATTATTTCATGACCTATAGAAATAATTTTATTTTTTTCTTTAGTTCAGTAGTTAAGAAATTATCATGCAATTTTTGTTTTAATTATTTGTTTCAATTATTTTAATATTTTTGTTTAAATTATTTGATCAAAAGTCAAAGGTGTCAGAAAATGTAATTATTCTATATCTGTATTTTGAAATCTACTGAGGTTTTCATTGTATTCTTCAATTTTATATGCTTTGTGAATGTTTTAAATGTGTATTCTATTTTTAATATGTATTAATTCATTCTTGTTAGATAATCTTATTATTTAACTCTGTTCTTTGGACGGAATGATGTTAAAGCTGAAACTCCAGTACTTTGGCCACCTCATGCAAAGAGTTGACTCATTGGAAAAGACTCTGATGCTGGGAGGGCTTGGGGGCAGGAGGAGAAGGGGACGACAGAGGATGAGATGGCTGGATGGCATCACTGACTCGATGGACGTGAGTTTGAGTGAACTCCAGGTGTTGGTGATGGACAGGGAGGCCTGGCGTGCTGCAGTTCATGGGGTCGCAATCAGTTGGACACGACTGAGTGACTGAACTGAACTGAACTGAACTGAAACGACATTATCTGTCTTTGTCCTTGATTTTTGGTTCTCTAATCTTTCAAAATATGAGAGGGGTGTGGAAAATTTTCCTATAACAATTTTACTTTTATTTATGTCTTTGTCCTTTTATTTTAGATGTACTTTTATTTTTCAGCTCATTTTAACAGTCTTTAACTTATTAAAATATATACTTGTCTTAACCTCAGATACTATATTTTATTCATGTAGCCATTTAGCAAATATTTATTTAACATTTGCTGGGCATGAGTAAAAGTTCAGCAAGCCATTCAATAGAGTTCTGGCCAATGAGATAAGCAGAAGCCTATTAGAGTGACTGACTTTCCCTTTCTCCTTCCTCCTACGTGGATGCGGTCAGCAGGATGCTGTCACAGCAGTCATCTTGTGAGCACGACGGAAGGCCCAAGACTTGGAGATATATCTCCCAACATTATTTACTTACTGAAACAACACAAAAAACTATCTACCTCTGTAAGTCTTGATAATGGAAAAAATTTTTAAATAACTGTAATTGAAGCTACTGCTAAGCTAAGTCACTTCAGCCGTGTCCAACTCTGTGCGACCCCATAGACGGCAGCCCACCAGGCTCCGCCGTCCCTGGGATTCTCCAGACAAGAACACTGGAGTGGGTTGCCATTTCCTTCTCCAATGAATGAAAGTGAAAAGTGAAAGTGAAGTCGCTCAGTAAGTGACCCACTCTTCATGACCCCATGAACTGCAGCCTACCAGGCTCCTCTATCCATGGGATTTTCCAGGCAAGAGTTTTGGAGTTGCTTGCCATTGCCTTCTCCAATTGAAGCTACTATTAGCTGGCTATTGTGTACCTGCAACTGAATATATTCTTAATTAATATGTCTTTCCATACACTTCAAATTTTTCAAAGGTGTATTTGAAATTGCAATTTTTAGGTATAAATTAAGTACCCTGCAATGACTTTCTATATAATAAAAGAAATTAAAATACTTTTAATCCTCATTTTCCAATCCTTGTAAGTATAATTTGTGAAATCAAAATTTTATTTTTATTGAATTTTTCCATCATGTTACATTTGTGTTTAATTTTATAACTATAGTTATAACAATTATTTATAGTTAACATTTTGTGCTGTATTTTGAACTCTATAGTTCTTTAATGATTAAATGTGTTCATTCTCAGGTAAAACTGATTCATCTTTTGGGCAGCTGTCATATGTCTTCAGGCACAGTTGCTAGAAGTTACAAAAGTGCTATTTTTCTTTTAAATCTTTCCATAACTAAAAATGCCTATGTTTTTGCCTTTAAGCATAAACAACATGTTAGAAAGCAATCTCTTGTCTACTGCAGAATTCTTGGATTAAAATTTTTCATTAAAACTCCACATTTTTAAAACTGTCTGGTGAATTTTTTAATAAGGTACTATGAAGAATAATCTAAGGGCACAACAAGTTTTTTCCCTTGTTGAACTACAGTTTTTAATTCTCTAAAATAAAATGTTGCAACAATGTAATACTTTATGAATAATTCACCCTGAAAAATGTCAAGCTCTTTGAATCACAACTCACATGATTGTAATGATGATGCTGGTAGGTAGTGATGATGATGAGGTTGAGGTTGAAGATGAGGATGATGGTGATGATTTTAGCTCAGGAAAGTGTCTTACTTTGTATATTCTTTTATTCCTTCCTTTGTTTTGGTCTCTTCTGAAAGTTGTGTATGTAAAATTAGTTTCTGTTCTCCATATCAACCTCCTCTCCCTCATTTAAAAAAAATATTACTTCAGCATTCATAAAGAGATACAGTTCATCTTCTACATCATTGAGTTGAATTTCTGCAGTATCAATTCTATTTCTTATCTTCAAAGCATATTTTACTTCTGCTATTGCATTTTTAAGTTCCCAGAATTCTCTTCTCACTTCTGTCAGATCTTTTTTCATGTCTGCTGGCACTCCATAAGAACACTTTTATCTCATTTCTCAACCCTGTTTCACAAGCCCATGCTTCTCATATTTATCAAGACTATAAAGAGAACATCTAGCTTATTTTTCTTCTTTTTTCTCTACCTATGTTTTTTCTCACACAGCATTTTTCTCATGTAGTATAGACTTCTGAACTATTAGACCGTTTCTCGTTAATTTCATTGTATCTTTCTGTTTGTTCATCCTTGAATATTAGAAGCTGAAGATTTATTCTGTCACTGAATATTTCTTTTTAAAAAGAACAGTTTTGGCCACACTGCGAGGTGTGCAGGATCTTAGTTCCCTATCAGAGATCAAATCCATGCCTCCTGCAGTAGAAGCACAGACTCTTAAACACTGGATCACCAGGGAAGCCCCCTGTCACTGAGTATTTCTTAACAGGTTATTCTTTCCAGAGATTAGCAAATATTGGCCAATAGCCTTAGTTTCTGAGTGTTGAACTTGACATCTGAATTATCATAGCTGGTTCAATGGAAAGTAGAATGAGTGAGTCAGGTATCTTCCCATCCTACCAAAAATCCTTCCTTTTCCTAGAAAGGGAAAGCCCATGTTACATGTTTTATGAATGATAGACCATACATTTTTTTCACTTGAATGTGATTAAAAAATAAGCTAGTATACTTTGATTACTAACACCCAATACTCTATAGAAAAGTGGTACCAGAGAGTGGTTAAAAGTACTGATTTGGAGACAACTTGTGCTTCTGCCTCTTATAACTCCTTAAATAGTGACATCAGGAGATTCACATCTGTGGGTTTTCTCATATGTAAAATGGTGCTCAATGATACCTATCTCACAGGCCTACTGGGAGAATTAAATAGTGTATTTAGGATATATGCATCCTATTATTAAAGTATGCCAGGCACTGTTAATACAGAAATTAGTACATTCTGCTGCTGCTGCTAAGTCGCTTCAGTCGTGTCCGACTCTGTGCGACCCCATAGACGGCAACCCACCAGGCTCCCCCCGTCCCTGGGATTCTCCAGGCAAGAACACTGGAGTGGGTTGCCATTTCCTTCTCCAATGCACGAAAGTGAAAAGTGAAAGTGAAGTCACTCAGTCGTGTCCGACTCTTCGAGACCCCAGGGACTGCAGCCTACCAGGCTCCTCTGCCCATGGGATTTTCCAGGCAAGAGTACTGGAGTGGGGTGCCATTGCCTTCTCCATTAGTACATGACATGCATTCAATATATAGTAGCAACTATGGATATTTTGTTAGTTGCACAGTATTTTGTAAGACCTGATAGCTTTCCCTTTTTTGTTTTTATTAAACCATCTGTATTAATTTATTTGGAGTACCTAGTAATCAAATTGCTAAATAAATACAATGACATTTGAAAAAAATTAATTTATTATTTTATTCACATAAAAATTCACATAAAAATACATGATTACTGGGTCATAACAGCCACTGATCAAATTAACAAGATTACAAATCATTCCAAGAACTTTAGGAGGTATTCAATTAGAATATAATTCAATTTTCACTCAATTTTCTGTACTGATGATAAGTAGATCAAGAATTTCATGATTAAGTCTTTTCACAGACTAAGAAAGACTACAGTATATCCAATATTTGATTTCATTGTTATTAGGTGAGAATACTTTCACTGATGACATTTTTTGCCAACTTGAGTTCACAGAAAGAACATTTTCTGCTGTTGTTTAGTCGCTAAGTCATGTCTGACTTTTTGCGACCCCATGGAGTACAGCCAGCAGGCTTCTCCGTCCATGAGATTTGCCAGGTAAGAGTACTGGAGTGGGTTGCCATTTCTTTCTCCAGGGAATGTTCCTGACCCAGGGATCGAACCTATATCTCCTGCTTGGCAGGCAGATTCTTTAGGACTGGGCCACCTGGGAAGCCCTCTCAGTTGTTTACAAATATCAGAATAGATCGGTCATACTGAGAGAAGTAAGTCAGACAGAGAAAGACAAATATATATGATATTTCTTTTTGTTTTTTTTTTCTGTTTCCATCACTAAATCTCTTCTTTTTTTTTTTCTAATTTTATTTTATTTTTAAACTATTTCTTATATGTGGAATCTTAAAAAAAATGATAAAATTAAAATTATTTACAAAACAGAAACAGACTTACAGACTTAGAGATTGAATTTATTGCTGCCAGAGGGGAAGGGTGGGAGGAGAGATAGTCAGGGAGTCTGGGACTGACACGTACACACTGCTCTATTTTAAATGGATGACCCACAAGGACCCACTGGGGACTCTGCTCCATATCACATAACATGGAAGAGACTCTGCTCCGTATTACATAAATGCAAAAAGAATTTGAAAAAGAGTAGAGAAGTGTGTATGTATAACTGAATCACTTTGCTGTATCCCTGAAACTACCACGACATTGTTAATCAACTATACTCCTATGTAAAACTAAAAGTTTAAAGAAATGGATTGAGAGGGAGGAAACTGGAGAACTTGAGGGGCTAACAAGTTGAGAAAACACTACCTCTTTTTATCTGGTTAGCCCGCAAACATAACCTTGATCCAAGATACAACCAAAGTTGAACATGCTTCTTCACATAGAAAAATTAGGAGCAACTTTAATAACTGCCTGCTGTATAATTGAATTGATTCCTTGAAAACTTTATGGAAGGTTTCAAACTGAAGTTCCACATACAAGGGCTTTCCATAGTCACTGAGTTCTGAATCACTGCTAGACAGGACTGGAGAGGATGGAATGCCTTACACTATTCCCTTTGGTTAATCAGCCTCTAGGGCAGCCAGAGGTCCCCATGCGAAAACCACAGGTGTCATCTTGAACTCAGGAGCTACCGAAAGCACAGTGGACCGAAGTTGTTCACTCCTGCTCAAGAGAGCCACCTACTGTGTTCCTCTTACACTGTCCATGTACAGCCTAGGTAAAACAGGACTTGGGGGTGGGGGGTGGAGAAATTACATTTTTAATAATTCAGAATTATCTTAGTGGCCTTTTTCAATTATAGAATATAAGGTCTAATCCGTAACTTTGAGAATCTATCCATGACTTTCATTTATAAAGTATAATAAAATCAATCTGTGACTTTCTATCTAAAGTGCAATAGTTCTTATAGAAAAGTATTCATTTGACTAGATATGTAAAATGCTAGAGGGCACTAGTAATGAAAAATCTAGCCAAGATAAAAGTATCTTTCCAACGATGAAGGAAGTCAGTGACTGGAGAGAAGGGAGAGATGAAGGATATTTCAAATAGGCCACATCCTTCTAGTTCACATTCAGAATCAGCTCTACCTAAAGGTCCCTGAGTGTAACATTTATTCTGATATTTAGAAGATGGCACGGGATTGGAGACTCATTTCTAACCAACCAATCAAACTATATGATTTTGCACAAATCCATTTATCTCTCTGAACCTCAGTTTAAGCATCTTAAATGCAAGGACAATAGACTGGATCAAAGGCTTACAACTACATGTTTAAATAAATGTTGCCAGAACACAAGTAAATGGAAAAAGATAAAATCAGAGTGATTTCAGAGCGCTCCTAAGGAGCCTTAAGGCTCTGTGGGACTCAGTCTGCCAATGACTAGACCAAGTGATTTCTTAGACATTCTCGGAATTAACATTCTATTACTCTAAATGAAAACAGGTTAAACAACGAAACCCAGAGCTCTATGTCTCCACCTATATAATATGTCCATGAGGTTCAGCACTGTGAAAACTGGCCCAAGTTGTGTCATTCCAAATGTGAGAAAGAGAAAATAACAAGAAGGAAAAATTGGTTGGCTCTGACAGAACCAAACAGAAGGTGATTAGTATTTTTGGATTGTTGCCAGAGCTCTAGCCTCCCCTCGGAAAAATTGCACATGCAGGGCACCAATCTCCTTCTAATGAAAAGAGATGGAATGCACAGAAGGACTTGCTAATACAAATGTTCTTAAACTTGAACTCAGCAGGATCAACTTGTATGGTGAGACATTTCTGACACCGAGAGAAAAAAAAAGTGCTTAGTATGAAACCTTTGTGCTCACAGCAGTCTTGGCCCTGTTTATTGCTTTGTGAACTAATGTAAATTGAATAGAGCAACACACTCAAACCACACTGGACTTGATAGTATAAATGAGGAAAAGATGGGGAGTGAGAGTGCAATTTCATTTTTATTCCATGAAGTCAACACATTATATAAGTGTCCAGAGCTCTCCTCACACTTTCTCCCCTAAACTCAGCCTCCCAACTTCTTACTGTTCTCATCACACATCCAGTCCTGAGTGATGCCAGAAATTGTATCACAGTTAATGGCTTATGATTATTAAGGGAAATGGACTTTTTACTGAACTCTTATCTTCAACAATTCTGGTTCCATTCCTTTGCTTTCTTTAGTCTTGACATAGAGCTCTTTGCATATTCATTCTTGACATGCCCAGTTTCCTTAAGGAAATATTTGGGGGTACTGTCAATTCTCAGTAGATATGTCTTTGGTAAAATAGATATATTTCCTGTGTTAGTTGTCTACTCTTGCATAACAAATCACTCCAAAATTTAGTGGCTTAAACAGTACATATATATTATTCCGCAGAGTATCTATGGGTCAAGAATTCGGGAGCTGGATGATTTTCACCTGACATCCCTCATGAGGCTGCAATCAAGTTGTTGGCCAAGGTTACAGTCATCTGAAGGCACATCTGGGGCTGGAGGGTCCACTTACAAAATGGCTCACATAGTTGTTGGCAGGACGCCTACATTCCTCATTGCTCTTGATACATGGTCTTAGTTCCTCACCATATGAATCTTTCAATAGGGCTGCTTGAGTGTCTTTACAACATGGTAGCTGCTTTCCCCTAGAGTGAATGACCAAAAGACAGACAGCAAGGAGACCATAATGCTTCTTATAATCTAGTCCCAGGGGCACACTCCATTGCTTCTAGAATATTCTGTTCATTACAAATGAATCACTAAAGCTGAACCCATGGGGTGAAGGGGAAAGATCAGCCTCCATCTATTTAAGGCAGGATTATCAAGGTATGTGTGGACATATTTTGAAACCTCCAGCCTCCCTTCAGGCTAACCTAGAATATGAAAATGGAAACTTTGAAAACAAATTACTGCAAGAACGGCAACTCAAATGACCAAAGACTTTTATGCAGGATTTTGTTAGTCCACAGTGACACATTCCACACAAAGTATTGGTTTCAGTTCAGTTCAGTTTAGTTCAGTCACCCAGTCATGTCTGACTCTTTGCGACCCCATGAACCTCAGCATGCCAGGTCTCCCTGTCCATCACCAACTCCCAGAGTCCACCCAAACCCATGTCCATCGAGTCGGTGATGCCATCCAACCATCTCATCCTCTGTCATCCCCTTCTCCTCCTGCCTTCAATCTTTCGCAGCAGCAGGGTCTTTTCAAATGAGTCAGCTCCTCGCATCAGGTGGCCAAAGTATTGGAGTTTCAGCCTCAATATCAGTCCTTCCAATGAACACCCAGGACTGATCTCCTTTAGGATGGACTGACTGGATCTCCTTGCAGTTCAAGGGACTCTCAAGAGTCTTCTCCAACACCACAGTTCAAAAGCATTGGTTTATAGATCATTAATTATTAATACTTGACAAGATTGAGTTTGGGAAACAGAAGATCTGTAACATAAACTTTAAGAAGTAGAAAGAATTGCAGGTTTCTCTGTAATGATGGTGTAAAAGAATAGGGAAATTATTTAATTCACAGAACACACCTGAAGTTTACAGGAATATGCCTTAGAACTTCTCTGCTAGTACAATGCAGGGAAGTAAAAACAGAGACATTAATAATCATCTAAGATGCTAACAATAATGTTAAGCTGGTAATGAAGAAGAAGAAATTGAAGTGAGTGCTTAGTGAGTGCAGTCGTTTCTTCTTTGAAATTACTTTTATGATTTTCCCAAATTTTGAAATAGCCGATGGAAAAAAAGAAGTAGCAAAAACTGTGCCATTTTAATTGCATGTGTTGGGGTTGGGAGGAAGAGATCAAAGCTTAAAATTAGCATACCAAAGCCAAAATTAATTTTTGCCAAAAGTAAGTAAACAAAAAGCAGTCAAATTAGGTTTTCTCTCATAGAGACAATCAACTTGTTTGTGTTATTTTATTTGTTCATTTTCCAACTGGTTGTTTCAGCAACACACAAATATAGCATCTCCTCTCCCTTCCCAGGGCTTCCCAGGTGGGTGCTAGTGATTAAGAACCTGCCTGCCAATGCAGGAGACATAAAAGATGTGGTTTGATCCCTGGGTCAGGAAGATATCCTGGAGGGGGTCATAGCAACCTACTCCAGCATTCTCACCTGGAGAATCCCTTGGATAGAGGATCCTGGAGGCACATGCACTCCCTTTCCCAGCAATAAATAAATAAAATGATTTTCTTGGTAGAGCCAAAGACATTTATACTCATGAAACAAACTCTTTTTAAGCCTCACTGATAAAGAAAGATGTGTCTACAAATTTCTTAAATAAATACTGCTCCTTCTTAGCAAGTAACTAGCTGTGGTGGATTAAATAATAGACAAGAAATGGTAAGGAGTTTCCATGCTTCCTGACATTTATCTCTTGATATGCTCAGTCACTAAGTTATGCCTGAGTCTTCTGTGACCCCATGAACAGTAGCCCAGCAAACTCCTCCATCCATGGGATTTCCCAGGCAAGAATACTTGAGTGGATTCCAATTCCTCCATATGTCTTGATGGGGATCATTCATTTACCCGCTCCTGAGCTGTCCAGCTAAGAACCCTGTATTTCCTCAATGAATAACACTTCTCCCATCTGCACCTGCTGCTGCTGCTGCTGCTGCTAAGTCGCGTCAGTCGTGTCAGATTCTGTGCGACCCCATAGACGGCAGCCCACCAGGCTCCCCCATCCCTGGGATTCTCCAGGTGAGAACACTGGAGTGGGTTACCATGTCCTTCTCCAATGCATCAAAGTGAAAAGTGAAACTGAAGTCGCTCAGTCGTGTCCGACTCTTAGCGACCCCATGGACTGCAGCCTACCAGGCTCCTCCGTCCATGGGATTTTCCAGGCAAGAGTACTGGAGTAGGGTGCCATTGCCTTCTCCGCCCATCTGTACCTATTTGCCTCCTATTCAAATGTCTCCCAGACACCAATGTACCTTTTGCTTCAGACAGATTTTAGTTTTTTTAGCACCTACCATCCAAGAGACAGTCTGCAGTGTCTCAAGTTGAATGAGTGTAAAGAATTTTGTGAATGGAAGAGACTCTTTGAAAAAACCAATTCTCTCCTGTTGTCTAAATAGCCTTGCTTTTCCAAGAGAGGCTCAAGAACTAGAGACTGTGAGTCAAGCAGAAATCTCAGGCACCACTGCAGACCTACAGGATCAGAATCAAGGTTTGTTATAAATTAAGTCCTTGTTTGACTCCCATGTGTGCTGAAGTTGGAGAAGCTGTGGAATTTGAATAAAAACATTTACATACTGGATAAACAACAAACTGTTCACAGGAGCTAAACCACTGGCTGTTTCCCCCTTAGCAGGTTGTACAAGAAATGTCAGCCTAGACTCAGCCTAGAGTGCAGAACAAAGATTGCTGGATGCCACAGAAATGTTCACATCCTTGTGACTTACCTCCTTGTGTGGCGGGGGCTTGGGCTATCTGACCAGGCCATCAAGACCAGACAGACCAGTGTTTCAGCTAAGAGCTCCTAGCAGAGGTTTACAAATAAAATCCTTCCAACAGAATAATCCTGGCTGGAGGGAAAGGCACAAAGCCATAGCATTTATCCAGGTTATGGGAAAGGGAGAACCAATTCAGACCTTTTTAGTTCTGTTAGTTTCCTGGGCTCACTCAGCTTCCTGTCTCTCTGTTGAATTGTACACGAAAAGGCTGGCAACTTGTAAGTGTGTATACAAAGGACCAGTGGTGCACTATTAAAGGTGAAAAGGCATAGATACTCTATCTGTAACCCAAAATGCTCTATTTGAGACTGACACAGAGTTACTTTATAGGTTCACATTTGAAAGTAACACTCATAAAATAAATGATTGAAAGTGATCATAATTTAAAAGTTAGTAAAAGGGCACCAGGCCCAGGTAGGGGAGGATATTTTATGATCTGTGCCAGGATGAACAAACACGGAAAACCGGACACCATTCCCATTCCTTTGGCCAGTGCAGATTTTATTGTTATACATTACCACAGCCCTCTCTCCTCCCCTCACTGTCCTCAACCAAGACATAATCTAGAATCCTTATCAGTAGTGTTTCTTTGAGCACTTCCAGCCTATCCAGAATGATATACAAGGTCTTTGCCATCTGGCCTTGAACCAGAACATTTTTGTGCATCTGTGCTAAGTCGCTTCAGTCATGTCTGACTTTTTGCAATCCTATGGACTGTGGCCCACCAGGCTTCTTTCTCCATGGGATTCTCCAGGCAAGAATACTGGAATGGGTTGCCATGCCCTCCTCCAGAGGGATCTTCCCAACCCAGAGATTGAATCCTTGTTTCCTGCATGGCAGGTGGCTTCTTTACTGCTAGACCAGTGGGGAAATCCCAAAAAAGCATCTTCAGGTATCCTTATTTTGAGCAAACCTATCAAATTGACTTCTTTCAATAATATTCCAAGAAAACTTAAATGGGCCAAAGTATGGAGAAAAACTTCTCCATTTTTTTAATGTTTCCTTCTAAGTGGAGGGAGCTCCACTCCTGTGAAACTTTTAGTCAGTTTTATTTATTCTGCCCCAGTAAGGGAGGACTAAATTATGTGATTGTCAAATTTGCAAAGAATAAACTAGATGACATCCATAGCTCATTTCTTCCCATTTTACTTTTGGGAGGAGGATTCTCAGCATCTCTATTCCATGTGTTTTTCTCTGTGTAAATTTTTTTCTTGATAAAGCCTGTCCCACCCAAGTTGAACATCAATCAATGGGACTCTTTGGTCCTTACATTACATTTTCCCTGAGGAAAATGAAACAAGGAAATGAAGTTGCATATTAGATTATACGTAATATAGAAATAAAAGAAAAGTTACTGGGGAAATAATAAAGAGCTCCTTTATGCATTTCAGTGTCATGTACCTTCACACCAAAAAGCCGTACGAAACTGTTTGTTTTTCTTTTTTAACTCCAAGAATGATGAGTGGGACTCAGCGTAAACCTGAAAGAATCACAAATCTTAAAGGGAAAATCCATATCACTCAATCCAGAGCAGCAGTGTTTGGCAGAAAGAATAGAGATAACACACCTTGAAGGTCAGCTAGTGCTTAATGCTGACTCCAACCTTCTTGGCTGGGGTCACTTGGCTGACATTTTCTACTGTGAGAATGTCATAATAGGCACAGAAATTTTCCCAGCTTCATACCTGGGGGTAAAAGTGTGTGGATTGTTATAATAATGGTTCCAAATACATCCTGTCTCCCCATGTCCATTATGAGTCTGTCACTCCTTCCATCAAGAGACAGAGTCATTTTCTTACCCTTTTCACCTGACCTCATGACTTGCTTTGACCAATAGAATGCTCCAGAAGTGAAACTGCATGACATTGTCCAATAAGACTTAAGGGGACTTGCACCTTTCATTTTACCCTCTTGGATTTCTCATTACTATGTAAGGAAGCCCAAGATAAACTATTGCATGATGAGAATCATCAAGAAAAAGAATGAGCCTGACAACTAGCATCAAGGTTCCAGACAGGTGAATGAGGTTATCTTAAATGCTGCAGACCCAGTTAAGTTCCTAGGTGATTAGAGCCACATGAGTGACCACAGATAAGACCAGCAGAATAACAACCAAGCTGAGCTCAACAACCCCAAAAATCATGAGAAATAATAAATCTGTTATTACTAACTTTATTTTTATTTAATTTTTATATTTTTTATGGGCTTCCCCAGTGGCACTAGTGGTCAAGAACTTGCCTGCCAATGCAAGAGACACAAGAGTTGCAGATTCTATCCCTAGGTTGGGAGGATCCCTTGAAAGAGGGCACAACAACTCACTCTAGTATTTTTGCCTGGAAAATCCCGTGAACAGAGAAGTTTGGTGGGCTACAGTCCACAGGGTCACAAAAAGTCAGACATGACTGAAGTGACTGAGCATTACTTTTATATAATTTTTAAAGGCTACTTTCCATTTAAAGGCTACTTTCCATTTCCAATAATTGAAATAATTCCAATTATTTTAAAAATTGGCTATATTCCCCACATTGTACAATATAGTCTTGAGTCTTATCTTACATAAATCATTGTTTAAGTCTTTATATTTGGGGGTGTTTTGTAATACTACAAAGGCTAACTGGTGTAAGGGGTGTGTTTCTCTGTGGACATGAAGGTTTTCTCCAGAATCTGTCTCACTACTAACTATGAAAGTCCTGTATCTTTGCCTTTAAACCTGTACAAGTACCAAAAGACTTCCTCTTTTATCAGACACTGCATTTTCCTTCCCTCTCTCCCTTAGGCTCCTTTACCGGGAACCTACTTAATTTTGCATCAAGAATTTTTAGGAGTAGCTACAGTTGACTAAGTTCATTTCCCATTTTTATTGTCCTCTTAATTAAAAACATATCCCCTCTCTCGGATTCATAGTTCCACCATCAAAAATATCTTCTTTTCCTCCCATATTCTCCAAAGTAATTGAAGAGCAAAGTGGGGGAAGGTGGGGCACACATTTCTTGTGAGAGCAAATGCATTTTTTTTTTTCCTGGACAAGTCCTTATCTTGTCAATGGCACAAGCCACTCTGGCTGTTCCTAGCTATGCACAGGGGCTAAACACTGCTAATTAGAGAAAGGCCAGCCTCAAAGGATTTCACTCAGGTTCCAGCTTGCAAATGGGGTTTGTGTGTTTGGATTTAGATTTAGAGTGAATCAAAGCTTTCCTCTGCACATTGACTTGAAGTTCTTTTCTTTAAACCCAGCCAAAATGGAGTACTCTCTCTTATGTGTCAGAACACACACATAGCAAAGATGATAAACTCTTTTAAAGTCTAGATAAAGGGTTTGAGTTGATATCTTCCAGCTGAAGGAGAATTGGAGACTCATATTTGCAATTTCTCTGCCTTCTTAGAGCCTATTAGCACCAAATCTGTGTACTTTTTTGAGGGAGTGGTGACAAACAACTGGAGGAAAAGTCAAAGAAGTATTCAAAGCAATGTGTTCTTTGATCTATGTAATGGCTAACAGTCCATGCATATTTTCATAGATTCATAGGATCATTTTAGAAATCTTATACACTGATATCTGTTGACTATTTACTGTGTAAATTTGTTCTTAATTCTTAAAGCAATCATAAGAGATGAAGTGAAGTGAAAGTCGTAAAAGGTGAAGTGAAGTGAAAATTGCTCAGTCATGTCCCACTCTTTGTGACCCCCATGGACTATATAGTCCATGGAATTCTCCAGGCCAGAATACTGGAATGGGTAGCCTTTCCCTTCTCCAATGGATTTTCCCAATCCAGGGATCAAACCCAGGTCTCCCTCATTGCAGGCTGATTCTTTACCAGCTGAGCCACCAGGGAAGTCCAAGAACCCTGGAGTGGGCAGTCTATCCCTTCTCCAGTGTATCTTCCAGACTCAGGAATTGAACCAGGGTCTCCTGCACTGCAGGCAGATTCTTTAGTAGAACTATTATCTCTTTTTTGTCCTATTATCTCTTTTTTGTAGATCAGATATATAAGAAGGAGGTTAAGAAACTAACCATGTCATGCTGCCACTTATGCTTGATCTCTGTCCCATAAAGAGCAGATCATGGAAGGACAGTCATTCATGAAAAGTTCTTCTACCATAAATACTTACATATTAACTGTGGCATTCTGATTTAAACTGCAAAGAATTAGCCCTACATTATATAAATCACAGTTGAGGCATGAACCCTAGAATCTTAGAACATTACTTTGCCAACAAAGGTTCATATAGTCAAAGCTATGGTTGTTCCAGTAGTCTTGTATAGATGTGAGAGTTGGACCGTAAAGAAGGCTGAGCTCGAAGAACTGATGCTTTCAAACTGTGGTGTTGGAGAAGACTCTTGAGAATCCCCTGGGCTACAAGGAGATCAAACCAGTCAATCCTAGAGGAAATCAACCCTGAATATTCATTGAAAGGACTAATGCTGAAGCTGAAGCTCCAACACTTTGGCCACTTGATGTGAAGAGCTGACTCATTAGAAAAGACACTGACGCTGGGAAAGATTGAAGGCAGGAAGAGAAGGGGACAACAGAAGACAAGATGGTTGGTTGGATCACTAACTCAATGGACATGAGTTTGAGCAAGCTCTGGGAGATGGTAAAGAGGACAGGGAAACCTGGAGTGCTGCAGTCCATGGGGTCACAAAGAGTCAGACATGGCCGAGCGACTGAACAACAACAGGAGATCATTTGGTCCAGTTCCTTTATTTTGCACATAATGAGATGAAAGCTTAAGAGAAAAAAATGTGATTAGGTAAAGGTCACACCAGGGTCACTGGTAAACTGGTTTAGAACCAGTTGCAACCACACTAAAGCACATGGTACACAGTCATAAAGGAGTTTCACTTGGAGAGTGTTGGCTTGATCCCCAAGAAGTTTCACACTCAGGATGGCACCCATTTTGCTGAATTTATCATCATCAGAGACATGGCCAACAGCCTTACACTTTCTGAAATTTACATTTATTTTTACCATATGCTAGGGGATATATGTCTAAGAGGTCAAATCAAACTAATGAAACTCACAGATTGAAGTACCATAAACCAGAGTGAAGATTCTTTTACTCTGAAGAATATGTTGTCCCTTCTCTGCCAAATACACAGTATAGTAGTTAAAATATTGAAATCTCTTCCTGAAAAACAGAGTTGTGCTTTAAAATAAGACAAGCATATCCACAGACCAAAAGCAGAAGCGAAAACCCAGAAATAATTAGAAGTAGAAGCCACCTACAGATGTCCAGAACCAGAGATGAGAAGAGGCAGCTGGGAGTTCACCACTTCCAGTGTAAAACGGAGTTTCTCAACCTCAGCATCAGGGACATCTGGGGCTTAATAATTCTCAGTAGGAGTCATTCTGTACATTGCAGGATATTTAGCAGAACCCCTGCTCTCTACCCCTCTCTCTCTGTCCCCTACCAGTCACCATAACCAAAAATATCTCCAGACATCACCAAAATCACCCCCAGTTGAGAACCATGAAGGTCATCTTAAACATACATTACAAACGGTGGGGCTCTAGAGCAGACTCACTTTGTAAAACCAAGGGTTCAGGTAACATATATTAACTTACAAACAGAAGCATCCAAACCACCATCACTATCTAGGTAAGGCCAGCTGTTGTCACACCATGCTTGGGGGATAGGCAGAACAAAGACAGCCACCCTGCCAAAGTCCTGGCCATGTCTTCAACTGGCACAGAGGACTAGATCAGTGATTTCCTGGTATCCCCATAAGTCGCCCATGTCTCCAGTTTTTGTGAGGTCATTTCAATCTCTCATGGACCAACATCAATAACCTTCTGTCAAACCCCCAATCCAATGTTCTCTGCATCATAGCCTGAAGCCCACTCAGACTATTAGTTTAACATATAATAACCTAGCACAAACTAGGATAAAATGGGTGTGACATGAATAAATGAACAGGGTGAATGAACTAGCCTGAAGTGAGCACCTATTATGTACTAGGTTCTGAACAGGGTTTGTTACAACATGAACTTTGACATCACACAGACCTGGGCTTTGATCCTCAATATGCTTCTCACTAACTGCGAAACCTTGGGACTGTTACTTTACTTCTCTGGGCTTCATTTTCATTCATAGGAAACAGAGATAACAATGAAACTTTTAGCATATTGCCTTACATACAGTATGGTTTTCATTTTGTTTCTATTTTCCAGTAGAACACTTAGCGACCATTTAATTCTGATAACCCATAAAATGAAGGGCTTTCCTGGTAGGTCAGTGGTAAAGAATCTGCCTGCAATGCCAGTGACATGGGTTCGATCCCTGGGTCGGGAAGATCCTCTGAAGAAGGAAATAGCAGTTCACTCCAGTATTCATGCCTTGGGAAGTCCCATGTACAGAGGAGCCTGAAGGGCTACAGTCCAAAGGTCTGAAAAGAGTCAGACATGACATAGGGACTGAGTATGCAGGAGAACAACTTACCCTAACCCCCAGTGTGATGGTATTTGCAAGTGGGGTCTCTGGGAGACAATAGGTTTAAATGGTGTCATGAGGATGGGCTCTCATGTTGGGATTAGTGCCCTCATAAGAAGAGAAAGAGATGCCAGAGCACCCCTGCCCCCGTTGCCCTCACTATTTGAGGACAAAAGGAGAGAATAGCTGCCTACAAGTCAGGAAGGCACCTCACCAGAACCCTGCCAGGCTGGTTCCTTGATTATGGATGCCTAGTCTCCAGAACTGTGGGAGAAATAGATTTCTGCTGTTGAAACTACCCAATCTATGGCATTTTGTTACAACAGCCCAAGCAGACGAAGGGAGAACCAATAGAAATCACCATTTCATGGAAGTGTAGCCTCAATTTTCTAATCATAAAGTTTCTTCAAAGAATCAGGGGGTAGATGGCAGAAGATAGAAGGAAGGCTGAGTACACTGACTTCTTTTGGGCCACCTGTTAGGCTCCAACACATCTGGCCCCCTTTTTAAACATAAAGAAAAGCAAACGTAATAAAAAGCTAACATATTAAAGGCTTATCTATCAGTGGAAAGTACTTGTTTTTGTTTCCAGGAATAATTTTCCTACTGTGGAGTGTTTGCTCCCTCCAGCACCAAAACTGGTTTTATCTGTAGGCATTCATGAGTCTCTTTTGTTGCCAGAAATAAAGAGCTACATAGGCTACCTTGGGTCATGGAATTGACCATACAGCACAAAGGGAATTAATGAAGGCAAGGAACTGACTGAAAAAGGAGAATGGACCCCATCCCCTTGACTATAGTTTCTGTTCCTAGTATAGTCAGCTTTGTTCATTTGTTTGTTTGTTTGTTTGTTTGTTTGTTTTGTGTAATCTCTTGGTGAGGGAGAAGGCAAGATCTTGTGCTTCAGAACTTGTCTACATTACACTATCCCCTACTAAGGTGTCAAGATTTAGCAAATAAAATTGCAGGAAGCAATATTTGGGACTTACTTATACTAGAAATACTTACCATTTATCTGAAATATGAATATATCCAGGTGTCCTGTATTTTAGGTTTCCCAGGTGGTGCTAGTGGTGAAGAACCTGTCTGTCAATGCAGGAGACCTAAGAGATCTGGGTTTGATCCCTCAGTTGGGAAGATCCCCTGGAGGAGGGTATGGCAACCCATTCCAGTATTCTTGCCTGGAGAATCCCATTGACAGAGGAGCCTGGCGGGCTACAGTCCATTGAGTCACAAAGAGTCAAACACACCTGAAGCAACTTGGCATGCATGCATGTCCTATATTTTATCTGGCAACAATTCTCCCCACTCAAACAGACTGAGTGAAGCAGCTTCACAAAGATGAGATGGCCAGGTACCCTCAGTGATGGGCCCAGCCCAATGTTTAATGGACATCTGTCTGAAATACACCTGTGATCACTGTTTTAACAGACAAAGACATGAAGCACAATTGACCATGTCTTGATCATACAGGGTCACCACTGTCAATTTCAGTTCTGTGTTCAAAGCTTATTACTACATGCAGCTCCTAGCCCCTGCACTGGAATTTCCATTTCTTGGCTGCTTTTTCCAGCTTTAAGCTAACTCCCCATCACATCTTGCTGCTGGCCATATGCTTGGTTCTTCCTTTCAAATGTATAGAGTTACACTGGTAACAACCATCAGCTAGAACAAGAGTAAATAGAGACTCCAAGGAAGAGCATTAAGGAATTTCATGAGACTCCACTTGAACATAGCATCTCAGAGTTTCAAAACTTGTGAGTTCTAATACTTGGATTTTTATGGCGTTGGCTGTTCAGAGATATTGTTGTATTTAGAGAAGGGAGAAAATGCATTTATTTATTGTCACTGAGTAGCGTTCCAGATTCTCTGCTGTATGTGACACATAAACTACCAGTGTGCTTCAGACACAGGACATTGAAAAATGGCTAAATTCCTTTAAAAAAATTATTTTTGAAGTATAGTTGATTGACAATATTATGTTAGTTTCAGGTATTCAGAAAAGTGATTCGAATTTGCCTGCCAATGCAGAATACGCAGGAGATGTGTGTTTGATCCCTGGGCATAGAAGATCCCCTGGAGGAGGAAATGGCAACCCACTCCAGTATTCTTGCCTGAAAAATTTCATGGACAGAGGAGCCTGGCAGGCTACAGTCCAAAGGAGTTGGACGTGACTGAGCACACATGCACATGTGTGTGAATGTGTGTGTATGTGTATGTGTGTGTATGTGTGTGTATTCCTCTTGAGATTTTTTTTCCCTTGTAGGTTATTACAAAATAACGAGTAGAATGTGCTATGCTATACAGTAGGACCTTGTTGGTTATCCGTTTTATATATGATGGGATGGCTAACTTCCTAATAGGAGAGGTCTATTACTCTATTTTTTAAAAATCTTATAACATTATGTAATCCTTAATTTCCCAGGCTCTTCTGGAGTGGGAAAAGATGACCGGGGTTAAAGGTACCAATTAAAACCATAATTCAAATAAAAAAATTCTGAGCTTCCCCCAGTGTAATTGCTGACACCTTAAAACTGCACCTTACCAAGCTTACCACAGCCCATTTCTCCTCCTGTAACCACTCCCCGTTGGATCAGTGACACTACCATCACAGAGCTGTCCAAGCCAGTAATCTGGGGGTCCCACTTAACCTCTTCTTCTTCCTTAAAATGAATAATCATGAGTCTGGTCAATTTTGCCTACTGATTACACTATTAATCTTTTCCTTCTTTCTATCAATTACCCCTTCCCTGATTGGGTCTTTTAAATCTGCTGGGACTATGCAAATAGCTTTCTATTTATCTCCCACTTTCAATCCTGTGTCCTCTGCCCCCACAAATCAATTGCGTGCACCGTCATCAGAATATTCTATATGAAGTACAAATCCATCCATGTCACTGACCCCAGGATAGCCAGATTCTCCTAAACTTGTGAGCCTAATCTCCCACTGGTCTTCTTCAACTGACCTTGAACTTTACACTCTGCAGAAGCAGTTTTTATTTCATCTCCCATGCAGCACTATTTCACACCTCAGTAGCTTTGCTAATACTGTGTCCTCTGCGAGAAACACTCTTAGCAACTGTATGCTTCGCCAACTTCTGCGAATGTCTTTCAAAACTCTGTTCAGTCATTCTCAGCTCTATCCCCTCTTGACCTAAACCTCAAACTGGATTAAGTGCTTCTTTTTTGTATCCCTGAGACATCTGGGATCTCTCCTTCTTACAACACTTACTGCATAACATCAAAATGATCTGGGTGAACTTTCCTTGAACTAGACTCCCAGCCTCTTGAGGGTAAGGGTTTTATTGCTCATTCTATGTCTTAAGTACTTAGGACAGTGCCTTTTACATGAGAGATGCTGAATGTCACTGGATCTGCCTGAGGAAACTGGGACATGCTCTTGAAAGTCCTTGAGTTCCTCTTCTCCATTATCCATGTGGATCTTTGCTCAACTTCAGGCAGTCCCATTCTGTAGAAGCTGCTGTCATGGCTGATATAGATAATGTTGAATCTTGGCAATTTAAGCTACAGGAGATGCTGAAGGGGTGCTTCTGCTCAGATAGATGAAAGCTGCATTCCTCCCTGATATCCCATCTTTTCCAAGACACCCTACCACACAGGCTTTATATTTATATTGTTCCTAGTACCTACTTATCATATAATCAAACTTATTTTGTTATACTTAATATCCCAGCACCCTATAGTACCAACTTGGGAGTGCTCCCTGAGGAGTACTTGAAGAACCATGTACATGGCATCCTCTAGTGCCTACAGAAAGCCCTGCTCACCACTGACCAACCTTGTCCCTCACAGAATCCAGGAATCACTCCTTCATCTTCCAGGTAGGTGCCTGCCCTGCCCATCAGGAACAGTATTAAGATGATACAGTTTGTTTTTATCATCTTAACTTCTGACAAAGCTTATATACTGTGCATAAAGTTTAAACCTCATTGTTCTGGGACCTTCAGTACCAGGATCCTTAAAAAGCCAGTCCAAGGTTTTGTCTCAGAGCTCCACTAATTTTCAAGCAGATAAGATTCCTCTAGACTTCTCTCTTGGGCATCCCATTCTTTATAGGGAATGTGTTGCACTCCAAACCTCTCATACTTTTTCTTGGAAATGAAGCAGCTGCCCCTCTCAGAGGGGATCAGGATATCTCCTGCACTGTGAGGCTCTTAAAGCATTATTCCAGCTCTGCTGCCATCAATATTCTTGATTGATGACAGCTAGGTTATAGAATGGCTTTAGCCCTATTGCACAAAATCTGTACTTTCCTCACTCACTGATCATGCATGTATCTGAATCCCTCATATCTCCTAGCAAAGTGTAGCTGTTCAAACAAGTTCCCTGATTACCCTAGAGAGCAGAGTTTTAAAATTCAGTAAGTAACCCATAGAGGAACCTGGCAGGCTACAGTCAGTGGGGCTGCAAAGAATCAAACACGACTGAGGGACTGAGCACACACATACAAATAACCCACAAACCCTTAAATATATTCTTTATGGTTAAATGATTAGTATAGCAATCCTATATACGATTTGGGCTTTGGTTTCTCAGTTCAGTTCAGTTCAGTCACTCAATCATGTCCGACTCTTTGCGACCCCATGAATTGCAGCACGCCAGGCCTCCCTGTCCATCACCAACTCCCGGAGTTCACTCAAACTCACATCCATCGAGTCGGTGATGCCATCCAGCCATCTCATCCTCTGCCATCCCCTTCTCCTACTGCCCTGAATCCCTCCCAGCATCAGAGTCTTTTCCAGTGAGTCAACTCTTCGAGTGAGGTGGCCAAAATATTGGAGTTTCAGCTTCAGCATCATTCCCTCCAAAGAAATCCCAGAGCTGATCTCCTTCAGAATGGACTGGTTGGATCTCCTTGCAGTCCAAGGGACTCTCAAGAGTCTTCTCCAACACCACACTTCAAAAGCATCAATTCTTGGCACTCAGCTTTCTTCACAGTCCAACTCTCACATCCATACATGACCACTGGAAAAACCATAGCCTTGACTAGATGTTTGGTTTCTCAACCTAATCTCAAAGATACTATTCTTTGGTGATTGTTCTCTTCTTACACATTTGTCCAGGCCTCTTTTCCCTGGAGATACTATATATATATTTATAAGAAATCTTCTAATCAACAAGGACCTACTGTATAGCACAAGGAACTCTACTCAATATTCTGTGATAATATATAGGAGAAAAGAATTGGAAAAAGAATGAATATATGTATATACATAGCAGAATCACTTTTAACTAACAGAACATTGTTAATCAACTATAACCCAATAAAAATTTTAAAAAGATATCATCTTTCTCCTCCTTGAAAGCAAACCACAAGGAAGCCCACAGCAGGCAAGGATTTATGGTTGGATTAATTAGAAACTAAATTAAGAGGTTTAGAGTTTTTAATTATTTATTAGTGCATAACACACTACCTCAACACTTAGTGACTTAATACAGCAATCATTTTATTATATCTCACAATTTTGAGGGTCAGGAATTCACACAGGCTCAGTTGCATAAACCCTATATTCCTTGTAGTGTAAAGTAAGTACACAGTCTTAAAGGAAATCAAACCTGATATTCATTGTGAGAGAGTCAATTCCTAGGAAGGTTGGTTAGAAGTCCAGGGTCACTGAGGAGGAGAAAGGGGTCCAGGGCCCTCGAAAAGGAGAAAGGGGTCTGAGGCTCTCAAGGAGGAGAAAAAGACAAACTTTTTTCCCTACATTGCTTTGTTTTAGTCAGTATAACAGTGTATCTTGCTCATGCTTCTCCTTAACAAGGTTTTCTAACTAATCTTGTTAGCTTAAGACCTATGTTGTGGGAGTGGGTTTGGTAAGACCTTTCTATTGTTAGCTCTTATCTTGTTAATTTAAGATGTATGTTGTGGGAGTGGGTCTGGTAAAAGTATATACAGCCTAGATAAGACCCTCCATCCCCCTTCTGATGTCTCTGTCAGAAGCTTTCTCTGTCCTTTTTCACTTTAATAAAACTCAGATACACAAAATCTCTTGAGTGATCAAGACTGGTCCCTGGTCCCGAAGCTAAATCTTCTTCTCCAGAGATCATGAATCCAATACCATTCACAGTAAGCTATCAGTTGGAAGGCCTGATGGTGAAGCTAAAGCTCCAATACTTAGGCCACCTCATGCAAAGAGTCAACTTATTGGAAAAGACCTTGATGCTGGGAAAGATTAAGGGCAGGAGGAGAAGAAGGTGACAGAGGATGAGATGGTTGGACAGCATCACCGATTCAATGGACATAAGTTTGAGCAAACTCCAGGAGATAGTGAAGGACAGGGAAACCTGGCATGCTGCAGTCCGTGGGGTTGCAAAGAGTCGGACATAGTGACTGAACAGCAACAACAAAGTACACTTACTGCAGGCGGGGGGGGTGGGGGGCAGGTTTCCTTTGGTAGATGGGCTGGTCAGGGTGTTGAAGGCAGCATCAATCACATGGCTGGCACCATGGCAAGGATGTCTGCTAAGCTCAGCTGGGATGGCCAATTAGAGCATCTTTGCATGGTTTTTCCAGGATGGCCAACTCAGAGAAGTCAGATGCTTTCTATGGCTGGCTTCCCGCAGAGCAAGTGCTCCAAAAGACAGGAAGAGGAAGTTGATGGTTTCCAAGGGCAGTATGTGGTCCACTGGAGAAGGGAATGGCAAACCACTTCAGTATTCTTGCCTTGAGAACCCCATGAACAGTATGAAAAGGCAAAATGATAGGATACGGAAAGAGGAACTCCCCAGGTCAGTAGGTGCCCAATATGCTACTGGAGATCAGTGGAGAAATAACTTCAGGAAAAAAAAAAAAAAAATCTATCAGTGGAGAAATAACTCCAGAAAGAATGAAGGGATGGAGCCAAAGTAAAAAGAATACCCAGCTGTGAATGTGACTGGTGATAGAAGCAAGATCTGATAACTGGTGATAGAAGCAAGGTCCAATGCTGTAAAGAGCAATATTGCATAGGAACCTGGAATGTCAGGTCCATGAATCAAGGCAAATTGGAAATGGTCAAACAAGAGATGGCAAGAGTGAATGTCGACATTCTAGGAATCAGCGAACTCAAATGGACTGGAATGGGTGAATTTAACTCAGATGACCATTATATCTACTACTGCGGGCAGGAATCCCTCAGAGATCAAATTGCCAACATCCGCTGGATCATGGAAAAAGCAAGAGAGTTCCAGAAAAACATCTATTTCTACTTTATTGACTATGCCAAAGCCTTTGACTGTGTGGATCACAATAAACTGTGGAAAATTCTGAAAGAGATGGGAATACCAGACCACCTGATCTGCCTCTTGAGAAATTTGTATGCAGGTCAGGAAGCAACAGTTAGAACTGGACATGGAACAACAGACTGGTTCCAAATAGGAAAAGGAGTACGTCAAGGCTGTATATTGTCACCCTGCTTATTTAAATTCTATGCAGAGTACATCATGAGAAACGCTGGACTGGAAGAAACACAAGCTGGAATCAAGATTGCGGGGAGAAATATCAATAACCTCAGATAGGCAGATGACACCACCCTTATGGCAGAAAGTGAAGAGGAACTCAAAAGCCTCTTGATGAAAGTGAAAGTGGAAAGTGAAAAAGTTGGCTTAAAGCTCAATATTCAGAAAACTAAGATCATGGCATCCAGTCCCATCACTTCATGGGAAATAGATGGGGAAACAGTGGAAACAGTGTCAGACTTTATTTTGGGGGGCTACAAAATCACTGCAGATGGTGACTGCAGCCATGAAATTAAAAGACGCTTACTCCTTGGAAGGAAAGTTATGACCAACCTAGATAGCATATTCAAAAGCAGAGACATCACTTTGCCAACAAAGATCCGTCTAGTCAAGGCTACGGTTTTTCCTGTGGTCATGTATGGATGTGAGAGTTGGACTGTGAAGAAGGCTGAACGCCGAAGAATTGATGCTTTTAAACTGTGGTGTTGGAGAAGACTCTTGAGAGTCCCTTGGACTGCAAGGAGATCCGACCAGTCCATTCTGAAGGAGATCAGCCCTGGGATTTCTTTGGAGGGAAGGATGCTAAAGCTGAAACTCCAGTACTTTGGCCACCTCATGCGAAGAGCTGAGCTGAGTCTTTTCATTGGAAAAGACTCTGATGCTGGGAGGAATTGGGGGCAGGAGGAGAAGGGGACGACAGAGGATGAGATGGCTGGATGGCATCACTGACTCGATGGACTTGAGTTTGAGTGAACTCCAGGAGTTGGTGATGGACAGGGAGGCCTGGCATGCTGCGATTCATGGGGTCACAAAGAGTCGGACATGACTGAGCGACTGAACTGAAGGGCAGTACAGGGTCACTTCTACCATTGTCGATTGATCCAGCAGCCCCAGAACTCCCCTGGTATTACAAGGAGGGGATGTAGACCTGACCTCTCGATGGGAAGAACAGAAAAGAGTCTGCAGCCAATGTTTAATGTCACTCTCAGAGCGTCTCCTCAGATACTGTCAGAGAAAACAAGACATCATGTCATTCTTCACCTGAGCAAATACTTCCTGGATGTTCACTACTGAGGGCGGGACACCATGCTGGCTTCTGGGCTGAGACTGCAAACTAGTGGGTCACACATTAGGGCAGCTTCCAGACATAGTCAATGGTTCTGGAGGGTTTATTCTTAAGTATTTGAATTAACTGTCAAGGTTTAAAAGTTGGAGGGTTTCACATAAAATGTGAGTTTTCGACTTTACTGGAAAAAAAGCTAATTTTGTCAGCAGGTGACTGGAATGGCCTGAGGAACAACACTCAGCTTGAGGTGCCAACATCTCCTCAGGCAGAGAGGGGACCTGCCATTCAGACATCCTTGTCCTTGCCCCTCCTTGTCCCTCAGTGATGGGTTTTGTCCCCATGGAGATTTAAGCCTGCCACTCACACTCTATAGACAGAAATATGAATAAAACCTTAAAATCGTGTCCATGTTTTTCACTGTCACCAAAGCCACAGCTTTTGGGATGATGGCTGAAAAGCCAAAATGGTCATGTCAGTTTGCAGGCTTATTTATAATTCCTTACACCCTTCTCTAGGCTTTCCCTGTGGCTTAGCAGTAAAGACTCTGCCTGCAATGCAGGAGGCACGGGTTCAATTTCTGGGTGGAGAAGATCCCCCAGAGGAGAGCATGGCAACCCACTCCAGTATTCTTGCCTGGAGAATCCCATGCACAGAGGAGCCTGGTGGGTCCATGGGGTCGCAAAGAGTCAGACACAACTGAGCAACTAACACAGAGCCCAAGTGCACAATGTAAGGTCTAAAGAATAATACAGTAAAACATGCACACACCCACCACACAACATTGAAACAGAACATTGTGAATAACCAGTTTTTCTCCTGTCTGTCTCTCCCTTAACTCTTCAGAAATAATGAAGTCTGGGAGGTTTTGTAATTGTCCTTCCATTGTTTTTCCTATAACTCATCTCTGTGCATCTTGAAACAACATGGTTAGTCTTGCAAATTTCAGAATTTACATAAATAGAAATATTCCATATGTATCTATGACTTACTTTCTCTGTTTACTGTTATAGTTGTGAAGTCCACCCATTTTTGAAGCCTACAGATACCATTCATTCATTCTTTCTTTTACTGTCACAAGCAGTCTGCGGTATAATATATTACAACTCATATAGTCAGCTCACATAGAAGGAAACAGATTTTTTTTTCTGTAATTTGGGGTTATAAGGAACAATATTACTATGAATAGTCTCCTATATGTGCATGAGTACAATGGTTTCTTTAGAACACATGCCTAAAATAGAAATATCTGGATCTTTAGAGGATGCTCATCTTCAAATATTTCAAGCATTACTAAATTGCTTTGCAAAGCAGTTAACACCCCAGCAGCAGTGACTGTAAGCACCGACTGCTGTAGTGTTGATCAACACTTAGTATTATTAGACATTTGAGTGTGTACCTCTCTGGGGGTATAAAGCAATATTACATTGAAGTTTTTTTTTTATTTAATTTTATTTTTTTTCACTTTTTTTTAAATTTTATTTTATTTTTAAACTTTACAATATTGTATTAGTTTTGCCAAATATCGAAATGAATCCGCCACAGGTATACCTGCGCTCCCCATCCTGAACCCTCCTCCCTCCTGCCTCCCCCACCCTCCCTCCGGGTCGTCCCAGTGCACCAGCCCCAAGCATCCAGTACTGTGCATCAAACCTGGACTGGCGACTCATTTCATACATGATATTATACATGTTTCAACGCTATTCTGCCAAATCTTCCCACCCTCTCCCTCTCCCACAGAGTCCATACGACTGATCTATACATCGGTGTCTCTTTTGCAGTCTCATACACAGGGTTATTGTTACCATCTTTCTAAATTCCATATATATGCGTTAGTATACTGTATTGGTGTTTTTCTTTCTGGCTTACTTCACTCTGTATAATAGGTTCCAGTTTCATCCATCTCATTAGAAATGATTCAAATGTATTCTTTTTAATGGCTGAGTAATACTCCATTGTGTATATGTACCACTGCTTTCTTATCCATTCATCTGCTGATGGGCATCTAGGTTGCTTCCATGTCCTGGCTATTATAAACAGTGCTGCGATGAACATTGGGGTACACGTGTCTCTTTCCCTTCTGGTTTCCTCAGTGTGTATGCCCAGCAGTGGGATTGCTGGATCATAAGGCAGTTCTATTTCCAGTTTTTTAAGGAATCTCCACACTGTTCTCCATAGTGGCTGTACTAGTTTGCATTCCCACCAACAATGTAAGAGGGTTCCCTTTTCTCCACACCCTCTCCAGCATTTATTGCTTGTAGACTTTTGGATCGCAGCCATTCTGACTGGCGTGAAATGGTACCTCATAGTGGTTTTGATTTGCATTTCTCTGATAATGAGTGATATTGAGCATCTTTTCATGCGTTTGTGAGCCATCTGTATGTCTTCTTTGGAGAAATGTCTATTTAGTTCTTTGGCCCATTTTTTGATTGGGTCATTTATTTTTCTGGAGTTGAGCTGTAGGAGTTGCTTGTATATTTTTGAGATTAGTTGTTTGTCCGTTGCTTCATTTGCTATTATTTTCTCCCATTCTGAAGGCTGCCTTTTCACCTTGCTAATAGTTTCCTTTGTTGTGCAGAAGCTTTTAAGGTTAATTAGGTCCCATTTGTTTATCTTTGCTTTTATTTCCAATATTCTGGGAGGTGGGTCATAGAGGATCCTGCTATGATGTATGTCAGAGAGTGTTTTGCCTATGTTCTCCTCTAGGAGTTTTATAGTTTCTGGTCTTAGGTTGAGATCTTTAATCCATTTTGAGTTTATTTTTGTGTAAGGTGTTAGAAAGTGTTCTAGTTTCATTCTTTTACAAGTGGTTGACCAGTTTTCCCAGCACCACTTGTTAAAGAGATTGTCTTTAATCCATTGTATATTCTTGCCTCCTTTGTCAAAGATAAGGTGTCCATAGGTGCGTGGATTTATCTCTGGGCTTACTATTTTGTTCCATTGATCAATATTTCTGTCTCTGTGCCTGTACCATACTGTCTTGATAACTGTGGCTTTGTAATAGAGCCTGAAGTCAGGTAGGTTGATTCCTCCAGTTCCATTCTTCTTTCTCAGGATCGCTTTGGCTATTCGAGGTTTTTTGTATTTCCATACAAATTGTGAAATTATTTGTTCTAGGTCTCTGAAGAATACCATTGGTAGCTTGATAGGGATTGCATTGAATCTATAAATTGCTTGGGGTAGTATACTCATTTTCACTATATTGATTCTTCCAATCCATGAACATGGTATATTTCTCCATCTATTAGTGTCCTCTTTGGTTTCTTTCACCAGTGTTTTATAGTTTTCTATATATAGGTCTTTAATTTCTTTAGGTAGATATATTCCTAAGTATTTTATTCTTTCTGTTGCAATGGTGAATGGAATTGTTTCCTTAATTTCTCTTTCAGTTTTCTCATTATTAGTGTATAGGAATGCAAGGGATTTTTGTGTGTTGATTTTATATCCTGCAACTTTACTATAATCATTGATTAGTTCTAGTAATTTTCTGGTGGAGTCTTTAGGGTTTTCTATGTAAAGGATCACGTCATCTGCAAACAGTGAGAGTTTTACTTCTTCTTTTCCAATTTGGATTCCTTTTATTTCTTTTTCTGCTCTGATTGCTGTGGCCAGAACTTCCAAAACTATGTTGAATAGTAATGGTGAAAGTGGGCACCCTTGTCTTGTTCCTGACTTTAGAGGAAATGCTTTCAATTTTTCACCATTGAGGATAATGTTTGCTGTGGGTTTGTCATATATAGCTTTTATTATGTTGAGGTATGTTTCTTCTATTCCTGCTTTCTGGAGAGTTCTTATCATAAATGGATGTTGAATTTTGTCAAAGGCTTTCTCTGCATCTATTGAGATAATCATATGGGTTTTGTTTTTCAATTTGTTAATGTGGTGTATAACATTGATTGATTTGCGGATATTGAAGAATCCTTGCATCCCTGGGATAAAGCCCACTTGGTCATGGTGTATGATCTTTTTAATGTGCTGTTGGATTCTGATTGTTAGAATTTTGTTAAGGATTTTTGCATCTATGTTCATCAGTGATATTGGCCTGTAGTTTTCTTTTTTTGTGGGATCTTTGTCAGGTTTTGGTATGAGGGTGATGGTGGCCTCATAGAATGAGTTTGGAAGTTTACCTTCCTCTGCAATTTTCTGGAAGAGTTTGAGCAGGATAGGTGTTAGCTCTTCTCTAAATTTTTGGTAGAATTCAGCTGTGAAGCCGTCTGGACCTGGGCTTTTGTTTGCTGGAAGATTTTTGATTACAGTTTCAATTTCTGTGCTTGTGATGGGTCTGTTAAGATTTTCTATTTCTTCCTGGTCAAGTTTTGGAAAGTTGTACTTTTCTAAGAATTTGTCCATTTCTTCCACGTTGTCCATTTTATTGGCATATAATTGTTGATAGCAGTCTCTTGCGATCCTTTGTACTTCTGTGTTGTCTGTTGTGATCTCTCCATTTTCATTTCTAATTTTATTGATTTGATTTTTCTCCCTTTGTTTCTTGATGAGTCTGGCTAATGGTTTGTCAATTTTATTTATCCTTTCAAAGAACCAGCTTTTGGCTTTGTTGATTTTTGCTATGGTCTCTCTTGTTTCTTTTGCATTTATTTCTGCCCTAATTTTTTTTTTCTAATTTTATTTTATTTTTAAACTTTACATACTTGTATTAGTTTTGCCAAATATCAAAATGAATCCGCCACAGGTATACATGTGTTCCCCATCCCGAACCCTCCTCCCTCCTCCCTCCCCATACCATCCCTCTGGGCCGTCCCAGTGCACCAGCCCCAAGCATCCAGCATCATGCATCGAACCTGGACTGGCAACTCGTTTCCTACATGATATTTTACATGTTTCATTGCCATTCTCCCAAATCTTCCCACTCTCTCCCTCTCCCACAGAGTCCATAAGACTGTTCTATACATCAGTGTCTCTTTTTCTTTCCTTCTACTAACCCTGGGGTTCTTCATTTCTTCCTTTTCTAGTTGCTTTAGGTGTAGGGTTAGGTTATTTGTTTGACTTTTTTCTTGTTTCTTTAGGTATGCCTGTATTGCTATGAACTTTCCCCTTAGGACTGCTTTTAAAGTGTCCCACAGGTTTTGAGTTGTTGTGTTTTCATTTTCATTAGTTTCTATGCAAATTTTGATTTCTTTTTTGATTTCTTCTGTGATTTGTTGGTTGTTCAGCCTCCATATGTTGGAATTTTTAATAGTTTTTCTCCTGTAATTGAGATCTAATCTTACTGCATTGTGGTCAGAAAAGATGCTTGGAATGATTTCTATTTTTTTGAATTTACCAAGGCTAGATTTATGGCCCAGGATGTGATCTATCCTGGAGAAGGTTCCATGTGCGCTTGAGAAAAAGGTGTAATTCATTGTTTTGGGATGAAATGTCCTATAGATATCAATTAGGTCTAACTGGTCTATTGTATCGTTTAACGTTTGTGTTTCCTTGCTAATTTTCTGTTTAGTTGATCTATCCATAGGTGTGAGTGGGGTATTAAATTCTCCCACTATTATTGTGTTATTGTTAATTTCTCCTTTCATACTTGTTAGCATTTGTCTTACATATTGTGGCACTCCCGTGTTGGGTGCATATATATTTATAATTGTTATATCTTCTTCTTGGATTGATCCTTTGATCATTAGGTAGTGACCATCTTTGTCTCTTTTCACAGCCTTTGTTTTAAAGTCTATTTTATCTGATATAAGTATTGCTACTCCTGCTTTCTTTTGGTCCCTATTTGCATGGAAACTCTTTTTCCAGCCCTTCACTTTCAGTCTGTATGTGTCCCCTGTTTTGAGGTGGGTCTCTTGTAGACAACATATGTAGGGGTCTTGTTTTTGTATCCATTCAGCCAGTCTTTGTCTTTTGGTTGGGGCATTCAACCCATTTACATTTAAGGTAATTACTGATAAGTATGATCCCATTGCCATTTACTTTATTGTTTTGGGTTCGAGTTTATACACTGTTTTTGTGTTTCCTGTCTAGAGAATATCCTTTAGTATTTGTTGGAGAGCTGGTTTGGTGGTGCTGAATTCTCTCAACTTTTGCTTGTCTGAGAAGCTTTTGATTTCTCCTTCATATTTGAATGAGATCCTTGCTGGGTACAATAATCTGGGCTGTAGGTTATTTTCTTTCATCACTTTAAGTATGTCTTGCCATTCCCTCCTGGCTTGAAGAGTTTCTATCGAAAGATCAGCTGTTATCCTAATGGGAATTCCCTTGTGTGTGATTTGTTGTTTTTCCCTTGCTGCTTTTAATATTTGTTCTTTGTGTTTGATCTTTTTTAATTTGATTAATATGTGTCTTGGGGTGTTTCACCTTGGGTTTATCCTGTTTGGGACTCTCTGGGTTTCTTGGGCTTGGGTGATTATTTCCTTCCCCATTTTAGGGAAGTTTTCAACTATTATCTCCTCAAGTATTTTCTCATGGTCTTTCTTTTTGTCTTCTTCTTCTGGGACCCCTATGATTCGAATGTTGTAGCGTTTAATATTGTCCTGGAGGTCTCTGAGATTGTCCTCATTTCTTTTAATTCGTTTTTCTTTTATCCTCTCTGATTCATTTATTTCTACCATTCTATCTTCTAATTCACTAATCCTATCTTCTGCCTCTGTTATTCTACTATTTGTTGCCTCCAGAGTGTTTTTAATTTCATTTATTGCATTATTCATTTTATATTGACTCTCTTTTATTTCTTCTAGGTCCTTGTTAAACCTTTCTTGCATCTTCTTGATCTTAGTCTCCAAGCTATTTATCTGTGATTCCATTTTGATTTCAAGATTTTGGATCAATTTCACTATCATTATTCGGAATTCTTTATCAGGTAGATTCCCTATCTCTTCCTCTTTAGTTTGGTTTGGTGGGCTTTTATCCTGTTCCTTTATCTGCTGGGTATTCCTCTGTCTCTTCATCTTGTTTAAATTGCTGAGTTTGGGGTGTCCTTTCTGTATTCTGGCAGTTTGTGGAGTTCTCTTTATTGTGGCTTTTCCTCGCTGTGTGTGGGTTTGTACAGGTGGCTTGTCAAGGTTTCTTGGTTAGGGAAGCTTGTGTCGGTGTTCTGGTGAGTGGAGCTGTATTTCTTCTCTCTGGAGTGCAATGAAATGTCCAGTAATGAGTTATGGGATATCTATGGTTTTGGGATGACTTTGCGCTGCCTGTATCTTGGAGCTCAGGGCTGTGTTCCTTGCTGCTGGAGAATTTGCTTGGTATGTCTTGCCCTGAAACTTGCTTCACCCAGAGAGGTTTACAGCGTTATATGGAGAAGAGAAGAGTGAGGAGGGAGTTAGAGGTGACCCGAATGAGATGAGGTGGAGTCAATAGAGGAGAGAGTGGGCTATTCAGTAATCTCTTCCTTATGTGCACTCCACAACTGGACCGCTCAGAGTTGTTCACAGAGTTATACAGAGAAGAGAAGAAGGAAGAAGTTGGCATAGGTGGCCAGGAGGATAAATGGGGGGAATGAAAAGGAGGGAGACAGATCCAGCCAGTAATCAGTTCCCTAAGTGTTCTCCACCGTCTGGAACACACAGAAATCCACAGAGTTGGGTAGAGTAGAGAGGGGTTAGGGAGGAGACACAGGTGACCTAGTGGAGAAAAAGGAGAGTCCAAAGGGAGAGAGAGCAGTTAAGCCAGTAATCTCGCTCCCTAGTGAAAAATGGGTACTGAAGATTGGGTTCTTAAAGGTACAAAATTGGTGACAAATACATAAAAGCAAAAATTTAAAATCTAGAGTAGAGTTTGGAATTTCAAAAATACTATGTTAAAGAAAAGAAGAAGGAAAAGAACGAGAGAAAAAACGAACAAACAAAAACAAACAAGGTCGCAAAAATTATAAAGAAAATATAGGTATAAAATTGATAACTAATACCAAAAAGCAAAAGTTAAAAGTCTAGAGTAGAGTTTGGAATTTCAAAAATACAGTGTTAAAAAAAGAAGAAAACGAAAGAGAGAGAAAAAAACAAACAAACAAGAACAAACGAGGTCGCATAAATTATAAAAAAAAAAAAAATACAGGTACAAAATTGATAACAAATACCAAAAAGCATAAATTAAAAATCTAGAATAGAGTTTGGAATTTCAGATATACAATGTTATTTAAAAGAAGAAGAGAAAGAAACAGAGAAAAAGAAAAAATAAAAAAGGGTCACAGAAATTATATAAAAACAAAAACAAAAAAAAAAAACTGTAGGTACAAAATTGATAACAAATACTAAAAAGCTAAAATTAAAAATCTAGAGTTTGGAATTTCAAAAATACAATGTTAAAGAAAAGAAGGAAAAAGAAAAAAAAAGGTCAAAAAATTATTAAAAAAACATATATATGAAGTTTGCTTTAAAAAAAATACGGTCTTCTTTTTTTTTTTTTGCAAAGTAATCGGTTATAAAAGTGGAAATTAAAGGCATAATAGAAGACTTAATTTTTTTGTTGTTGTTGTTATAGGCTCACTTGTTCAGTCGCACTGAGGGGAGGTAGGGAGGGATGCTGCAAACAAATAACTGGTGTGTGCTCGCAGTGCCTCAGTCACACTGGGTCTGCCCCCAGTTCACGGCACGTGTAGCCTCTCTGCCCACGCTGCTCAGGCTCTAGGTTGCTCCGCCGCGAACCATCCGCGGCCCGCCCTGGGCTGCCTGTACTTCCCAGGTCCAAGCCGCTCAGGTTCAGGCACTCGGGTAGTCCTCAGAGGCACAGACTCTCACTTGGGCCTGCGTTTTGTGCCCTTCCCAGATCCGAGCAGCTCAGGTGATGAGGTGTTTTGCGCGCGCGATTGCTGCGACTTATCGCCTCCCCGCTGCTCGGTTATCTAGTTGTGTACCGGCACACCTTCTCAGGCAGATGTTGACCGTCCAGACCCCCAAGAAGTTTTAGTTAGCAAAGAAGCCTGCTTACAGTTTTATAGATAATGTCTCTCTGGGGCTGCGATTGTCCTCTTCCGGCTCTGGCTGCCTATCACCGGAGGGGGATGGTCTGCCGCCGGCTATCTCTCTGTTCAGTCCTTTATTCCATGTGTGGGCCTGGTGGTGTCATAGGTTAGGGCTGGCTTTTTGCGTGGTAGATATCCCACAGTCTGGTTTGCTAGCCCAAATTATTTCACTCAGATAGTGCTCGGGGTATTCAGGCCAGATTCTTGCGATGCAGCCGGCGCCGCGCCTCCCTGCCCAGCCCCCGCTTGCTAATGACGTATGCAGGCGTCTGCGCTGCTTCTCCGCTGGGGGAGTTACCATAGGGCTCGCAATGTGCGGGTTTTAATTATTTATTTTTCCTCCCTGTTATGTTGCCCTCTGTGCTTCCAAGGCTCAGCACAGATTCGGCAGTGAGAAGGTTTCCTGGTGTTTGGAAACTTCTCTCTTTTTAAGACTCCCTTCCTGGGACGGAACTCCATCCCTCCCTCTTTTGTCCCTTTTTTTGTCTTTTATATTTTTCCCTACCTCCTTTCGAAGACTTGGATTGCTTTTCTGGGTGCCTGATGTCCTCTGCCGGCTTTCAGAAGTTGTTTTGTGGAATTTACTCGGCGTTTAAATGTTCTTTTGATGAATTTGTGGGGGAGAAAGTGTTCTCCCCATCCTACTCCTCCGCCATCTTAGCTCCTCCTCCCTACATTGAAGTTTTAATTTGTATTTCTTTGATTACCGATAAGGTTGAGAATTTCTTTTCCTCTATGTTAATTCTAAATTCTGCTTCTTTGTGAAATTCCTATCCACATATTTTTAGAAGTAATTTTTACTTGGAGGATAATTGCGTTACAGTGTTGTGTTACTTTCTGCTGTACAGCAAAGTGAATTAGCCATGAAGTGAAGTGAAGTGAAGTGAAGTCGCTCAGTCGTGTCCGACTCTTTGCAACCCCATGGACTGTAGCCTACCAGGCTCCTCAGTCCATGGAATTTTCCAGGCAAGAGTGGTGGAGTGGGCTGCTACCTGGGTCCAGCCCCGGGTTGGATCCAGGGATTCCCTCGGGAGGACAGCATTGGCGATTAAGAATAGAGAAAGAGGATAGCAAAGCAGAGAGATTAGAGGCTCATTATAACTGGTTTACGCGGAAAGTCAATAAAACCCGTGATTTTAGGTTTGCTCTGACCACAGAGGCCACAGGCGCCCTCTCAAATCGCTGAAGGTGCCCCACCTTAGGCACCTTCTCGAGTGGGTCTTAGAAGCCCAGGCAAGTAAGTGGTCTCAGAGGACACCCGCGCTCCAATTATATGTCCTGAAGGAAGAACAGAAAAGAAAAGGAGAGAAAAGGAAGCAAGAAAGAACGACACGGGGAGACCAAGCTTTGAGCAAGGCCTGTAGCTTTATTTTCAAAGGGAGCTTATATACCCTAAGTTGCACATAGAGGATAATAGGAGGTGTGAAATCATGCAAAGTCAGCAGTCTTTGATCCTTATTGAGACCAGGCTTTCTTTTCTGCAAACTTATCGTATACAAATGGTTTAGGTGATTTACATCATCTTCTGGCCAGAAGGCCTGTTAACATTTTATGACTCTGATAAAGGTTTGTCAACCATAAGACTTATTTTCTCTAAGAGTAATTATTTTAAAGTTTGGCGCCATCCTCCGAAGGTGTTAGATAAAGTTGCATTCCTATAGGGCAAAGGTGCAATGGGCTTACAACAAAGGAAAAAATTTATTACCTTAAGGGTCTAAAGTAGTTAACACCAAGGCCACTACTTATTTTTTCTATATACCAACTATATTAATTAATACACTTCCAAGGATACAATACAGGGGATGTGGAAACTTGGCAGTAAGCATTGGCTCAACAATGAAATCTTCTACTAGTTTTATTCTAACAATTGCTAACTCCCCGCGAGGCTCTATACTATTTGAATATCTTAAGCTTCCTGTGCCTCTCGTGGTTGGGAGACTGTAAACAATCTTATGCGTAGCTGTAGGAGTTCAGGTAAACCTGTCAGGCAAGTTAGAGAGCCATCTGAGGGGTTTGGATTTAAACACTCCTATTATGCCCAGGAGGCTTATTAACTAGAGCTTTAAGTTGATTTCCTTCAGAGAAAGGTGGTCAGGGATAGCCCCCGTTAATGTCAGAGGAGTTGGTAAAAGTCGTAAAATACTAAAACAGACAGATTCTGGTTTTGGGGTGGACGCTCAGGCAGATCCAGGGGGGGCCGCTCAAGCTCTGACTCGCCTTGCCCGTAAGGGTTCTCCCACATGACCTTGTCATGGGTGGGAACTCCCATACTGGCTCCCGGCAGGCTGCCATTTCTTTCTCCAGGGGATCTTCCCAACCCAGGAATTGAACCCAGGTCTCCCACACTGTAGGCAGACACTTTACCGTCTGAACCACCAGGGAATTAGCCATATGTAAGCGCAGGCATCTTCAACGGGGGGGCCAAGCACAGCCGAGAGGAGCCACCCCACGTCCGAGGTCAGGGGCAGAAGCCAGGAGGACCCCATGCCCAAAGGGCGGTGGCCAAGAGAAGTTACCCCACGTCCGAGGTCAGGGGGGGGCGGCCGAGAGGAGATACCAGGTGTCCGAGGTGAGGGGCAGTGACAAGAGGAGTTACCTGGTGTCCGAGGTCAGAGGCGGCAGCCAGGAGGAGCTACCCAATGCCCCCATGCCTGTACAATGTCACGAACCTCATTCCATAGTTCATCAGGCACTCTATCTATGAGATCTAGGCCCTTAAATTTATTTCTCACTTCCACTGTATAATCATAAGGGATTTGATTTAGGTCATACCTGAATGGTCTAGTGGTTTTCCCTACTTTCTTCAATTTAAGTCTGAATTTGGCAATAAGGAGTTCATGGTCTGAGCCGCAGTCAGCTCCTGGTCTTGTCTCCTTTAGAATGGACTGGTTGGATCTCCTTGCAGTCCGAGGGACTCTCAAGAGTCTTCTCCAACACCACAGTTTAAAAGCATCAATTCTTTGGCGCTCAGCCTTCTTCACAGTCCAACTCTCACATCCATACATGACCACAGGAAAAACCATAGCCTTGACTAGATGAACCTTTGTTGGAAAAGTAATGTCTCTGCTTTTCAATATGCTATCTAGGTTGCTCATAACTTTCCTTCCAAGGAGTAAGCATCTTTTAATTTCATGGCTGCAGTCACCATCGGTAGTGATTTTGGAGCCCAGAAAAATAAAGTCTGACACTGTTTCCACTGTTTCCCCATCTATTTCCCATGAAGTGGTGGGACCGGATGCCATGATCTTCGTTTTCTGAATGTTGAGCTTTAAGCCAACTTTTTCACTTTCCACTTTCACTTTCATCAAGAGGCTTTTGAGTTCCTCTTCACTTTCTGCCATAAGGGTGGTGTCATCTGCCTATCTGAGGTTATTGATATTTCTCCCGGCAATCTTGATTCCAGCTCGTGTTTCTTCCAACCCAGTGTTTCTCATGATGTACTCTGCATATAAGTTAAATAAACAGGGTGACAATATACAGCCTTGACTGCATAGAAGTTAAATAAGCAGGGTGACAATATACAGCCTTGACGTACTCCTTTTCCTATTTGGAACCAGTCTGTTGTTCCATGTCCAGTTCTAACTGTTGCTTCCTGACCTGCATACAAATTTCTCAAGAGGCAGATCAGGTGGTCTGGTATTCCCATCTCTTTCAGAATTTTCCACAGTTTATTGTGATCCACACAGTCAAAGGCTTTGGCATAGTCAATAAAGCAGAAATAGATGTTTTTCTGGAACTCTCTTGCTTTTTCCATGATCCAGCGGATGTTGGCAATTTGATCTCTGGTTCCTCTGCCCTTTCTAAAACCAGCTTGAACATCTGGAAGTTCATGGTTCACGTATTGTTGAAGCCTGGCTTGGAGAATTTTGAGCATTCCTTTACTAGCATGTGAGATGAGTGCAATTGTGCGGTAGTTTGAGCATTCTTTGGCATTGCCTTTCTTTGGGATTGGAATGAAAACTGACCTTTTCCAGTCTAGTGGCCACTGCTGAGTTTTCCAAGTTTGCTGGCATATTGAGTGCAGCACTTTCACAGCATCATATTTCAGGATTTGGAATAGCTCAACTGGAATTCCATCACCTCCACTAGCTTTGTTCTTAGTGATGCTTTCTAAGGCCCACTTGACTTCTCATTCCAGGATGTCTGGCTCTAGGTAAGTGATCACACCATCGTGATTATCTGGGTCATGAAGCTCTTTTTTGTACAGTTCTTCTGTGTATTCTTGCCATCTCTTCTTAATATCTTCTGCTTCTGTTAGGTCCATGCCATTTCTGTCCTTTATCGAGCCCATCTTTGCATGAAATGTTCTTTTGGTATCTCTGATTTTCTTGAAGATATCCCTAGTCTTTCCCATTCTGTTGTTTTCCTCTATTTCTTTGCATTGATCGCTAAAGAAGGCTTTCTTATCTCTTCTTGCTATTCTTGGAACTCTGCATTCAGATGTTTATATCTTTCCTTTTCTCCTTTGCTTTTCACTTCTCTTCTTTCCACAGCTATTTGTAAGGCCTCCCCAGACAGCCATGGTAAGCCACTCCAGTATTCTTGCCTAGAAAATCCCATGGATGGAAGAGCCTGGTGGGCTACAGTCCATGGGGTCACCACAAGTCGGTTGCAACTGAGCAACTTCACTTTCACTTTTCACTTTCACGCAATGGAGAAGGAAATGGCAACCCACTCCAGTGTTCTTGCCTGGGGAATCCCAGGGACGGCAGAGCCTGGCGGGCTGCTGTCTACCAGTTCACACAGAGTCGGACACGACTGAAGCGACTTAGCAGCAGCAGCAGCAGCCCCAGACAGCCATTTTGCTTTTTTGCATTCCTTTTCCATGAGGATGGTCTTGATCCCTGTCTCCTGTACAATGTAATGAACCTCATTCCATAGTTTGTCAGGCACTGTATGGGCTGCGATGGGTGTGCTAAAGCACAGGCGGCTGTGACGGGCGTGCTAAGCGTGGCTGAGAGGATCCACCCCATGTCCGAAGTCAGGGGCAGAAGCCAGAAGGACCCCATGCCTGAAGGGCGGCGGCCAAGAGGAGTTACCCCACGTCCGAGGTCAGGGGCAGCGGCCCAGAGTACCAGACTGCGACAGCGCAGGAACGGCCAAGAGGAGTTACCCCAAGTCCGAGGCCAGGGGGGCGACGAGAGGAGATATCCAGCGTCCGAGGTCAGGGGCGGCGGCCGGGAGGAGATACCCCATGCCCCAAGCCAGAGGCCGGGGGCGGTGGCCGGGAGGACCAACCCCACGTCCAAGGAGCCGTGGTTGTGTGGGCGCAAGAGGGCTTAGAGGAGCTATCCCACATTGAAGGTCAAGAAGGGCGGTGGTGAGGAGATACCTGTCTTCCAAGGTAAGGAGCAATGGCTGAGTTTGCTGGAGCAGCCCTGAAGAGATACCCCACGCCCAAGGTAAGAGAAACCCAAGTAAGATGGTAGGTGTTGCAAAAGGGCATTAGAGAACAGACACACTGAAACCATACTCACAGAAAACTAGTCAATCTAATCACACTAGAGCCACAGCCTTGTCTAACTCAATGAAACTAAGCCATGTCCATGGGGCAACCCAAGATGGGCGGGACATGGTGGAGAGATCTGACAGAATGTGGTCCACTGGAGAAGGGAATGGCAAACCACTTCAGTATTCTTGCCTTGAGAACCCCATGAACAGTATGAAAAGGCAAAATGATAGGATACTGAAAGAGAAATTCCCCAGGTCAGTTGGTGCCCAATATGCTACTGGAGATCAGTGGAGAAATAACTCCAGAAAGAATGAAGGGATGCAGCCAAAGAAAAAACAATACCCTGCTGTGGATGTGACTGGTGATAGAAGCAAGGTCTGATGCTGTAAAGAGCAATATTGTATAGGAACCTGGAATGTCAGGTCCATGAATCAAGGCAAATTGGAAGTGGTCAAACAAGAGATGGCAAGAGTGAATGTTGACATTCTAGGAATCAGCGAACTCAAATGGACTGGAATGGGTGAATTTAACTCAGATGACCATTATATCTACTACTGCGGGCAGGAATCCCTCAGAAGAAATGGAGTGGCCATCATGGTCAACAAAAGAGTCTGAAATGCAGTACTTGGATGCAATCTCAAAGATGACAGAATGATCTCTGTTCGTTTCCAAGGCAAACCATTCAATATCATGGTAATCCAAGTCTATGCCCCAACCAGTAATGCTGAAGAAGCTGAAGTTGAACGGTTCTATGAAGACCTGCAAGACCTTTTAGAACTAACACCCAAAAAAGATGTCCTTTTCATTATAGGGGACTGGAATGCAAAAGTAGGAAGTCAAGAAACACCTGGAGTAACAGGCAAATTTGGCCTTGGAACACAGAATCAAGCAGGGCAAAGACTGATAGAGTTTTGCCAAAAAAATGCACTGGTCATAACAAACACCCTCTTCCAAAAACACAATAGAAGACTCTACACATGGACATCACCAGATGGTCAACATCGAAATCAGATTGATTATATTCTTTGCAGCCAAAGATGAAGAAGCTCTATACAGTCAGCAAAGACAAGACCAGGAGCTGACTTCGGCTCAGACCATGAACTCCTTATTGCCAAATTCAGACTTAAATTGAAGAAAGTAGGGAAAACCACTAGACCATTCAGGTATGACCTAAATCAAATCCCTTATGATTATGCAGTGGAAGTGAGAAATAGATTTTTTCATATACATAACAAATTTTCTCAGCACTATATTCCCTTTCTCCCACAATATGTAAGCTCAATCTGATGCTAACTTTTCATACATGCAAAGATAGGTTTCCCAGCTCTTGAGGCAGTTCTAGAGGTCTATTCTTCCAGTGCTGTGCTACGGGTACACTGTCTCTATTAATACAGCTTCTACAACATCACATAAGGCATGTTTCCCCACCCTGTTCTTCATGAGTGTTTTGGCTATTCTTAGTCATTTACTGTTGATTGTAAATGGTATTTTTTAATTGCATTTTCAAAATGCTTATTGCAGGTATATAGAGTTCAATTTTTTAAATAATGAGGTTAAGACCAGCAATTCTGCTAAACTCCTTTATGAATTCTAGCAATTCATCTTTAGATTATCTGAGTTGTTTTCTTTTTTTTCCCATACAGGACAAAATGTTGTCTTCAACCAATGATGATTAGGTTCCCTAAGTATCCTTATCTTGTTTCTGATTTTATGGAGAATGCTTTAATCTTTAACCATTAAATATATTTGCTGAAATTTTCTGGACTACCTCTTATGAGGTTACAGAATTTTCTTAGTTTGCTAAGAATTTCTTTCCATGAATGTTATTGAAGTTTATTGAATTACTTTTTTTTTCTTCATCTAATAAGATCATCACATAGTTTTAGCATTAGAACAAATTTGCTTTCCTTGGATAATTCAATATGACTGTGACATTATGATATTGGTAGAATTATAGTTTTTATGCATTGTTTGCTGAAATAATTTGCCAAAGATCTCTGCATCTGTATTTATGATGTAAGTTAAACAGTAATTTTTTTTTCCTTTTTTTATAGTCATTGTCTAGTTTGGGAATTATAAAATAAATTGGAGAGTTTTCAGATTTGCTACTATCTGGAAGATAATTTGAAAAATTGAATAATGAATTTGAATAACATTGAAATTTGAAAAATATTGATGTTCCTTTGAGTGTTACTAAAACTACTCTGAAAAATCATTAGGTTTGTATTTTATTGCAAGAAATATTTTTTATATAATGCATTAATAATTTTTAAAGGGTATAGGACTACTCAGGAGTTTTGTGTCTTCCTGTGGTAATTTTAGAGATTTATATTTTATATGAATTTGTCTATCAGGGAAGAGATCTGGACTGAAAATACATCCATCTTTGTATCTCCTACATCAAGAGCCAACACCAATTGAATAAACATGTTAAAATAAAATGGAATGAATCAGAGATACAAAACAATAAATCACCTGTCATTTTCCCAGATGTGCTAACTCATGGGCTTCTTGAAGGCCATGCCAATGAATCTTGAAGAGGGCATGGTGCGGTCTAAGGCCTGCCTTGGTCAGTGGTTCCTTATACATCTTAACTCAGCTCTCAAGTTTTTAACTAGAAATTGAGGCTAATAGTCCTGATAATCTATCTGCCTGCTTCATGGTGTCAGGGTGAAGATGTAAGGTGATAATACACACATAAAATTATGGAAAATTACTAAATGCTTGTGTGAATGAATATGTGAATCAAATTTCCTTTCATTCTATCTTAGGGTTTATGGCTCACATTCAAAAGAGGTCACACACTCTATCAATGTCTCACAAATGTAACCACTGGCATGATGAGCACCTTAGCTTTCCTCTACGGATCACTGCTCTTTTTCCAGTATATAGTGTACTTCAAATAACCAGGCAGTGATGCAAGTTCAGACACACTGCCCACTGGTGATTCACAATGCTGAAGGCATATTCCTTGTGGTCTTGGGTTTGCCAGACAGCAGTGCTAGAGGAGAAAGAGTTTGGAATGTCTAGTTAGGAGACCTACCAGATATAACTGTTAGTTTCAAATCTGTTAGTTTCTGGTCATGAGACTGTGACTAGACTCACATAACTCCTTGAGCCTCCTCCACTGTAAAGGAGGGTGAAATCACCTCCCTCAAAATAGTGTTACTGCTAAGTCACTTCAGTCATGTCTGACTCTTTGCGACCCTATGGACCATAGCCTGCCAGGCTCCTCTGATCAAGGGATTTCCAGGCAAGAATACTGGAGTGGGTTGTCATTTCCTCCTCCAGGGGATGTTCCTCACCCAGGGATTGAACCTCGACTTCCTGCATTGCAGGCAGATTCTTTACCATGTGAGCTACCAGGGATGAAAGATTCTCACATCCTTTGCAGTGTAATACAAAGACTAAGGGAGATAATGTTTGTATACACATGTTTAAAACTGTGATGCACAATATAAAACAAATGTTTTTTTTTCTAAGATAATCCAATAAAATGGAGGAAAAGCAGGATGGTGTCATGGGAAAAGATTGAAACTTGTAAAGAGAAATGGAGGTTTGATTCTTAGGGTTGCCTCGTTTTAAATGTGTGATCTTGTTCAAGGTACCCTTTCTGATCCTCAGCTTTCCTACATAAAAATAGAATGATTTTTCCCCTTTTCCTGTTAATGAGAAATATATGCTTTATAAGAAAATTAGCATACATAAAGCTCTGGCAGACAGTAGCACTTAATAAATGTCCTCCCTCCCCCATCACTGGTGGTGGTGGTTTAGTCACTAATTTGTGTCTGACTCTTGCGACCTCATGGACTGTAGCCTGCCAGACTACTCTGTCCATGGGATTCTCCAGGCAAGAATGCTGGAGTCACTACACCACTATGAATTTGGTTAAAGTAAAATAAACGGTTATTTATTGTTTAACTTGTTCTATATCATTGTTTTCAAACTGATTCACTTTTGAAAAATCTCAGCCTGATGAAAGGAAAAAAGATATATGCCTCTGAAGTTCTATGTGAGAAATGTTTGAGTGAGAAAAGTCAATTTCTAGATTAATGCTTGAACTCTACATGTTATACCTTTGCTTTATCTCTGAGCCAAATTTTAGCAACTTCAGTTCAGGTCAGTTCAGTTCAGTCACTCAGTTGTGTCCGACTCTTTGTGACCCCATGAACTGCAGCATGCCAGGCTTCCCTGTCCATCACCAACTCCCAGAGTTCACTCAAACTCTCGTCCTTCTCCTTCTGCCCCCAATCCCTCCCAGCATCAGAGTCTTTTCCAGTGAGTCAACTCTTCACATGAGGTGGCCAAAGTACTGGAGTTTCAGCCTTAACATCATTCCTTCCAAAGAACACCCAGGGCTGATCTCCTTCAGAATGGACTGGTTGGATCTCCTTGCAGTCCAAGGGACTCTCAAGAGTCTTCTCCAACACCACAGTTCAAAAGCATCAATTCTCCGATGCTCAGCTTTCTTCACAGTCCAACTCTCACATCCGTACATGACCAGAGGAAAAACCATAGCCTTGACTAGACGGACTTTTGTTGGCAAAGTAATGTCTCTGCTTTTGAATATGCTGTCTAGGTTGTTCATAACTTTCCTTCCAAGGAGTAAGCGTCTTTTAATTTCATGACTGCAGTCACCATCTGTAGTGATTTTGGAGCCCCCAAAAATTAAGTCCGACACTGTTTCCACTGTTTCCCCATCTATTTCCCATGAAGTGGTGGGACCGGATGCCATGATCTTCGTTTTCTGAATGTTGAGCTTTAAGCCAACTTTTTCACTTTCCACTTTCACTTTCATCAAGAGGCTTTTGAGTTCCTCTTCACTTTCTGCCATAAGGGTGGTGTCATCTGCCTATCTGAGGTTATTGATATTTCTCCCGGCAATCTTGATTCCAGCTCGTGTTTCTTCCAACCCAGTGTTTCTCATGATGTACTCTGCATATAAGTTAAATAAACAGGGTGACAATATACAGCCTTGACTGCATAGAAGTTAAATAAGCAGGGTGACAATATACAGCCTTGACGTACTCCTTTTCCTATTTGGAACCAGTCTGTTGTTCCATGTCCAGTTCTAACTGTTGCTTCCTGACCTGCATACAAATTTCTCAAGAGGCAGATCAGGTGGTCTGGTATTCCCATCTCTTTCAGAATTTTCCACAGTTTATTGTGATCCACACAGTCAAAGGCTTTGGCATAGTCAATAAAGCAGAAATAGATGTTTTTCTGGAACTCTCTTGCTTTTTCCATGATCCAGCGGATGTTGGCAATTTGATCTCTGGTTCCTCTGCCCTTTCTAAAACCAGCTTGAACATCTGGAAGTTCATGGTTCACGTATTGTTGAAGCCTGGCTTGGAGAATTTTGAGCATTCCTTTACTAGCATGTGAGATGAGTGCAATTGTGCGGTAGTTTGAGCATTCTTTGGCATTGCCTTTCTTTGGGATTGGAATGAAAACTGACCTTTTCCAGTCTAGTGGCCACTGCTGAGTTTTCCAAGTTTGCTGGCATATTGAGTGCAGCACTTTCACAGCATCATATTTCAGGATTTGGAATAGCTCAACTGGAATTCCATCACCTCCACTAGCTTTGTTCTTAGTGATGCTTTCTAAGGCCCACTTGACTTCTCATTCCAGGATGTCTGGCTCTAGGTAAGTGATCACACCATCGTGATTATCTGGGTCATGAAGCTCTTTTTTGTACAGTTCTTCTGTGTATTCTTGCCATCTCTTCTTAATATCTTCTGCTTCTGTTAGGTCCATGCCATTTCTGTCCTTTATCGAGCCCATCTTTGCATGAAATGTTCTTTTGGTATCTCTGATTTTCTTGAAGATATCCCTAGTCTTTCCCATTCTGTTGTTTTCCTCTATTTCTTTGCATTGATCGCTAAAGAAGGCTTTCTTATCTCTTCTTGCTATTCTTGGAACTCTGCATTCAGATGTTTATATCTTTCCTTTTCTCCTTTGCTTTTCACTTCTCTTCTTTCCACAGCTATTTGTAAGGCCTCCCCAGACAGCCATGGTAAGCCACTCCAGTATTCTTGCCTAGAAAATCCCATGGATGGAAGAGCCTGGTGGGCTACAGTCCATGGGGTCACCACAAGTCGGTTGCAACTGAGCAACTTCACTTTCACTTTTCACTTTCACGCAATGGAGAAGGAAATGGCAACCCACTCCAGTGTTCTTGCCTGGGGAATCCCAGGGACGGCAGAGCCTGGCGGGCTGCTGTCTACCAGTTCACACAGAGTCGGACACGACTGAAGCGACTTAGCAGCAGCAGCAGCAGCCCCAGACAGCCATTTTGCTTTTTTGCATTCCTTTTCCATGAGGATGGTCTTGATCCCTGTCTCCTGTACAATGTAATGAACCTCATTCCATAGTTTGTCAGGCACTGTATGGGCTGCGATGGGTGTGCTAAAGCACAGGCGGCTGTGACGGGCGTGCTAAGCGTGGCTGAGAGGATCCACCCCATGTCCGAAGTCAGGGGCAGAAGCCAGAAGGACCCCATGCCTGAAGGGCGGCGGCCAAGAGGAGTTACCCCACGTCCGAGGTCAGGGGCAGCGGCCCAGAGTACCAGACTGCGACAGCGCAGGAACGGCCAAGAGGAGTTACCCCAAGTCCGAGGCCAGGGGGGCGACGAGAGGAGATATCCAGCGTCCGAGGTCAGGGGCGGCGGCCGGGAGGAGATACCCCATGCCCCAAGCCAGAGGCCGGGGGCGGTGGCCGGGAGGACCAACCCCACGTCCAAGGAGCCGTGGTTGTGTGGGCGCAAGAGGGCTTAGAGGAGCTATCCCACATTGAAGGTCAAGAAGGGCGGTGGTGAGGAGATACCTGTCTTCCAAGGTAAGGAGCAATGGCTGAGTTTGCTGGAGCAGCCCTGAAGAGATACCCCACGCCCAAGGTAAGAGAAACCCAAGTAAGATGGTAGGTGTTGCAAAAGGGCATTAGAGAACAGACACACTGAAACCATACTCACAGAAAACTAGTCAATCTAATCACACTAGAGCCACAGCCTTGTCTAACTCAATGAAACTAAGCCATGTCCATGGGGCAACCCAAGATGGGCGGGACATGGTGGAGAGATCTGACAGAATGTGGTCCACTGGAGAAGGGAATGGCAAACCACTTCAGTATTCTTGCCTTGAGAACCCCATGAACAGTATGAAAAGGCAAAATGATAGGATACTGAAAGAGAAATTCCCCAGGTCAGTTGGTGCCCAATATGCTACTGGAGATCAGTGGAGAAATAACTCCAGAAAGAATGAAGGGATGCAGCCAAAGAAAAAACAATACCCTGCTGTGGATGTGACTGGTGATAGAAGCAAGGTCTGATGCTGTAAAGAGCAATATTGTATAGGAACCTGGAATGTCAGGTCCATGAATCAAGGCAAATTGGAAGTGGTCAAACAAGAGATGGCAAGAGTGAATGTTGACATTCTAGGAATCAGCGAACTCAAATGGACTGGAATGGGTGAATTTAACTCAGATGACCATTATATCTACTACTGCGGGCAGGAATCCCTCAGAAGAAATGGAGTGGCCATCATGGTCAACAAAAGAGTCTGAAATGCAGTACTTGGATGCAATCTCAAAGATGACAGAATGATCTCTGTTCGTTTCCAAGGCAAACCATTCAATATCATGGTAATCCAAGTCTATGCCCCAACCAGTAATGCTGAAGAAGCTGAAGTTGAACGGTTCTATGAAGACCTGCAAGACCTTTTAGAACTAACACCCAAAAAAGATGTCCTTTTCATTATAGGGGACTGGAATGCAAAAGTAGGAAGTCAAGAAACACCTGGAGTAACAGGCAAATTTGGCCTTGGAACACAGAATCAAGCAGGGCAAAGACTGATAGAGTTTTGCCAAAAAAATGCACTGGTCATAACAAACACCCTCTTCCAAAAACACAATAGAAGACTCTACACATGGACATCACCAGATGGTCAACATCGAAATCAGATTGATTATATTCTTTGCAGCCAAAGATGAAGAAGCTCTATACAGTCAGCAAAGACAAGACCAGGAGCTGACTTCGGCTCAGACCATGAACTCCTTATTGCCAAATTCAGACTTAAATTGAAGAAAGTAGGGAAAACCACTAGACCATTCAGGTATGACCTAAATCAAATCCCTTATGATTATGCAGTGGAAGTGAGAAATAGATTTTTTCATATACATAACAAATTTTCTCAGCACTATATTCCCTTTCTCCCACAATATGTAAGCTCAATCTGATGCTAACTTTTCATACATGCAAAGATAGGTTTCCCAGCTCTTGAGGCAGTTCTAGAGGTCTATTCTTCCAGTGCTGTGCTACGGGTACACTGTCTCTATTAATACAGCTTCTACAACATCACATAAGGCATGTTTCCCCACCCTGTTCTTCATGAGTGTTTTGGCTATTCTTAGTCATTTACTGTTGATTGTAAATGGTATTTTTTAATTGCATTTTCAAAATGCTTATTGCAGGTATATAGAGTTCAATTTTTTAAATAATGAGGTTAAGACCAGCAATTCTGCTAAACTCCTTTATGAATTCTAGCAATTCATCTTTAGATTATCTGAGTTGTTTTCTTTTTTTTCCCATACAGGACAAAATGTTGTCTTCAACCAATGATGATTAGGTTCCCTAAGTATCCTTATCTTGTTTCTGATTTTATGGAGAATGCTTTAATCTTTAACCATTAAATATATTTGCTGAAATTTTCTGGACTACCTCTTATGAGGTTACAGAATTTTCTTAGTTTGCTAAGAATTTCTTTCCATGAATGTTATTGAAGTTTATTGAATTACTTTTTTTTTCTTCATCTAATAAGATCATCACATAGTTTTAGCATTAGAACAAATTTGCTTTCCTTGGATAATTCAATATGACTGTGACATTATGATATTGGTAGAATTATAGTTTTTATGCATTGTTTGCTGAAATAATTTGCCAAAGATCTCTGCATCTGTATTTATGATGTAAGTTAAACAGTAATTTTTTTTTCCTTTTTTTATAGTCATTGTCTAGTTTGGGAATTATAAAATAAATTGGAGAGTTTTCAGATTTGCTACTATCTGGAAGATAATTTGAAAAATTGAATAATGAATTTGAATAACATTGAAATTTGAAAAATATTGATGTTCCTTTGAGTGTTACTAAAACTACTCTGAAAAATCATTAGGTTTGTATTTTATTGCAAGAAATATTTTTTATATAATGCATTAATAATTTTTAAAGGGTATAGGACTACTCAGGAGTTTTGTGTCTTCCTGTGGTAATTTTAGAGATTTATATTTTATATGAATTTGTCTATCAGGGAAGAGATCTGGACTGAAAATACATCCATCTTTGTATCTCCTACATCAAGAGCCAACACCAATTGAATAAACATGTTAAAATAAAATGGAATGAATCAGAGATACAAAACAATAAATCACCTGTCATTTTCCCAGATGTGCTAACTCATGGGCTTCTTGAAGGCCATGCCAATGAATCTTGAAGAGGGCATGGTGCGGTCTAAGGCCTGCCTTGGTCAGTGGTTCCTTATACATCTTAACTCAGCTCTCAAGTTTTTAACTAGAAATTGAGGCTAATAGTCCTGATAATCTATCTGCCTGCTTCATGGTGTCAGGGTGAAGATGTAAGGTGATAATACACACATAAAATTATGGAAAATTACTAAATGCTTGTGTGAATGAATATGTGAATCAAATTTCCTTTCATTCTATCTTAGGGTTTATGGCTCACATTCAAAAGAGGTCACACACTCTATCAATGTCTCACAAATGTAACCACTGGCATGATGAGCACCTTAGCTTTCCTCTACGGATCACTGCTCTTTTTCCAGTATATAGTGTACTTCAAATAACCAGGCAGTGATGCAAGTTCAGACACACTGCCCACTGGTGATTCACAATGCTGAAGGCATATTCCTTGTGGTCTTGGGTTTGCCAGACAGCAGTGCTAGAGGAGAAAGAGTTTGGAATGTCTAGTTAGGAGACCTACCAGATATAACTGTTAGTTTCAAATCTGTTAGTTTCTGGTCATGAGACTGTGACTAGACTCACATAACTCCTTGAGCCTCCTCCACTGTAAAGGAGGGTGAAATCACCTCCCTCAAAATAGTGTTACTGCTAAGTCACTTCAGTCATGTCTGACTCTTTGCGACCCTATGGACCATAGCCTGCCAGGCTCCTCTGATCAAGGGATTTCCAGGCAAGAATACTGGAGTGGGTTGTCATTTCCTCCTCCAGGGGATGTTCCTCACCCAGGGATTGAACCTCGACTTCCTGCATTGCAGGCAGATTCTTTACCATGTGAGCTACCAGGGATGAAAGATTCTCACATCCTTTGCAGTGTAATACAAAGACTAAGGGAGATAATGTTTGTATACACATGTTTAAAACTGTGATGCACAATATAAAACAAATGTTTTTTTTTCTAAGATAATCCAATAAAATGGAGGAAAAGCAGGATGGTGTCATGGGAAAAGATTGAAACTTGTAAAGAGAAATGGAGGTTTGATTCTTAGGGTTGCCTCGTTTTAAATGTGTGATCTTGTTCAAGGTACCCTTTCTGATCCTCAGCTTTCCTACATAAAAATAGAATGATTTTTCCCCTTTTCCTGTTAATGAGAAATATATGCTTTATAAGAAAATTAGCATACATAAAGCTCTGGCAGACAGTAGCACTTAATAAATGTCCTCCCTCCCCCATCACTGGTGGTGGTGGTTTAGTCACTAATTTGTGTCTGACTCTTGCGACCTCATGGACTGTAGCCTGCCAGACTACTCTGTCCATGGGATTCTCCAGGCAAGAATGCTGGAGTCACTACACCACTATGAATTTGGTTAAAGTAAAATAAACGGTTATTTATTGTTTAACTTGTTCTATATCATTGTTTTCAAACTGATTCACTTTTGAAAAATCTCAGCCTGATGAAAGGAAAAAAGATATATGCCTCTGAAGTTCTATGTGAGAAATGTTTGAGTGAGAAAAGTCAATTTCTAGATTAATGCTTGAACTCTACATGTTATACCTTTGCTTTATCTCTGAGCCAAATTTTAGCAACTTCAGTTCAGGTCAGTTCAGTTCAGTCACTCAGTTGTGTCCGACTCTTTGTGACCCCATGAACTGCAGCATGCCAGGCTTCCCTGTCCATCACCAACTCCCAGAGTTCACTCAAACTCTCGTCCTTCTCCTTCTGCCCCCAATCCCTCCCAGCATCAGAGTCTTTTCCAGTGAGTCAACTCTTCACATGAGGTGGCCAAAGTACTGGAGTTTCAGCCTTAACATCATTCCTTCCAAAGAACACCCAGGGCTGATCTCCTTCAGAATGGACTGGTTGGATCTCCTTGCAGTCCAAGGGACTCTCAAGAGTCTTCTCCAACACCACAGTTCAAAAGCATCAATTCTCCGATGCTCAGCTTTCTTCACAGTCCAACTCTCACATCCGTACATGACCAGAGGAAAAACCATAGCCTTGACTAGACGGACTTTTGTTGGCAAAGTAATGTCTCTGCTTTTGAATATGCTGTCTAGGTTGTTCATAACTTTCCTTCCAAGGAGTAAGCGTCTTTTAATTTCATGACTGCAGTCACCATCTGTAGTGATTTTGGAGCCCCCAAAAATTAAGTCCGACACTGTTTCCACTGTTTCCCCATCTATTTCCCATGAAGTGGTGGGACCGGATGCCATGATCTTCGTTTTCTGAATGTTGAGCTTTAAGCCAACTTTTTCACTTTCCACTTTCACTTTCATCAAGAGGCTTTTGAGTTCCTCTTCACTTTCTGCCATAAGGGTGGTGTCATCTGCCTATCTGAGGTTATTGATATTTCTCCCGGCAATCTTGATTCCAGCTCGTGTTTCTTCCAACCCAGTGTTTCTCATGATGTACTCTGCATATAAGTTAAATAAACAGGGTGACAATATACAGCCTTGACTGCATAGAAGTTAAATAAGCAGGGTGACAATATACAGCCTTGACGTACTCCTTTTCCTATTTGGAACCAGTCTGTTGTTCCATGTCCAGTTCTAACTGTTGCTTCCTGACCTGCATACAAATTTCTCAAGAGGCAGATCAGGTGGTCTGGTATTCCCATCTCTTTCAGAATTTTCCACAGTTTATTGTGATCCACACAGTCAAAGGCTTTGGCATAGTCAATAAAGCAGAAATAGATGTTTTTCTGGAACTCTCTTGCTTTTTCCATGATCCAGCGGATGTTGGCAATTTGATCTCTGGTTCCTCTGCCCTTTCTAAAACCAGCTTGAACATCTGGAAGTTCATGGTTCACGTATTGTTGAAGCCTGGCTTGGAGAATTTTGAGCATTCCTTTACTAGCATGTGAGATGAGTGCAATTGTGCGGTAGTTTGAGCATTCTTTGGCATTGCCTTTCTTTGGGATTGGAATGAAAACTGACCTTTTCCAGTCTAGTGGCCACTGCTGAGTTTTCCAAGTTTGCTGGCATATTGAGTGCAGCACTTTCACAGCATCATATTTCAGGATTTGGAATAGCTCAACTGGAATTCCATCACCTCCACTAGCTTTGTTCTTAGTGATGCTTTCTAAGGCCCACTTGACTTCTCATTCCAGGATGTCTGGCTCTAGGTAAGTGATCACACCATCATGATTATCTGGGTCGTGAAGCTCTTTTTTGTACAGTTCTTCTGTGTATTCTTGCCATCTCTTCTTAATATCTTCTGCTTCTGTTAGGTCCATGCCATTTCTGTCCTTTATCGAGCCCATCTTTGCATGAAATGTTCCCTTGGTATAAATTTGTCTCCCCCATGGTTAGACACACCAGGGATCTAACACCTGAATGGAGATGTCCTGTCACCGGGGCTGTGCCCCAGGAGTAGTGTCCAGGCAGCCATTATGGAAACTGAGTCCAAAACTAAAGCCAAAATATCTTTCTCTGTCAATTTTCAAGTTCACTTAATGTGACTGTTAGATATAGACTAGTAGTCACTCTCTTGCTATTAGCTATGCACATTGAAGAAGGAACCACATGGATAGACCTTGAAGGCATTATGCTAAATGAAATAAATCAGACATAGAAAGACAAACACTGTATGTAATCTCACCTATATGTGGAATTGAGAATAAAAGAAAGAAAAAGAAAAGCAAATTCATACAAAAGAGATGAAATTCCTGCTCACCAGAGGCAAACAGCACAGGGAGAAGTAATTGGAGGCAGATGGTCAAAAGGTACAAACATCTAGTTATAAGATAAATAAGTACTAGGGGTGTAATATTAATATAAACAAAATGACAATCGCTAGCACTGTTATATGATATACAACAACATGGATGAAAATGGAGGGAATTATGCTAAGTAAAATAAGCCAGAGATACACAAATACCGCATGGTATTGAAACAGAGTGGGCCCCTGTGGGGCTCCCTGACATGGAGGCTTCTTATGGGCAAGCCTCCAACCTTTCTTGAGTCCCAAAGGGCAGATTCCAACAGTTGTTAATCAAGGGAGGACACCCAAGAAAGCAGCTGAGCCAAGATTAAAGGGACCAGAGAAACTCATCAAGATCAGGATACGGATCATCTGAGATTAAGGGAACACAGGCCCTCAATTCAGTTCAGTTCAGTTGCTCAGTTGTGTCCAACTCTTTGCAACCCCATGGACTGCAGCACGCCAGGCTTCCCTGTCCATCACCAACTACTGGAGTTTACTCAAACTCGTGCCCGTTGAGTCAGTGATGCCATCCAACCATCTCATCCTCTGTCGTCCCCTTCTCCTCCCACCTTCAATCTTTCCCAGCATCAGTGTCTTTTCAAATAAGTCAGCTCTTTGCATCAGGTGGCCAAAGTATTGGAGTTTCAGCTTCAACATCAGTGCTTCCAGTGAATATTCAGGACTGATTTCCTTTAGGATGGACTGGTTGGATCTTCTTGCAGTCCAAGGGACTCTCAAGAGTGCTCACACCTTAATGTTGTCAGAGACCCCACCCTTGAACCATTGTTTGTTATAAACCCTTCATCATTCCTCTGGTTTGGAACACAGTCTTTCAAGGGAGAAGGCTGCTGCGTCCCCCTTTGCCTGGCAAAGCAATAAAGCTCTCCTTTTCTACTTCACCCAAAATCTCTGAGATTTGATCCAGCACTGGTTCAGAGAAGCCAAGCTTTTGGCATTGGTATCACTTACTTGTGAAATCTTAAATTGAACCAAAAGGAAAAAAAAAAAAGGCAAACTCTCATGGAATCAAAGTAGAATGGTGGTTGCCAGGGGCGAGGAAGTGGGGGAAATTAAGAGAGGTTGGTAAAGTTATAAGATGACTACGATCTGAGGCTATAATGCATAACATGGAGACTATAATTGATTATACTGATATGTATACTTGAAATTTGCTCAGAGACTAGAACTTGTGTTCTCACCAAATAAATATGTGTAGTGAAGACTTTTTTAAAAAGAAGAAGAAATCTACATCAAAACCTTGGTGCTGAGGTGTCCAAATAAGAAACTGGTCTTTAAGGAAATGAAGTGACTAACTTGGAGACGAAGGTTGGCTGGAGCAATTTTAATCAGTTTCTGACATTTTAGTTAAATCGCCTATAAAGAAAATGTGGAGGTTCAAGTTTCTTAGCAATAATTCCCTGCATTATATTATCAGCAATTCAAGGATGAGACTAAATCACCTCATTCACTTATAATCCCAGGGGTGTTGCTGACAGAGTTGAAGCTCAATAAACATTTCTCGAATGTTATTCTTCTCTCTGAATTCAATTTGCATTGTGTGTTCTTTGGCATCTGCCTCTCATCTAACCTCCCACTTACTTCTTTCTTTCAGTAAAAGATGACCAAGACCTTCCAAGACCTGACTCAAACCCATTTCTAGCAGAAAGCCCTCTTAGATTTGGCATATTCTCTGTTCCCCACCTCTCACCTATATTTTGCATTTCTTCAGCCCCTCAGTGTATAGACTGTTTATAGATTGCTTTACACATGTCCTTAAATTGCTTTTTTTTTTTTTTTTTTCTTTTTTGGTAATATCTGTTTCTTTCCAGTTAAAGAGGGAGAAATGTTTGGAACTATGCTAGGTATTTTAACATTTGCATAACAAATATGTATTAAAATAGAATACAGAGAAGGAGAAAGAGCAAAGAAAGTAAGGAAAAGGTATAAAGACCCCGATGCTGGGAAATACTGAAGGCAGAAGGAGAAGAGGATGACAGAGGATGAGATGGTTGGATGGCATCACCAACTCAATGGACATGAGTTTGAGCAAGCTCCAGGAGTTGGTGATGGACAGGGAAGTCTGGTGTGCTGCACTCCATGGGATTGTGAAGAGTCGGACACAACTGAGTGACTGAACTGACTGAACTGATTCCATGTCTGACATACCCTGCTCCTGTAGATGTAGCATCATGACCAGATTAGATGAATAAAAAGTAATGCAAACAGAAATGGGAGAAATCCAGAGAAACTGTGAATCACAGAGAAAGAAGAGAGAGTGTTGTTTGTCTCTTCATTCAGTCTAAACCTTAAGGAACTATAGGGACTTCAGTAAGGTGTTCACCTTCTATATTTTTTATATATTTATTTGGCAAGCCATTGTTTGTTTTTGTAAAGAAAATGTCAATACTTTATTACCCCCTGGTATTTATCTGGGAAGACAGACTGAGTCAACAAGTAAGGGAGTTGCAGTTAAAACTCATTTTAATAGTGATCACAAGTCTTAGTTCTGGAGGCTGAAAGTCCAAGGGGAATTTGCCATTCTCAGTGAGGGCCCTCTTCTTGGCTTGCAATGGCTGCCTCTTTACTGTATCCTCACATGCTGGAGAGAGAGGTCCAGCCTCTTTCTTCTTACACTGGGGATTAAGGCTTTAGCATATGAATCCATAACACCAGAAATGCTTGGTCAGTTGGGAAGCTACATGGGGGTGTTCTGACAATGGTGTCTGCCATGAGGGTTATCATTTGCATTAATCATGATTCAGAGGATGATGGCTGGCTTGATGTAGGTTCTTCTTGCCTCACTAGGGTAAATTCTTCTTTTAAAAAAAAAAATAAATTAAAAAAATATTTCTTTATTTGGCTGTGCCATGTCTTAGTTGCAGCATACAGGATCTTCAGTCTTCAGTATGGAATGCAAACTTTTAGCCCTGACTAAAAATAAAACCCAGGCCCCCTGCTCTGGGAGCTCAGAGTCTTAGCCATTGAGCCACTAGGAAAGTTCCAAGGTGGATTTTTCTTGAAGCTGAACACTTCATGGAAGAGATAATCTTCCTATTTGTTTGTTGTTCCTTTGAACAATTATTTGTTGAATACCTACTATGTGCCACGAACTCTTCTACGCACCAAGGATACAAGCTCCAGGAGCTTGTGTTCCCTTCCCTCCAGGAGCTTATGTTCTAGTGGAAACAGATGAGTAATTAAGAGAAAACAAATGGTCAAGATCATTTTAGGAAGATGTATATTGTAAAGGGTAGCATGATAGGTCATTATTCAACCTAACACATGTGACTGTCTTTTCTCCCTTTGCTAAAATCTCCAAATAGGATCTCCAACTTTGTCCTCAAATAAATTGCATTTTTGTCAAAATCAAAGGAACAGTTTATCTCTCTCTGTCATCCCCATCCTTTTCCTCCTAGCTCACTTTTATTGAAGCATGGGTTAAAGTGCCTTACAATGCATCATCTCATTCAATCCTGAAAACAGCACCATGAGTTTAGTATCAGGAAAATAACCATTTCACAGATGAGAAATCCAAGGCAGAGAACAGTTTAGCAACTTGCATTTAGTCATACAGCAAGTAAGTAGTGAAGCCAGGATATGAATGCATAGCCTCTGAGGCCAGAGGTCCTGGCAAAGCTAAAGTGTGAGCATTGTCCCTGTAGCAGAACTAGTCCTTCCAACAAAAGGAGGCACCAAACAGATGCTCTCTATCTCCCCAAAGAAGAGAAGGAAGATTTGTATTACAGCTGAGGGATATGAACTAGACACAGTAAAGAATCAGTTCAGTTCAGTTCAGTCCCTCAGTCGTGTCCGACTCCTTGTGATCCCATGGAGTGCAGCACACCAGGATTCCCTTTCCATCACCAGCTCCCGGAGCTTGCTCAGAACTCATGTCCATCGAGTTGGTGATGCCATCCAACCATCTCATCCTCTGTTGTCCTTTTCTCCTCCTGCCTTCAATCTTTAAAACTAAAAACTTCCTAGAGAAGTTTAGCAAATTTTTTCTTCTACCAGAGATTAGAACAGAGGTCAGCAAATTACTGCCCATGGGTGAAATCCAGCTATTTGATTTCATAAAGTTTCCCTGGAACATAGCCACATTTCTTCATTTACATACTGTCTATGGCTGTTTCACATTATAGAATTGAGTAGTTGTGACAGAGACCACGTGGCGGGCAAATCCTAAAAGATTCACTTTCTGGCCCTGTATAGAAAATGTTTATTGACCTTTGACCTAGAATACCAGGATGGATTTTGCCTGGGTTGGCTTGAGTATGTTTCTCTCCAAATTCAAGGAAAATCTAACTGAAACTTTAAAGTCCTTCTCAGCTCTAGGAATAAAGAAGTGGTCCACCTTACTGGTGGAACTCTCCTCCCCACTTCGCCCAGCTTTCTCCCAGCAACAATTTAGCTATGTCTGTCTACATTATTTGAGAAGGCAATGGCACCCCACTCCAGTACTCTTGCCTGGAAAATCCCATGGACGGAGGAGCCTGGTAGGCTGCAGTTTATGGGGTTGCGAAGAGTCAGACACGACTGAGCGACTTCCCTTTCACTTTTCACTTTCATGCATTGAAGAAGGAAATGGCAACTCACTCCAGTGTTTCTTGCCTGGAGAATCCCAGGGACGGGGGAGCCTGATGGGCTGCTGTCTATGGAGTCGCAGAGTCGGACACGACTGAAGTGTCCGACATGACAGCAGCAGCAGCAGCAGCAGCAGCTGTGTATTATGGGCTTCCTAGGTGGCGCCATGAAATTAAAAGATGCTTACTCCTTGGAAGGAAAGTTATGAACAACCTAGATAGCATATTCAAAAGCAGAGACATTACTTTGCCAACAAAGGTCCATCTAGTCAAGGCTATGGTTTTTTCTGTGGTCATGTATGGATGTGAGAGTTGGACTGTGAAGAAGGCTGAGCGCTGAAGAATTGATGCTTTTGAACTATGCTGTTGGAGAAGACTCTTGAGAGTCCCTTGGACTGCAAGGAGATCCAACCAGTCCATTCTGAAGGAGATCAGCCCTGGGATTTCTTTGGAGGGAATGATGCTGAAGCCGAAACTCCAGTACTTTGGCCACCTCATACGAAGAGTTGACTCATTGGAAAAGACTCTGATGCTGGGAGGGATTTGGGGGCAGGAGGAGAAGGGAACGCCAGAGGATGAGATGGCTGGATGGCATCACTGACTCGATGGACGTGGGTCTGGGTAAACTCCGGGAGTTGGTAATGGACAGGGAGGCCTGGTGTGCTACGATTCACGGGGTCATGAAGAGTCAGTCGGACACGACTGAGTGACTGAACTGAACTGAACTGAACTGAGGTGGTGCTAGTGGTAAAGAATCTGCCAGCCAATGCAGAGATTCAAGAGATGCGGATTCAATCCCTGAGTCAGGAAGATCCCCTGGAGGATGAAATGGCATGCCACTCTAGTATTTTTGCCTGGAAAATTCCATGAGCAGAGAAGCCTGGTGGCCTATAGTCCATCAGGTCACGAAAAGTAGGACATGACTGAGCACACATATTACATCACATTATTCTACATTATATTTAAAAAGTGCATGGCTGACCAAAGTCTCCCAGATTATATTTCAGACTACCAGTAAGCACAGTTTAGCAGTGGTGGGGACTAAGGGGGCAGCAGTAATAATTTCTTACCTACCAGGAAATTTAGAGTGGTACCTGCCTTGACATTAATTCTGCTTCAGTCACCATTTAGACTGAGCATGAAGGGATGGCAGATTTCTGCTGTGCTAGTGATTAATATCATTGCCATGATCTCTATTACCAGTGATCAGGACGTGCTGTGCTGTGCTGTACTTAGTCATGCAGCTGTGTCCAACTCTTTGAGACTCCACAGGCTATAGCCCACCAAGCTCCTCTGTTTATGATGATTCTCCAGGCAAGAATACTAGAGTGGGTTGCCATGCCCTCCTCCACGGGATCTTCCCAGCCCAGGTCTCCAAAATTGCAGGAGGATTCTTTAACATCTGAGCCACCAGGGAAGCCCAGTAATAAGGATATATCTTATTTAATTTTACTTTGGGTAAAAGAAAAATGGTTTGTTAGAGCATAAAGGGTTAATTTCTAAAGCATTTTTGTGGCTCAAACAGAGAGGTAGAACTGAGGCACTTATGAATATATATATATATATATATGTATGTATTTTTTGGGGGGGTGGAAATACTATACATACACACAGACACACACACACATCCTGGGGGAAATATGTACTAACTGCAAACACTTTTCATCCTTAAGAAATTCATGAGGGAACTTCCTGACAGTCCAATGGTTAAGACTCTGAGCTTCCACTGCAAAGGGCGTGGGCTTGATCCCTGGTCAAGAAACTAAGATCCTGCATGTCACAAGGTGCAAGGGGAAAAAAAAAGTTAAGAAGTCATGAGTATTTTCCCAATTCAGTTTGATGTAAAATGACACTTCCTTTTGCTTTTTTATACCACCCTTAACAAACTGAACTGTGACAGCCGACCTCTTACAAGGTGTGTAATCTTGAATAAGTGACTTTGTCTCTCTGAGCCCTACTTTCTTTAGTGAAATGTGGCTGTAGAATGGATGTTCTTTTCCTAGCCAAACAAGAGCCAGCATGCCCGTGGGCCTTAAGAGTCCTCCATCCGACCCCAGGCATCACCCTCTACCTGGTATCCAAACCATGTCTCAGCCTGGTATAATAAACAGATGTGAACTGGAGTCAGCCAGCCAGACTTGGGTCCAATTTTGAAAAGCACAGTTTTATTTGCAGTTCGAGCCACATACTCCCCTCTGACGGAATGACAGGCCATCAAGCTATTGCACACATTCTTCCCTCCTCCTAGAACACCCTTCCACAATTGGATCAGAACATTAATGTTCCTGGTCACTCTCCTCCCCCTCAAGGAAGAAGTGTGTGTCCTCTGATACCCTGGGAAGTTTTCACTGTTAACTGTGCATGTGGTCTTCCTACAGACAATGACTTTCTCAAGATCAAGCACTATGCCTTGGGTCAAGCATGGTGGGGACGTCCACATGAAAAGAACTGCCTGCTTAAGACTATCTACAGCTTTTCATCTCATCCCAGCTCAAACCCAAAGCTCTTATCCTGCTTCAAGGATATCCTGGCACAAACTGACCTTTGCCAACTTTTTCAGTCTTATTGTAGGCTGTTTGACCACTTTTCTTAGGTTCTCTAGGCCAAGTCCCATCCCCTCATTTACTTTATATACTTCAAGTTCCCTCTGCAGAAATCTTCTATACACAGCTCCCCCACAGCCCTTTACTGGGCCTTTTCTAGATCTTAGATTCAGTTCATTCATTCATTTACTTAAAAATATGTCTTGAGCACTGTTCTAGGCATTGGACAAAAATCCCTGCCTAGCTGGTGCCTCCATGATAGTTGGAGGCAACAAACAAATTTAGCAATAAATGCAAACTGTGTCTGATGGTAATATGTGCTAGGGAGAAGAATAAAGGAAGATGAAAGGCTGGGGCAGGTGTGATTCCATATGAGGAGGTCAGAAAGGTGCCATAGAGGATAATGGATGAGCAAGACCTGGCAGGAGAGGGAGATAAAGTGCAAGTATATTTGTGGAAGGAGTATTAAGTACAAAGGCCCTGAGTCTAGGTGGACCTGAGAGGAAGAGCAAGAAGATCAGTGAGAGGGAGAGAGGGGTGGGTGATGGTGCAGAGATAGAAGGGTTCCAGGTAGTACAGGGCCTTAAGGCCGCTGGAGGACTTTGATCTTTCTTCTGCATGAGATAAGCAAATTAAGCAAAATGACCAAACTTCTATTTGGAAAGGACCACTTGGGTCAGCATATTGAAATTACGTGGCCAAGGGACAAGTTCAAACAAAGACTAGTTAGGTTTTTCCAATAATCCAGATAAGAAATAAATTTAGCTTAGACCAGGATGATTGAGATTATAATGCAGTTAACAAATAATTGGGTTCTAAATAGGATTGAAAGGTAAAATCTATAGGATTTATACATGTGTTGGAAATGGAGGATAAGAGAAAGAAAATAATTCAAAGACAATACCAAGGCTTTGATCTGAACCTTGAGAAGGATGCATTTGCTGTTTACTAAGATGAGCAGGCTGAGGGAGGAGAAGTTTAGGAGATGAGGTTAGGAGATAAATTTGGTTTCAGATACATTCAGTTACAGGTGTCTGTTAGACAGCCATATGGAGAGATCAAGTGCACAGGTGAATTAGGAGTTCAAAGGAGAAGACATGGATGGCTGCAGGGGCACTTCAATCTTTAGAAGACACAGATGTGAGAACAAAATGTTAGTTGCTCAGTTATGTCTGACTTTTTGTGACCCCAGTGACTATAGCCCACCAGGTTCCTCTGTCCTTGGAATTCTCCAGGCAAGAATACTGGTTGCCATTTCCTTTTCCAGGGGATCTTCCAGCCCTAGGAATTGAACCTGGGTCTCCTGAAACAGCTAAGGAAAGGGAAAAGAAGAAGTCTGTTATGCAGAGGGGGGAGCCAAAAGAGAGCATGGTGTCCTAGAGGCTAAATGAAGAGAGTGTTTCAAGAGGGAGGGACAGGTCAACTGTCAAATGTTGGTGATAAACCAAGCAAGACAGGACTGAAAACTGACCGTTGAGCTTAGCCAACTGGAGGTCATTGGCAGCCATGTCAATGGTATTTCCTTGGAACACCGACCTGAATGAACTTCTCCTTCCTCTTCCATCTTGCACAAACGGTAAACCTTTCAGTCAAGTCACGCCCATTTCACGATTCTGTAAATCCTAGAGGTCCATCTCTGCTGTCATTAACTAGCTCCTTGAGCTTGGGCAAAGCTGACTTTTTCTCCTCTGGATTTCAGTTTCTTATCTTTTAGCAAAGTGTGTGAGTTAATGGCCCTGCCAGCTGTATTAGCCCACTGTTCCATAACAGGCCTAGGTCAGGCTCCCTCATTTCCAGACTATGGTGTCACTTCAATCCTTTCCTCCCCACGAATGTCTCCCACTGGCCTGAATTCTATCACTAGATTTTAACACTTTTTTTGGTAAGAAATGAGGAAGCTTCTTTTTTTTTTAATTTTTATTTTAAATTATACTTGATTAACAATATTGTGATAGTTTCAGGTGTTCAGCAAAGTGATCTTGTTATACATTTTCTCTTTTAAGTTGTTACATAACATTAAGCAGAGCTCCCTGTGCTATACAGTAAGTCCTTATTGATTAGTCATTTTAAATACAGCTGTGTGTACATGTCCGTCCCAAACTCCCTAAGTATCCCTTCCCCCACTCCTTACCGCACTCTGTAACCATACGTTCACTCTCTAAGTCTCTGAGTCTGTTTCTGTAATACATAAGTAAATAAGTTCATTTATATCATTTTTTTAGATCCCACATATAAGCAATATCACATAGTTGTCTTTCTCTGTCTGACTTACTTCACTCAGTATGACAATCTCTAGGTCCATCCATGCTGCTACAAAGGCATTATTTCATTTTTTTCATGGCTAATATTCCATTGTACATATATATACCACATCTTCTTTAACTATTCCTCTGTAGATGGACATTTCGGTCACCTCCATGTTTTGGCTATTGTAAACGGTGCTGCAATGAACATTGGGCTACATGCATCATTTTGGACCATGTTTTTCTCTGGATATGTGATTTTACCACTTTTGAATTCAGTCTGAGATCTACTAGATACACAAATGAGGAAGCAGCTGTTATCAGCGATTTTTGCCGGAATGTGAGTACACTTCCCTTGTCCTTTCCTGATGACAGTTTTAGATGAGAACTTGAGAAATCATGAGAAGAGTGTGTGTTCAGGAAGTGTATTGTTCCTGAGGTAGGAAAGGGGTTCCAAAAGGAACCGAACTGGTAAACAGATGAACTCCCTGAAAATCTATGTATGGCAGGTCACACTTTATAGACCTGAACAGTAAAGTTTCAGTAAAGGTTAATTTGTGTCTCTAAGCAACTCTAGCTCCTAAGTGAAAGCCCAGCGATGTTGACTACATCGTTTCTCCAACCTGAATTTTTATATCAGTGAGAACAGCAGAGCTGCACTTAACCTGAAAATTCCGTGCTCCCTTTAAAGGCAGAGTGTCTCTGACTAAGGAAGACTTCTCTGACTAGGTAGAGCAGGGAAGATAATCCATTTCTGCCTTACATTTCCACCTTACAATGAGAGACCAAGCAAGTAGTCCCACGTTTGCAAATAACATGGTTGGTCGGTCATGTCAGCCCCAGGAAATGCTAGCCAAGCATCTTAGCAGAACAACAACAATATTTCCTTAAATTTATTCAGGTTCTGACAAAAAATTTTAAATGGTCCTTGCCTGCCTCTGGCCATACCCTATAAGCTTGGTCATATGCGCTGTATGTGTCAAGAAGGTCACAGAACCCACTCTTAGCATTGCCATTGGCTGAGACTATGTATATAGAACTAGGGTTAATTTAGTCCCCATGGTGTTGACCTCCCTTTAATGAACCTGCCAGCATCAACAATAAGGATTGGGCTATGGGCAAATTTTCCAGTAGTATATTGGCTTATACTGGGCCATGTCTATCTACATGTACAATATCTATAACAAGATATTTGTAAGCCAGTGGTTAAGGTAGAGTCTATGACCTCACCCCATATCTATATCTGGTGAAGGGTGAGTATAAATAAACAGATCAACAGGCAAGCAAATCACATTTCTGACCATTTCTTTTTCAGAGAGTGAAGTCAACGGGATCGTCAATAGAATCCAGCCTGTAACTTCAGCTTCTTTAGCACAGCCCCAAGGACAGGATAAACGATGTTTCTGGATAACCAGGGTGAGATAAGAAATTTGAGAATCACCATCTGCTGCTGTCAGATCTACCTTAAGTCAGGGAGCGGAAGCCTTGGCACAGGGCACATGTGGATGTATTTCGGATGGTGTGAGCGTCTGCTGGTGTGTCTGTTCAAAGTTCTTGTGGGTGGTACACTTAATACAGTGCTTTTCTGTTCAGGAAAACTATATCCCTTCCAAAGCCCTGAATTATTAAAATCTTGAAGTTTCTCACATCTGTTGTGAGCTCCTTATCACAATTTCTGGACGCTATTGGGTGCCACTTTCTGGGTCTGACGTTACGGGCATGCTTGAACTCTTCCACTGCCAAGCCAGGAGATCGTTTGTTATAACTGCAGCCAAAAGACCCAGGGAGCATGATTCTGAGACGAGGCAGCAGGGCAGGGAGCCGGCCGAGTTGTGGGGTGGTCTCAACACTCAATATTCCAGTCTCTTGCCTGAGTGTAACCAGAGCCCCTCAGAGACAAACCAGCCTGAGGTGCTTCAGCAGCTGTAAAATTCCTCTAATAGCCTATATTCTAAGTTCCTCTTGCGCAGACCACCACCATGTAGATGGAAACTGAATTAGGTCCAAATAGGATGAACCAAACTTCTGTTTAAGCAAAAAAGTTGGCCCAGGACTGCACAGCTTTAAATGGACCATGAATAATGTTTTATTGCCTCAGCACTGGGGTGAACTCCGCCCCTACACTTAGCCTCACCTTTCACAGTGTTATTTTTAGAGATCTCATTACATCCCAGCTTAAACTAAAAATATGTTCCCCAGGAATAGCAGCACCTAGTTTGAATTGTGTGGAGTGACCCAAGGGCTCCTGGACTCTGATTACATATGATGTTTCATGCATGTGATATCTGCTCTAGGATCAAGGGGGGAATTGCTAAATTTCATTTTTCAAGAGCAGCAACAAGACTGGCTCTGGGGCTGTTGGACTCCATGGGCTTTTTCTAGGCTGGAGTTGTTTCCACCAGCTTTAGTATCACATCATTTGGTATGATTTATATAGAATCATTCATGAGAAGTTCATCTCCACCATTCTCATCCAACCCCGACACATCCTTCCCTCCCCACGGTCCCGGAGCTTGGAAGGAAAGGTCATGCAGTAGAAGAACTTTGGGGTCTGACAAATTGGCAGCTGCATCTTAACTCTGTCCTTCTACCTCAGTGACTTCAGGCATGTTATTAATCTTCCTGAGTTTGATTCTTCACTGGAAAAAAATAGAACAGAAGTTGTATGGATACAATGACATAATTTCCGAATTTAAAGCAGAACCCTAATAAATTATCACTTGTAAAAAAATTAACTTGCTTATATAGGTCTCTAAGAGTCAGACACAGCTGAGAGACTTCACTTTCACTTTTCACTTTTGTGCATTGGAGAAGGAAATGACAACCCACTCCAGTGTTCTTGCCTGGAGAATCCCAGGGACGGGGGAGCCTGGTGAGCTGCCTTCTATGGGGTCGCACAGAGTCAGACACGAATGAAGCAACTTAGCAGCAGCAGCAGCACACTAGTCAAAGCAGGAGGGACATTTATTGAGCCCCAACTAAGATCAGATCCTGACAAAGATGCACAGGGGCAAGATGGCCCAGAGCAAGGCAGCGTGGAATGTCACATCAGACTTGAGGTACCAGTCTGGACTGTGAGGCCACTAGCCAGGGAGCAATTCAAGCTGGGGAAAGAAAGTCTCCTGAATTCAAAATGTTCTTTGAAAGTTTCCTCTCTCTACTGGCTCACTTAAGGGTTAAGGTCATAGCCTGCCCCACATGGAACCCCCGTTTTGACTGCCAGTGCAACCTTGCATAAGTTCCCTGAATTTTTATGCCTTTAGTTTCCAAAGCTGTAAGATGGAGATTGATAACACCTGTTTCATAACGTGCTTATGAGGATTAGATGAGCTACATAAGATGATGCACGTGTCTTTAGCACATTGTCAGAAAGGAATCGCTGGCTGTTAAGGGTACTGTCAGAAAGAGACACTGGCTGTTAAGGGTACTGTGAAAAGTACGTTCTCAGAAGAGGTACCAGTTTGAACAAGGAGAGGAAAGTGCAGGACAATTAAAGGAGTATCTTGTGTCCTAGTTTGACTGACTCATAATGTATGTTAGGAGAGAAAGGCAGGGTCTCAAGTGTTCTCAGAGTTGATCTTTGCATTCACTTGTGATGTCTTCCAGATTATCGTTAGTATACATTCCATCTTTCTGCCCAGTTAATGCATCTTCGCATGGCAGGAAGTTCCACCGTAACCAATGAGAGAGCCTCACAGCTTTCTATTCTGCAGCGGAATCATTTTCCCATCCTGTCCCCATATTCCTCTTTTTGCTGCAGTTCTTCAGGATCAGTGGACAATTCTTGAGCTTATGACAAAACTCACAGTTTCATGACATCAATGTGATCACTCAGTCTGGTTAGCAAGAAAAGCATGTTTGTAAAATTCCTCTTTGCAGAGATACGGGGCCTTTGCAGAGGCCCCATTTCATTTGTGTAATCTCTCAAATCTCAATGACCAGCCTAGAAGGGGGCTTATTCATCCTGGACCTGACAGCTATGTTCTACAGCATGAGGGCAGAGACGGGGCGGAAGGATGCTAAGTGACAGGCCGACCATGGAAATCCTGAAAGGAGCCATACACTTTAAAAATTAGGTCACCGTGAACACTCTTTATAAATGATCCACTGCTGTAAGATACTTACTAATCCTAATCCTAGCATTATTTGGGATCTTGGCAGGGTATACACTGGTACCCAATACCAGGAAACTTTTATATTCCTTTTTTTTCCACAGAGTTCTTGCCATATTTGCACACAGAAATGAGTCCCATATCATTGACTTTAGGAGGAAGAATAATTATTTTGTACACCAAGGTGAACAATTCTTTTGCACACTGGTGTGAATGATGAACAGGAAGTTGGAAAATGAGAGGAAGAGGAGACATACTGGCCCCCCTCCCAGAGTGTAGTACGGCCACCCTGTGTACCTCAGACCCCCTGACTGTTGCTCTCAGATCATAGTTTCCCTCTAACCCCCCATATCTAGAAGCAGAGGACCTGAGCCCGATCAAAGTCAGCAAAACCTCCTGGGAGTAGACTCTCGCTGCTGAGTCTCCTTAGACCCCAGGTTCTGCCCCAGGCCGCTCACCCTGAGGAGCAGTGAACCTGGCCCCCAGACCACATCACACAGACTCCTTGGCAATTCCAAGGCTCTCATGTCCCGGCATCCTGGGAGAGACCCAGAGCATCTGAGAAGGGCAGAGAGGGCCCCGCATAGCAGCTGGACAGCAGAGGTGCCACAGGGCCCCTCTCCACCCTGAGGAGGCCCGCCTCCCGGGAGTGAGCCTGACTGGACAGCTGATCCTCTCTAATCCCCACTGGGAGGGCCAGCCTGGTCGCCTTTCATATAGCTATGACTTGCGTGTTCTTTACATCGCCTGCTTTATTTTCAAACCTGTCAACAGGTTTCTGAAAAGGTTGCACATATGAGCAGAGGTCTTGTCAGCTCAAAGAAGGAGCCACAGGCAAGGTGGGGAGAGTAGCCACCCCAGACCTGGGAGACCCGGTCAGGAAACCATGGGCTTCCCATTTTCTTGGATTTTCTCTAATCAAAACAAAAATGAGGCAAACCTTTTGACACCATGACCCCTTCTGGTCAGGTTAGAAACTGGTTATAAATTCGAGATGGACCACACACTTACTGAACTATATTTATCAAGTTTCTTAATAAAGCCAAAAGCTCAGGGGCCTCAGGGAGTAAACTTTTTTTCTTTTTGACAGAGACAGAAGCCAGCAACAATGGGTTTACTGTTGTTGTCCTGTTGCCAAGTGGGTGATTCGGTTAAAATAGGCACTGCCTCACATCTGTTTACAGGAACCGTAGGGTTGCTATTTGTACAGGGGCCCAACTTGTCTGACCTTGGTTGTTGCTAAACTTTTTTTTTCCCCAAGACTGTTCCAAGGATCTAAAAGAAGACACACTGCCCTACCACCAGCGGTGCCATTTGCTGGCACGTCTTGTCCCTCCCAGAACCATCACGTTGCTGTGATAAATGCTGGAAGAGCAGACTGAGGCCCCCTTTGAGGCTGGATGTCATGCTAACTCCTTTTTCTAAGTTGACTATCTAATTAAACTAACAATGGAGTTCAAGATCATAAAAATCAGAATATTTGAATGGGTGGGGATCCTGGGAGAGTACATAGTACAACTCCCTCATTTTCAGCTGAAGAAACAGAGGACTAAAGAGATTGTTGGAGGGAGCTGGGACGTGAAGGCAGAATTGTGGGGCTCTTGCTAGTTTTTCATGCTCCCCAGGAAGTGTGGCGTCTTGAGATATAGCCTGGATCAAACCAGACTATAGCTTCACATCTGAATATGAATATTCAGATATTCATATGAATGTGTAACCTGACAGTGTGGGAGAGGAAAACCTTGATGTCACCCATGAGGAGAGCGGCATTTTGGATCCTCATATCTGCAGGGTTCCTCTCAAAGCTGGGAAGGAGCTTCCAGATTTTCTTTCACCCATAAACCACATGGAGAATTCAAAGTCTCTGATGAGCCCCCGAGGAAAACTACAGAGAAAAAAAAAAAAATACCAGGATAGCCCAGGGATGATGAGTAATGCAATAATGTATGGGAAAAGGACCCTTTCTGTAAACCCTAAAGCAGTCTTCAAATATTTGAGTGTCACAGGATGTTACATTGGAAGTTTTAATTGAGATATCAAAATATAAGTATCAGATATAAAAATACCAACACACCCACTCAATAACAATTTCGTATTTCTATAACCCTCTCTGGAGAAGGCTGCATGTGAATACCACTCAAACTCTCAAAGGCTCTTAGAGAGTTTGTCCCATGTCCCCCCAATAATTAGGGGGATAAAGTGGACTAATACTTTATCCTCAGCTACAAACCCTTAAAATGTAAGGAATGGGGAATAAAGGAGAGGTGGGTGACAGCTGTAACTCCTGGAGTTTGCACGGCAAATTACCCTGAGTTTCCAAGGACAAGACATGGGCAATATGATGGAGCTGGCATGGGTGGTCTACAGAGAAGTTGGTACAGGATTATCCTATTTCCAAGGGCTAATGACAGTAGCTGGGATGGAGAGCACCAGCAGGGTGAGAGGGTCTACAGGCAAAAGACCACCAGCGAGCGGAGAAGACCCACAGATCACCCAGGGAAGATATCAGCCTTCAACTTTTCCCAGGCTTGGAGAGCTCGGAGCCAGCTGCCTTTGGTTGGGCTGCCTTGGAGCAGGGCCTAATAGAGGGATTCTTGTGGTTTACGGAGTGGGTGTTCTCAGGGGAAGGAGTTGGGGAATCAGGATAGAACAGGGTAGGGGGAGGACAAAACAAGGATGAGGTCTCTGTGAGTGGCTCACTTCTGACTGGCCCTACAGGTTCTGCTGTCCTGTGGAAAAGGGGACCAGGCTTTCAAACCAGGCCAGTTGATCATTGGCTCCTGCTTGTAATGTGGGGGAAGGGGGACACTTGGGGAGACTGGGGCATGTCTGGGTCATCACCCAGCAGATGTGGCTTGTATCTGGTCAATTACAATTTCTCCCAAAAGGGGGAAACTGTGGGCCATTAGCAGCACCTGTGGATGGGACTCTGGGAGGAGCATGAGAAAGATTCACTCTGTCAGCTTCTGGCCCACCGGCTAAGAGCTTGTTAGTTCTCCTTATGTGTTCTCCCCCCTCACAGCTGGCAACCCCCACCCCAGGGGTCAAGAATAGGGGGTAGAGATGAGTGAGGAAGAGGGAGAGGAGGTGATCTTCTCCACACACACCACTTATACACTACATATACCACATCCCACACACACACACACACACCATACACACACACACACACCACACACACACACACACACACCACACACACACACCACACACACACTACACACACATACACCACACACAGACACACACACACACACACACCACACACACACACACACACCATACCACACATGCACCATACACACACTACACACACATACACCACACACAGACACACACACACACACACGCACACACACACACCATACCACACAGTACACACACATACACCACACACACACACACACCACTTAGACACTGCGTACACTACACACACACACACGCACACACACACACACACCACACCACACCACACATGCACCATACACACCCCACACACACATACACCACACACACACACACCATATACATACTACACACACATACACCACACACACACACCATACCACACAGTACACACACATACACCACACACCCCATACTATACCACACCACATACACACTACACACACCACACATACACCACACACACACACACCATATACATACTACACACACATACACCACACACACACACCATACCACACAGTACACACACATACACCACACACCCCATACTATACCACACCACATACACACTACACACACCACACATACACCACACACACACACACCATATACATACTACACACACATACACCACACACACACCATACACACAGTACACACACATACACCACACACACCATACTACATCATACCACATACACACTGTACCACACACACTGTACCACACACACTATACCACACACACTATACCCACATACACCACACCAGGCACCACACACTATACATACCACATACACACTACATCACACACACTATACCACACACACTACACATACAATAAACACACTACACACACACACCACACCATACCACACATACACACTATGTACCACACCCCCACACACACACACACACACACTTCCTTTCCAAGAGGCAAAAGACCCTGTAATAGGGCCTCCCTAGAGGTGGGGGAGAAATCGTAACTTTGAGTGAAATTGAAAGTTTTGATTACTGCATAGAACTGAACAAAATTTCATAGAAATATGACATCCATATACAAAAGGCTCCTATCAGAAACCTACAGCTCAATGAGTTTTCACAGAACACACCTGTGTAACAATCCCCAAGATTGAGACACAAAAGCACCCAGTGGCTCCCTTCCGGTCACTTCCCTCCTGTGTGCATCACCAGGGAAACACTACAGCTTCTTCACACAGCACAGCTTCATTTAACCCTGTTGATGAAACCTGGGATTTTGACCTAGCTGGAGCTTGAGGTTTATAACAAATGTCATCAATCTCTAACTGATCTCAAACATCCAGCTTCAATTCCCATTACCTTAGGGTGAAGAAGGGTAGGTTTTCATAACAAAAATAGATAAGAACCAGATTTTTATCTCCTTGATTATTGTGGCAAAAGAGGAGAAAGAAAAACAGGATTTTTTTTTTCCCTAGGTTTCTTCCCACCCCATTCTACCTACCCTCCCAGCTTCCCAAGGGAACACACAAAATAATCTCGTTCCCCCACTCAGAGACCAGCCTGGGCCAGAAGGTGTCCCCTCAGGACACGTGTGTGTGTCCTTGTGTGTACGTGGGGCATACAAGCCATTGCTGCTGAATTATGCGGGACTTGAGTTCTTAGGTCCCTGGATGGGCCTCTGGAAAGCAAGCCCAGCTTTTGTTGTTCCTTCCCATATTTTTGTCCAGTCAGTCGTTCCCCTGAGAGCGAGGGGTGTTGGGAAATCAAGTTGCTGCAAAAGGCCTTTGTTTGGGGGAATTTTCACCCAACGTGTTATTTTCTAATTGGTGCTATTTGCTGTGGTCCTCCTGCCTGACTGTCTGCATTGAGACAAGATTATAATTATGAACAGAGGAGCAGCATTTCCATTGAAACTCATCATGTGGTTTCCCTGACTCATCCTAATGAACTGTGCACCCTTCAAAGGGAAGGGACTTTTTTCCCCTGAAGAAAGTACTATGGTAATGACCTTAGTTGACATCAGAATAACCAGATGCACTTGTTATTCGATTTTTTAAAATATTGTATTAAAAGGCAGAAGAGGTGATGCCAAACGATGTTTGTTTATGTGCTGTGGATATACCTGTTTATTTTACATGAGACCTTTATTTTTTTAATAATAATATCTTAAATTAATTTATTTATTTTATTTTTGGCTGTGCTGAGTCTTCATTGCTGCACACAGGCCTTCTCTAACTGAGGCGAGTGGAGGCTAATGTTTGCTTCAGCGTGTGGGCTTCTTATTGTGCTCACTTCTCCATGGACTCTAAGGTGCTTGGGCTTCAGTACTTGTGGCACACAGGCTTAGCTGCTCCACAGCATGTGGAATCTTTCTGGACCAGAGATTGAGCCCATCTCCCCTGCATTGGCAGGCAGATTCCTATCCACTGTACCACTGGAGAAGTCAAGACCTTTATTTTTTAAATTGTACCAATATTGTATGGCCACGCAGCCTTACCAAAATGACTCAAATGTTCTCTTCAGAGGAGACTACTTTTATGCCAATGGAATATGACCATTGGACAAGTTAAGAAGAATAAAGAATGAATTAAATAAGAGGATCCTTGAAAATCTCGCTTTCATGATATGGGAAAGTGGCTGAAAGAGCTATGACTTGGGGAGGAAGCAGTTTACCCTGCTCAGCTCAAGTGAAAGTGAAGGATCCCCAAAGTTTGGGAAGGACCCCACAGCCTTTGGATTCTTATAACACAACTCATAGGGGCCATTCACGACAAGGTGAGTTGCTACTTAAAGGCCCTGCTGCTGCCTTCCACTCATTAAAGTGTCCACTGCCTCCTGTTGTGGGGAGAGAAACACAGCTCCTACTTCTCATGCCCTGGTGACATTCTGAGAAGTCAGAGACTCCTGGAAGTTCAGACTGAGGAAGGACCTTGAGAGAGATGAACTTGGACACATTGCAGAGGGAAGCAGGGTGCTCTTCAGAGATGGCACCAAGACCATCATAAACCTGGATGAGGCAGGCCAATCAGTGGGGATCTTTCTAAAGATATTTGCTCCCGTCCCAGACCTATTGAATCAGAAACTGGGGATGGGTGAGGGGGGGCAGAGGACAGCAGGCCCCTGTGATTCCGATGTGTACTCACATTTGGAAATCAGTGATTCTCATGAAAAGCCTTTATTTCAGAGTTTAGGATAATAAGATTCAGGAAAATGAGTTCCTTGCTGGGGATCACCAAACGGTTAGTGACAAGTGTGTCTACGTGGTGTGTTCCGTGTTCTTCCCATGCTGTGTTCCAAACACCACTGGCTTGCCTTCTGGATGCTTCTTTTGCCGTGGTCTCTCACTTTCAAAAGGTTCCAGCTGCCATGGGAACAGGAATTCTGCTTATCTGAACCTCATTGTCCTCATCTATAAAAGAAGGATGTGTGTGTGTGTGTGTGCACATGCACACCCAGTCACTCAGCCATGTCCAACTCGTTGCAACCCCATGGACTGTAGTCCGCCAGGCTTCTCTGTCCATGGGGTTTTTCACGCAGGAATACTGGAGTGGGTTGTCATTTCAACTTCAGATCTTCCCAACCCAAGGATCGGACCTGCATCTCTTGCATCTCCTCCATTGGAAGGTGGATTCTTTACCACTGCACCACCTGGAATACTACTCAGCCATAAAAAGAACAAAATAATGACATTTTGCAACAATGTGAATGGACCTAGAAGTTATCAGACTAGTGAATTCAGACAGAGAAAGACAAATACCGTACGATATCACTAAAATATAGAATCTAAAATACTACACAAACGAAGTTATCTGTGAAACAGAAAGAGACTCACAGACACAGAGAATACAGTTGTAGTTGCCAAAGTGGGTGGGTAGATGGATTAGGAGCTTGAGATTAGCAGATGCAAACTATTACACATAAAATGGATAAACAACAAGGTCCTATTATATAGCACAGGGAACTATACTCAATATAAGAACTGCCAAATGAGGATTTTAATAAATGATTAGGAAGAGCTTTGAAACTATAAAAAGCAGAATACCTAGTAGGTAAGACTCATTATTATTTATACTGTGAAACTAACTTGTTCAAACTGTATAGGAATCTAAGAAAGAGAAGAGAGAAAAAAAATCTGTGTATTAGTGGGCAAGAGTCTTTAAAATAGTCAACCTCCTCAAAATGTGATGAAAGCAGGGGTTTTGGTGATTATTAAAATAAGCTTTGGATGAGACTGGGCCTTGGACCCACTGAATTTGCCATTTAGCTGATCATAATTTTCATTTTCCCTCTCTCACACCTACCTTCAGACTACTTTGGTTTGCTGTGACATAGTTGAAAGTTTTCATGATGGTTGAAGCTGCTATAATGGTACATCCACACAAGACTTTCCCACTCATGCTGTGAACCCCCTGAAATGAAGACCACTTTCTCAATTCTTGAGAAAACTACCAGCCCCTCACATATTGAATAGTATTCCATGAGAGATAGATAATAGGTGAGCCTAGAAACACAGGGCTGGAAGAAACCTCAGAGGTCCATTCATTCAACCATTGAACAGTATTTATTGAGCACCCATGATATGCCAGTCACTGTTCTAGGCTCTAGGGTTATAAGCAGTGAGCAAAAAATAGTCATCCCTGCCCTCTAATGCTCAGTTTCTATTAGGTAAGAGTAAATCTATAAATAAGCATCTTAGTCAGTTCAGGCTGCTATAACGAAATGCCACAGACCAGATGGCTTCAACAACACACACTGAATTCTCACAGCTCTGGAGGCCGGAAGTCCAAGATCAAAGTGCCTCAGACATGGATCCTGCTGAGAGCTCCTCCCTGGCTTGTTTTGTCCTCACATGGCCTCTCCTTGGTCAGAGGGGGTGGGGAGGGGTGGGTGGAAGAAGAATGAGGGGCAAGCAAGAGAGGGAAGGGAAATTGAGGGAGGGAGGGGGAAAGAGAGGCAAGAAGTAAGAGGAAAAGGGGAGGCCATTAAAGACACCCACTTTGGTCTCTCTTCCTCTTCTTATAAGGGCACTAATCCCAACAGGAGGGCCCCACCCTCATGACCTCATCTAAACCTCTGTGTGTGTCTGTGTTTTAGTCACTCAGTTGTGTCTGACTCTTGCAACCTCACGGACTGTAACCCTCCAGGCTCCTCTGTCCATGGAATTTACAGACAAGAACACTGGAGTGGGTAGCCACTCCCTTCTCCAGGGGATCTTCCTGACCCAGCAATGGAAACTGGGTCTCCTGCATTGCAGGCAGATTCTTTACCATCTGAGCCACCAGGGGAGCCCCCATCTAAATCTAATTATCTTCAAATAGCCACCTCCAAATACCATCACATTGGGGATTAGGGCTTCAACATATAAATTGGGGGGCAATAAGAATATTCAGCCCCAAACAGTAAGTAAACAAACAAGTCCATACTTAAGTGAGGCGTCAGGTAATGCTAAGTGCTGTGAAGTAAAGTGCAGCAGGTCGGGGGTCAGAGAGTGGGAGAAGGGCAAGCACACTCAGGGAACCTCTGAGGAGGGAACATTTGAGTGGAATCTGAGGAGTGACTCACATGTGGGGTGAGGAGCAAGCCCCACTGCAATTTCACAGGCCCAGGTGAGGGGCAGGAGTTGGAGTCAATTCTTCAAACCAGAGCATGTCTCTGGGGGATTCTGATACAGGAGGTGTTCCAGGTCTGACTCATAGTTAACAGTATTCCTTTAGCCCTTGGCCAGAAAAGTATGGTAGAGAAGTAGTGTGGAAGCAGAAAATCAGTTGGGAGACTTCGGGGGTGACAGGTTATGGTGCTTGGATGTGGGCAGAGGCCGTGGCGGGTGACACACTCAGATACAGTCAATTGCAGTTTGAAGGAAGCACTGAGTTAATCTGCAGAAAGCCTCCAGTGATGCTCACCTGTGTTTCTGAAACCTGGGGCTCCTAGGAGGAGCTGGAGGCAGGCAAGGGAGTTAAGCATCTCTAGCACCCCCTGCTGGTTTCCACCGCAACTGCTGAGCTTTACCTGCTTCACACCCGTCAGTTCAGTTCAGTCGCTCAGTCCTGTCCCACTCTTTGCGACCCCATGGACTGTAGCACGCCAGGCTTCCCTGTCCATCACCAACTCCTGGAGCTGACTCAGACTCTTGTCCATCAAGTCGGTGATGCCATCCAACCATCTCATCCTCTGTCATCCCCTTTTCCTCCCACCTTCAATCTTTCCCAAGCATCAGGGTCTTTTCAAATGAGTCAGTTCTTTGCATCAGGTGGCCAAAGTATTAGAGTTCCAGCTTCAGCATCAGTCCTCCCAATGAATATTCAGGACTGATTTCCTTTAGGATGGACTGGTTTGATCTCCTTGCAGTCCAAGGGACTCTCAAGAGTCTTCTCCAACATCACATTTCAAAAGCATCAATTCTTTGGCACTGAGCTTTCTTTGTAGTTCAACTCTCACATCCATACATGACACATGGGAGGGGTCAATTCAAACTACCCCCTTCTCCTGTATCACAATGTCATTTGCAGTAATAATCATGAATGAAAAGAACACCAATTATGACCAGAAAAGAAATACAGTGTAAATTTGCTTTCAATTAAATTTCATACGCCTATATAACCATACCATTAAACACAAAAATAAATGAAAAATATGAGAGAAAATAAATATTATGGTACAAAAAGGGGAGGAAAGAACAATTATTTATTCAATAGCTTGATACTTACCTAACAGTTTTGAAATGTGATTCTCTGGTTATAGTGTTATAACAATATTTTATTTAAATGACTCCCCATTAACTAATAAGCAATCTGTAATAAAACTGAAGTGTCTGCAAAGGGCGCAATTTAGACAACTATGAAATCATAATGCTGATGAATGTTTTTTCCCTGTTTTGTTCTTCAGTTCTAACTCGGTTTTGACTTTGGTTTTAACAGAAGAACTATCCCGAAAAAAATTTACAACAGTGGTACATTAATTTCAGTAAAACCACTAACAGTTGTTTTAGAAAGGAATACATTTAAATCTTACAGATATTATTCCATTTCAGTAGACTATTTCATGTCTGAACTAAATTTGTATTTTTATAAACACAAAGAAATAAACACATTTATACATATTACACTTTTATAGTTTATACTGTTTCATCATTTTAAATGCTTAAGTAAGTACAAACTCCAAGTGATTACAAAAAAAGAATCAAAGTAATTTTGAGTCCTTTTTCCTTCTCTGTACTCACTCTGCTGTCATTGTTTAGTTTGAAATTTCTGTTTAAAAGCAGGAAAATGCAGCACATCTCATGGGACTGGTGACACAAAATGCATCCAGAGCTCTCAAAGGATGTCAGACAATGACGAATTCACCCTCCAAACAGTCAGCTGGGTCTCCAGTTGTGAGCACTGAGTGTATAACCATGAGCATTTAGAATAAACCACCATGTAAATTACAGTGTTTATAACAGGGTAATTAATGAGCTATCCTTTTTAAGTTTACATATTATGAAAACTCACCAGCAACTGCAAAGTTTCTTGGAACTTAGACCAACAAAACATTTTTTTGGTGAAGGAGTATTTTATCACTGACTGGTTAAAAAAAAAAAAAAAGATTTTAGTTGGTTTTATTGGAGTTTTATATTTTCTACAGACGATGCATCATCTTATTGCCTGAATCTAAGGTGCAAGTCTCCCATTGTTTGTTTAGCCCTGAATATGCCACCAGTGCCAATAAGGTTGCATTTGTGTTTCCCCAGGCATGGAGGGTCAGGACACGTCCACGTATCCTGGTACTCTCATTGTCCAGGGGTGGAAGCTGAGGTCGGGTGGGCACATGTGACTTCTGCAGGTAAGAGACACAGGTAAGGCAGAAGGAAATGAGAGAGAGGGTCTCCAGGCTTCTCTTGTCAGGCTGTAAGCTAAAGAGGCTCACAGGGACACGATTTGAAGTGCAGCACATCCTGCTCAAGTGAACAGGGCATCTCAGAAGGTCCCCTGGAGCCAGGCAATGATGGAAAGGGAGGATCTGGGCATGGAGGGGTGTCAGTGGACAAGTGGGAAGCACAGCTCCCACCTGAAGGCAGGCAGGAACTGAGCTCTGGCCAGAAGTTGCCATGCAGGAACACGTGAAAGCAATGCCAAGCCTCCTTTGCCTAGAGAGGCCAGAGAATGCCCTCAGCCACTTGGGCACAAAATCTCTTTTTCTTAAAAAAAATTTTTATTTTATTTTTAATTGGAGGATAATTACTCTACAATATTGTGATGGCTTCAGCCATATATCAGCATATACATACACTGCCCCCTCCTAAGCCACCCTCCCCCTTCCCTCCCCATCCCACCTTTATTTTTCTTTCGGCCACACCACGAGGCATGTGAGATCTTAGTTCCCCAACAAGGAAAAACTTAGTTTGTTGTAGCCACACACTCCGGGAAACAAACTCACTCAGGAAGACAATGCAGATAATGGAGTACAGTTTATTACACCGGCGGACCCAAGGCAGAGTCTCCTCTTAGCAAAGGACCCCGACCGACTTTTATGAAAACCTTTTATACCTTAAGTGTACTGCTCAAGCCCACATCCCCAAATTACTTAAACCTAGCCTGGGAAGTATAAAGGGGATACAATCAGGTTAAAGCCATGATTCATAATCAGAAGGGTCAGCTGGTTATACACTGTAGCCTACACCCATGGGTGCCATAAAGATTACAAAGACGATTGACCACATAGGGGATTGTTACATTCTTTTTGGCGACAGGATAGCTTGGTATGGAATCTGGTGTTCATCAGTCTGGGAGGCCAGTTCAGCCATAGGTATGTTATCCCCAGGGCTACCAAGCATGTAGTCCAAAGCTCACTGAAGGTGCAAGATGGAATTTCCTCCTTTTTCAAGGTGGAGTCAGCTTGGCCTGTTCCTTTTCCTCCCTCAAGTTCACCCCCTGCACTGGAAAGATGGAGTCCTAACCACTGGACTGCCAGGGAAGTCCCTGAAATCTCTCACATTTTGTATTCTGGCAACTAATCCAAATTACTTAAAGGAAAATAAAAAGGAAGGAAGAAAGAGAGGAAGGATGGGAGGGAGGAAGCACAGAAGGGAAAAAAGGAACCAAGGAGAAGAAGAAGGGAAGAGAGAGAAAGCCAGACTCTGAAGCCTGCGACCTCTCCCTCAGGGCTGGCCAGTTACTGCCTGCTCTTGGCCTCTTTGCTGCTGCTTTGGCAAATAGAGCTTCATCCTCAGCACCCATGTTAAAGAACTCCAGGTTGGCAATTCCTCTTAGAGGTAGTTATATTAGCCTTTACTTTCTGTGAAACCCCTTGGGTAGTGGAAGGGTAAGGACTCTGTCTCCCACTGCTGCTAATATTTGGAGCCCCTGAACTTCCCTGGTGGCTCAGACAGTAAAGCGTCTGCCTACAGTCCAAGAGACCCAGGTTCGATCCCTGGATCAGGAAGATGCCCCTGGAGAAGGAAATGGCAGCCCACTCCAATACTCCTGCCTGGAAAATCCCATGGACAGAGGAGCCTGTTGGGCTACAGTCCATGGGGCCGCAGAGTCAGACAAAACTGAGCGACTTCACTTCACTTTAGGCCAGGGGTCCCCAGCCCCCCCGCCACAGACTGTTTGTTGGCAGTCTGTTAGCAACTGTGCTGCACAGCAGGACGTGAGCAGACAGCAAGGAAGTGAAGCTTCATCTGCATTTACAGCCGCTCCCCATTACCTCCTGAGCTCAGGAAAACAAGCTCAAGGCTCCCAGTGATTCTGCATTATGGTGAGCTGTATAATTATTTCATTATAAATCACAATGTAATAATAATAAAGTTACAATAAGTGCAATGTGCTTGCATCATCCTGAAACCATCCCCTCCACCCCTGGTCTGAGAAAAAATTTTCTTCCAGGAAACCAGTCCCTGGTGCCCAAAAGGTTAGGGCTTTAGGTCAATGCTGGCCCTTTGGCTCCACATGTAGGAACAAGATGGACCCCCTTCCTGTCCAGGGAGAGGCTTGCCATCCTGGGCAGCATTGTGTTCTCTGCCCCTGCTCCTGCCCTCTCCCCCTGCTGCAGACGGAGCTCATATCGCAGCCTGACCAGGGAGCTAAGAGGCCAGGTTCAAGGGGCCACTGTGGGCTGCCAAAAGAAATTTCCCTTCCTTAACTGTCAGGAGCAGACAAGCGGCACACAGCTCATGTAACATTTTCACCATGTGCGATTTTGAAAGAACCCTGTTCCACAGAGAAAACCTTTCAAAGACTTTTCTTTGTAAACAGACCTGATGATAAAGACATGCTAAGTCCTAGGGCCCAGAGGCTGTCAAGGGTTTTACATAATACCAATTTCGTCTTATCTCCTGGGCACTGTGAACTTGAACATAAGCTAAAGCTAAGTGCTAAATTTATTAGACATATGTCAGCATCTGTCTGTCATAAACGGGAGAAACTCCCTACCAACTGAGCCACTCTCTGATAGAGGAAAAGACTGAAAATCATCTGGAAAGTTTTCTGAGAATATATATAAAAAAAAAAAATAGCTTGGGTTACACAGATTTTGGTTTCTCTGCTTTTACCCAGCAGAAGAAAAATGCAGAAGCGTAGCTATTGATCATCTGAAATTTGTTTTAAAAAATAAACTCACACACACACACACACACCCCACATGTCCAAAGAAAAAGGCCAGGTGAATAAATATCCAAATGTTTTGCAATAGTTATCTTCAAGTGATGGAATAAAGCATAATTTATTTTTCTTTTTGTATAATTCAATTTTTTATAACTCAGAAGTGCTATGATGAACATTTATCATTTTGGTCATAAGAAAAAAATCAAGTTTGCCAAGATTGCTATAACAGAGTACTACAAACCAGATGATTTAAAATAGCAGAAATGTATTCTTTCACAGTCCTGGAAGCCATGTTTCAAACCAGGGTATTAATGAGATTGGTTCCTTCTGGAGCATCTAAGCCATTCTATGTCTCTCTCCCAGCTACTGCTGGTTGCTGGCAATCCGTGTTGTTTTTTGACATATAGAGATATCACTCCAATCTCTGCCTCCGTCGGCACAGGGCATTCTCCCTGTGTACACATCTGTGTCTTCACATGCCCTTTCTATGAGTGAACCAATCTTTGGGTTTAGGGTGCACCTTCAACCACTCTAATCTAAATTCATCTGCAAAGATCTATTTGAAACTCTGGGGTTCTGGGTGGACATCAATTTTAGGAGGACACTATTCAACCCAGTATACATAGCAACAAAGTGAATTAATCTCCCCTGAAGAGACTCAGGTCCCCATTGACCCTTGGGTATGGATGCAAGCTCAGTCATGTTCGATTCTGTGCAACCCCATGGATGGACTGTAGCCTGTCAGACTCCTCTGTCCATGGATTCTCCAGGCAAGAATACTGGAGTGGATTGCCATTTCCTTCTCTAGGGGATCTTTCCAACCCAAGGATCAAACCCACATCTCCTTCATGTCCTGCATCGGCAGGAAGATTCTTTACCCACTACCACCACCTGGGCAGTCATTCCCCACCACTGACCCTATTAAGCTTTAGTTCTTGAGAAGTGGGGCTTTGGCTACGCAAATTACAGAGCCTCCCTCTCACTTAGTCTCTGGGCTGAGAAGTAGGGCCAGAGCCAGAGCAAAAGGTGTCACTCACAACACAGTCCAGCAGGACAAATCTGGGACCAGTCACACACCTGGGCCACTGAGCCCTGACAGCAGCTAGTGACAGTGAGAAACCTGACAATCACGTGTGCCCGCATTGCATCTCACTCAGATGATGCAGTATAGTGTTGTAAGTGTGTATAGATGTCACTGGGCTTCCCAAGTGGCACAGTGGTAAAGAATCCTCCTGCAGTGCAGAAGATGTGGGTTCAATCCCCGGATTCAGAAGATCCCCGGGAGAAGGAAATGACAACACACTCCAGTATTCTTGCCTGGAAAATCCCGTAGATAAAGAAGCCTGGTGGGCTACAGTCCATGGGGTCACAAAAAAGTCAGGCCCAACTGAGCATTCATGGGCATGTAGATGTCATTAAGGATTATTAAATTGCAAACCTGTTTTAAAGTATTACTATCAATATATATTTTCTTCATCAGTGCGTCTTAAAAGTAGAACTACTGATATATATATAAGTCTGTGAAATATCTAATGATAAAAATATTCTTTGTACTCCAAAAGGTTTAGAATCACCATCCTACACTTTTTTCTATAGCAGGCAAAGAGAAGTTATTGCCATGGTGTATTATATATTATGTAACAAGTACTGCACACAATCCTTTAAAACAGTTATTTTTCTAGTCTTCAAAATAAAACCATGAGGCAATCATCTCATTTTTCAGATGAGGAGACAGGCTGAGAGAGGCTAGACAGTTACAGAGAGGTTGAAACTACCTAACTAGGTAAGGGTAGAGGTGGGATTCGAACTTGAAGGTAAATGTTTCTAAGGCTATGAGTGGTGTAAATCTTTCAGGGGCTCTGTTGATATGAGTCATTAGTACTCTTTTTAGCTCTGGATGGAACATCGGAAACCTACATCCTAGAGCCACGTTGCCATGGTTCCGAACACAGTATCTCTCCCTGAGAGATCTTTAGGGGTAGTCTCCAGCAGGGACCCTCTAATAGCTTCAGTAAACACATTCCTTTTTAATGATCAGACACACAGAGAACACAGTCCGCTGTGCCTCTCTGTGGTCAGGCCTTGGTGAGGCATTCCTGCAGAGCTGAGGAACAGGAAAAGATCAGCTTCTGCTAAAGAACCGACACATTAATATTTTCTTGTTAGAGACAAAAGGAATAGGATTTGCCTGGATTACCATCATCTCTACTCAGATCTGTCAGCTCAGTCACAGTAACTATGGCTTGATGTTCTTATGCTCTGTGATCCAGTCCGCCAGCTCCTGCCCCTGAACATGACCCATTTTTCTCATTTACATCTTTTCTGTCTCAATTTTTATTTTAATTCATAATTTACTCTTGTGTTGGCCTTTTTTCTGGAAATCCACTCTTTCTCCAAAATTTTTTTCATTAGTGTGGCTCTTGCACAGGAAATGGAAGGGGATTCAGTGTGGAGTTAGCAGCCTGTTCTATCTGCTCCTGCCAGCTCTGGCTCCTTTACCAGGGTCTCTCCAATTGGCCAAATTTCACACGAACCTTCTGGCCACCTGGAACTTCATGCAGCAGACTCAGTCTGCTGACTCCTTGCCTTACTCAATGCTCCCATCTTGAAGATTCCTCTGACGCAAGTCCTGTCTTAGATCTCGGTCTTCGAGTGAGTTAATTAACTAGGCAAAAAAAATTTAATTGCCAGATGAGTTTATGAATATCCCCCTCGGGTAACCTCAATCTAAAAAAGAAGAACTACTAGTTTCAACAAAGGTTCAAGATTTCTCTAAAACTACATTTAATTTATGTAAGAAAAAGTAGAGTCAGACTACCAATTTTGTCAACTTAACAATGCAAAGCTGGGGCTGAAGCCCTCTCAGTTGTATGCTTTCTCAAACCTAAAGCCAGACCCCAAAACACTTGTTAATATACACTTTGGATCCTTGATTCAGTCAAAATAAAGATGTTGGGACTTCCCTGGTGGGCCAGTGGTTAAGAACCCACCTTGCCACAGGTTCAATCCCTGGTCAGGGAACTAAGATCCCACACGTCCCAGAGCAACTAAGGCCATGCACTACAACTACTGAGCTCGCACACCACAACCAGAGTCCTTGCACCACAACCAAAGACCCTGCATGACTCAAGGAAGATCCCATGTGTCGCAACTAAGACCCAACACAGCCAAATAAAATTAATTCATTGTTTTTTTTAACGTTCTAAAATGCAAGACCATATAAAGCTGTAGAAGACCTTAAGACCCTGACTCCAGTCCAAATTCAACGACAAGTATACTGCCCACAAGTGTCTTCCAATTTGACTACAACTATATTCCCTGTGTGCCACGTGCTCAGACATTTTAATTAATCGTCCAGCCCAGAACCATCTGGAGTGGAGACAAGCTAACAGCTTCTGCTCTGCTCCAGGCCTGTGACCTTCTATCCCGGGACCAGAAGGAAGAGGAGTTGGTGACATCTAAGAAAACACCCAAGACAGTCCACCATGTTGGCTGATGGCTCGGACTGGAAACATGAAGCTTTTTTGTTAGCCTGGCCTCCCTTGTGTGTCAAAACCTGGCCTGGCAAGGTTAGGATGGCCTGGCATTGAAAGAAGCTCCTCGGAAGACCACTTGCTATGAATGGAGGTCAAGGAGAGTAACAAGGCTCCCTGGGCAACAGAGTAGACACACTGCACCAACCTGCACAGGTTTGCACTGTGCCTGGAACTATCAGATAAGATAAAGGTGCTGCAGCATGGGAATTAGGAAACGGAAAGTCTGTGGTATCTAATGGGGCTCTAAACCAACCCGGGGCAGCCATCCATGTGGTCCCTATTTTCATGGACATTATTCTCGCCAACTGGTTCCATCAGTGTTTACCCTTCCCAAGAAGGAACACTGTCATCGGCTCTCCCGCACCCAATAAGAACAGGCAAGACAGTTACAAAGTCCCTGATAGTTACCCGCTACGGTCACTGAGGTCCCTAGCCCACTGCATTAGGCAGAAACACTTGCACGCAAGTCTAAAGTTGCATGGACATGGCAAAACTATGCAATACATTATCTTGCTACTCTCTCACTCAAAATTCACTGCTTTACAAGGCAAGATTTACAGTACTATTAGAATGTTACAATGCTTCACCATGTGTCATCATTTCTGTGAAAATATTAGGAAATGGAAGCAAACAGCCATTGAAATAGATTTTGCAAGATGTATGAACACGGAAATACATTTAATTTCATATCATTTGGTTGTCTAACTCAGGGGAAATAAAAAAAATTTTTTTTTTCCCAAAGAAAATGTATTTGTTCTTGATCCCAGAATTAACAAAGTTTTGCAATAATTTAACCAAAGTTTCTAAGCCCAGACTCTGGGAACACTTGAAATTATATGCATGTGTGTATGTGATTTGTTAAAGGGAGAGAAGCCATGTATTTGACCAGAATCTGAAAGGGGTTTACCATTGATCTAGTGTTCCATGCCTTGAGTTTATGGATCAAAACACTGACACACAGAAAGTGAATTTACAATAGAATGTGGCGGAATTTTGACTAAACTCTAGTACCTTACTTTCTATGCATCACTATTTTTAGGAAGAGTTTGAGATCTCTGTGAAAGGTTAACCACACTTCTGTATCTGACACTGTCCAGTAAGAATCCAAATAAACCTGCCTCAGTCTGGGGTCATAGAGGGACCCAGAGAAAACAGGTCTGCTTAACACAAATGGGCTGAACCATGCAACCAAATTATTCATTATGTAAGACTTTAAGTCTAATTTCTCAGTCTCTTAACACTTGGGAAATTCTTCAAAGAGGCTAGAAAATTGGCAGAGCATCATTTATCCTCATGGGCATTTTTATTAAATTAAAAGTGGATGCATATTCACACACTGAAACCAGCAAAAGAAAGCTTCACTGTACTCTTTTGGCTGTCTGTGAAAAGTTCGCTTTCAATTCCCTGGATCCATGTTGAATTGTCCCACCTCCCTTCAGCATCTGTTACAGCTTCTAAAGGCATCAGGCACAAAAAAGCAAGGGCAATTACTACACCATCACCCAAAGCATAAATAAACAGTAACAAATGATCCAGCATTCTTAAGTTGTTGATCTTGGCCCTTGTCTAAAACACATGGAGTCAAACTTGTTTTTCTTCCTTTATTAAATCATTGCACATAAGCCATTTTTGTAATTAAGTCAGGAGCATGAGTCTTCATTCACACCTGCCAGCCTGCACCATTCCCAAGTTCTCAGAGTGGGAGGGTCTCCATGGATCCTCTTTCCAGTGCTCTCCTTTCAGCCAGGCTGACCTCCAAACGTGTGTATCACATCAGACTACTAAAAATCCATGATAATAATGCTTAAAAAAAATTGCTAACATTCATTGCACCAAGATACATATCAAGAAATGTACTGAGCACATTCATAAAAATTTCAGTGAACCCTAACAGTTTATGAGGGAGGTGATTTTTTTATTCCCATTTTACATAGGAGAAAATAGAAATTTAGAAATTCGGAGATCATAAGCTTGCAGTTGCAGAGCTGAAATATGAGCCAAACTTCAGAGGGACTTCTCTTTCTCATCCTACTGCTTTGCAATACAAATAACATGAACTCCTAGGCTAGTAGTTTTCCTCAGATATGGTCTTCATTGGCAACAGTTTTCTAATTGAGAGAAGAAACAAAGGTACATTATAAATTAGCAGAATACATAAGAATGTAGCCATGAACTTCCAGGAAACTTTAGTTGTTACAAGTCCACATTTAAAGGTCACAAATTTGGACTTCCCTGGTGGTCCAATAGTTAAGAATCTACACTTCCAGTGCAGGGGTGCAGGTCCAATCCCTGGTCAAGGGAATAAAGATCCCACACACCCCACGGCACAGCCAAAAAAATTTTTTAATAAATATATGAAATTAAATAAAGGCCACAATTTACTGAGCATTTGCTATGTGTCTAATAAAACCACTGTGCTAGGTATTTTTTCATTCATGCACTATCTCCAACCCTTTACTTCAAGATGAGTTCACATTTTATTTACTTTTTTACTTTACAATATTGTATTGGTTTACATTTTAGATGAAACAGAAGCATATACAGGTTAAGTGACTTGCCCAAAGCCATCTAACTAGTGATGCAGGTCAGGATTTGAACCCAAGCTAGTTCCCACACTTCTCATTCTATCTATCTATGACTCATATACACTTACGAGGTCTGTTGTTTTATGTACATGATGTGAGAAGTCCTAACTGCCCACCACCCTCCTTTAGTAGAGCACAGGGTGAAGGGTGTGCCCATAGGCACTTCATCCCCTTCATGGGCAGCACACCTGTGTGGAGCCAGAGAGGATGTGGAAAGACAGACAGTACCAAGGTTTTTCTCTTTAAGGTAGTTGGTTATGGTACCAAACCTAGCTACCCAGCGTGCTCTGGGGCAAACCCCAGTCTTAAAATGGTACGTGTAATTCAAATGAGCCAACCTGTAGAAAACCCACTTTTTCAAGAACACAGTGTTGCTAAAGAACCACGGAACAGTGAAAAGAATATGGATTTTGAAGCCACATAGACTGTGCAAGTCACAACTGCTGGTAAATGCTTAATAACCAGCTCTATAGTGGCAGGGGGAAGCTCCATGGTACATTTCCATGGTACAAACACTCATAGGATGGTTCATTTCAAGATATCAGAATGAAGTCCCTGAACACACAGTTGGTGTGAGACAACAGTAATTGACCCTCAAGAGCCGGTTCAGCCAGCTCTAGCACACCAGTCAGGGGCCCTTATTCTCACCCCAGTTCATAACTACCCAGTGTAAGATTTGAGGCAAGCCACCTAGCCTTTCTGAGGATTAATTTCCACTTCTATAAAGTAGGGGAGATAATGCTATTAATACTAGAAATGATGGTGTGACTCAAGGGCTATAATCAACAGGACAAGATCATCTGTCCCCATTTCTGAGGGCAGTTGCTCACACAAAGCATCTGACACGTGGAAGCCAAGGAATACTTTATTGTAAGTGAAACCTATGCCTCTCAACTCAATTAGGATGGATCTGATCAGATGAGTACTATCATGCAAAGTCTGTGTCCTGTCCTATCCTATCCTCCTAGCCTAAGCAGAAAGCCGCATCCCAGGATCTGTTCACCCTCTTTGCTGTTGTTTACTCACTCAGTTGGGTCTGACTCTGTGACTCCATGGACCACAGCCTGTCAGGATCCTCTGTCCATGGGATTTTCCAGGCAAGAATACTAGAGTGGGTTGCCATTTCCTTCTCCAACTCACCACTACCAATCCCATGAAGGAGAGAGACTACAGAGAGAGGAATGACCCCCAGAGGCTTGCCCTGTGGTAAACAAGGCATGGGCCAGACCAGTGGCATGAGTTTAAGAGAGAAGCAAGAACAAAGCAAGGTAAACAGGCTTCCTCACTCATCCTCTTGCCCTTGCTGCCATCCAGAAGGCGATGCAGGGGAGGAGCATCACATTTAATAACATTAAACTTGCGCAGCACCCTGGCCTGATCAGCCCCCAACTCATGAGATTATTACATGGGAGAGCGATGTCCCATTCCACTTGGGCACTTGTGCTGTGTGGCTGCTGCAAAGATAAAGTGACATTAAGCAAAGAATCAGATTTTGACCCAAGTTGTGCTGCCCAGTTTTATCATCTGGCTTTCCTTTACCTGAACAACTCTGGGTGAATTCTCACTGTTCAAAAAAAAAAGGAAGGAAAAAGCTAAATCTACTTGTGATTACCTGCTACTCCTCCACTTCCAGTCCAATACCACCTAATGAGGCTGATTTCTTACCTTGAAGAATATTCGAAAGGATGTGTTTACTGTGTGCTCAGAAGATAGATGTAAAAATTCATTGAACATGGGCAGTAACAAGCCACTTCCCTCCAGATCTGTGTTTCAATGTTTTGGTTCTTACGTGGATGTATAAAAACCAGTTCCATTACTTTGTAGTAATGACTTTTATTTTTCAATATGAGTCACAATAGTTCAAAGCAAATGAGCCATATTACATCAGACATGCTAAATGACATTCATTCTCTCTAAGCCAATGAGGAGTGAGAGGTTTCCTACTTTGATTTTGCCTTTAACCTTATCTTCCAGCATCTGCAGTTCCTTAAGTCTTTGATTTCCCTGTTGTGGCTTCCACAATGCAAATGTACCCAAAGATCCATCAGTTGGAAAGGAGTTTTCTGCATTTGCATATGTTAAGCTCTAATTCACTGGGGACTAGAATGTACCAAGTCCCAGTCCTGTTCAGTGGAGCTTTAAGGGTATGGTGTATTGAGAAGCAAATGCAGAATCTGACTGACCTTCTATGTTTCTTAAGTCTTCATGGCTTTCATTTCCACCAAGTGTGACAAGAGGGAAAAGACAATCTGTCTGCCTAAAATACATCTGTTAGGCAGCTAGAACAGAGAAAGGAGTCCAAAAAGGCAGTGGCTAAAAGACAGAAAAAGAAAGAGGAAAGCTTGAAAAAAGAGAACAAAGGAAAAATCTGTGGACCTGAGTGAGAACCTCAGGTAAAGCAAACACACCCCTTTCCTGGCTAGCCCTAATTTGCATAGGGCAGACTCAAGGGATAGGAGACAAAACATATAAAAAGAGGGAGCCAAAACAGACTGAGACTTCTCCTGTGGGTTGGCCCACCTTAATACCTGGGGAATGGACTTTCTTTACTGAATAAAACTCTGAGCTGTAACAGAGCTGTAACACTGTTCTGCCATTTTAAATCTGTTTCAGAGAGACAGAACCAAGGAAATTACACTCTCCTGGCATATCCAAAATATCTAAGCAAGAAAACTAAGGAGAATATATCTCCCTTTTGTTATTGTTGTTTAACCACTAAGCCATGTCTGATTCTTCTATGATCCCAGGGACTGTAGCCCATCAGGCTCCCCTGTCCATGGGACTTCCCAGGGAAGAACACTGGAGTGGGTTGCCATTTCCTTATCCAGGGAATCTTCCTGACCCAGGGATGTAACTCGAATCTCCTGCTTTGGCAGGTTGATTGTTTACCACTGAGCCACATGAGAAGACTTATATCTCCCATGGTGCAGAGAACTAATGTCACAGCCAAAGGAAATCAGGCTGTGACCTGGCCAAGGAGAGGAGAGGAAGTGAGCAGAGCCTAAGGGGAAGCAAGTCTTCTGAGAGCTAGGATCTTTCCCAGGGATTCTTCTCCCATCTGTGATAGTCTCACACTGAGGTACGTGGTCCCAGGGCTCAGAAAATTTTAGCAGTCTGAGGAATTCTAAGTGAATTGTCAACTGGAATGAATCAATTGAAATAAATTTGAAAAGCTACCCGCCTTTTTCTGAACTTGGCATCCTGTGGGTATGCAGATGCTAGAGAAGCAGGATGGGGTGAAGTCTACACAGCAGGCAAACAAACTTCCCCAAAGCCAGGGCAGAAAGCAAAGTTTCTAGGTTGTCAGATCACTCAGGTTCTGGATCATGTTTCTAAACGTGCACTGCCCAATATGGTGGTCACTAGTCACTTGTGGCCATTTACATTTACACTTAAATAAGTTAGAAGGAAATGAAATGAAAAATTCAGCTCCTCCATTGTGCTGACACCTTTCAAGTGCTCAGTAACCACCTGAAGCTGGCAGCTACCATCTCGGAGAGTGCAAATACAGATATTCCCATCATCACAAAAGTTTTGTTGGACAGCACTGGTCTAAAGCACAAAAATACACATGAAAGTCCAGGAACCCTCTGATCCTTTACAGAATGCTATTTCCAGACTGAAACTCCCTATTTAGGCTTTCAAACAATTAATCAAAGCAATTAAAGATAAACAGGATTTGTTCTTCCTCTGTGGACAACCTAGAAGTATTTCAAGATGTACAGGAGAAAATGCCTTAATTTCTTTTGTACATGCGGTTTCCTTTTTAAGGGGAAAAGTGTCATCATATGACACTCAAGCATGTAACACTGCAAAACTTTGACTAGCAAATCTTTTCTTTATAAGTAGTGGAAATTTACACATAAATTAGCTCAAGGAGGCAAATTTTAAAAATCTGATCTCAACAACCTGAAAAGGAAAATTTTTAAGAAAACACAAGCAGTGTGCTAACTGCCTGCTACTGTCACAGATACCTGAAGGGCCTTGTTGGGCTACTTAGACCGATTTGAGTTCAGAATGTACTCAAAAATACTGCTTTAGAACTGCTTCATATATATCCACATGTAGGTTTGTGTGTTTATGTGTGCACATCAAAAGTCTATTCTGTCCCTGGATCAAACCAAATTGTCAGTTGGATCAAACCAAATTTTCAGTGGGAGTTAATTTTGTTCATTCTACTCACATGATATTTTTTCAAGAGTGTGAAGTCTCTGACCAGGGTTTCCCTTAGATTTTCCCTTAGAAGGTGTGCAGGGCAAGGCAGCCTTCCTTCTCCAGGGCTCTGCTTCCTACACCTCTGCTCTGGGCTTCTTTTTTTATTGTTTCATTTATTTTTATTTAAATTTTGACTGCACTGGTTCTTCCTTGTAGCACATGGGCTCATCACTGCCGTGCATGGACTTTCTCTAGTTGCATCCCGAGTTCAGCTGCCAGATAGCATGTAGGATCTTAGTTCTCAAGTTCAGTTCAGTTCAGTTGCTCAGTCATGTCTGACTCTTTGCAACCCCATGAATTGCAGTACGCCAGGCCTCCCTGTCCATGACCAACTCCCAGAGTTCACTCAAACTCACGTCCATCGAGTCAGTGATGCCATCCAGCCATCTCATCCTCTCATCCCCTTCTCCTCCTGCCCCCTATCCCTCCCAGCATCAGAATCTTTTCCAATGAGTCAACTCTTTGCATCAGGTGGCCAAAGTATTGGAGTTTCAGCTTTAGCATCAGTCCTTCCAAAGAACACCCAGGACTGATCTCCTTTAGAATGGACTGGTTGGATCTCCTTGCAGGCCAAGGGACTCTCAAGAGTCTTCTTCAACACCACACTTCAAAAGCATCAATTCTTCGGCGCTCAGCTTTCTTCACAGTTCAACTCTCACATCCATACATGACCACTGGAAAAACGATAGCCTTGACTAGATGGACCTTTGTTGGCAAAGTAATGTCTCTGCTTTTTAATATGCTCTCTAGGTTGGTCATAACTTTCCTTCCAAGGAGTAAGCGTCTTTTAATTTCATGGCTGAAATCACCATCTACAGTGATTTTGGAGCCCAAAAAAATAAAGTCTGACACTGTTTCCACTCTTTCCCCATCTATTTCCCATGAAGTGGTGGGATCAGATGCCATGATCTTAGTTTTCTGAATGTTGAATTTTAAGCCAACTTTTTCGCTCTCCTCTTTCACTTTCATCAAGAGGCTTTTTAGTTCCTCCTCACTTTCTGCCATAAGGGTGATGTCACCTGCATATCTGAGGTTATTGATATTTCTCCCAGCCATCTTGAGTACAGCTTGTGCTTCTTCCAGCCCAGCGTTTCTCATGATGTACTCTGCATATAAGTTAAATAAGCAGGGTGACAATATACAGCCCTGATGTACTCCTTTTCCTATTTGGAACCAGTCTATTGTTCTACACCCAGTTCTAACTGTTGTTTCCTGACCTGCATACAGGTTTCTCAAGAGGCAGGTCAGGTGGTCTGGTATGCCCATCTCTTTCAGAATTTTCCACAGTTTATTGTGATCCACACAGTCAAAGGCTTTGGCATAGTCAATAAAGCAGAAACAGATGTTTTTCTGGAACTCCCTTGCTTTTTCGATGATCCAGCAGATGTTGGCAATTTGGTCTCTGGTTCCTCTGCCTTTTCTAAAACCAGATTGAACATCTGGAAGTTCACGATTCATGTATTGCTGAAGCTTGGCTTGGAGAATTTTGAGCATTACTTTACTAGTGTGTGAGAAGAGTGCAATTGTGCGGCAGTTTGAGCATTCTTTGGCATTGCCTTTCTTTGGGATTGGAAGGAAAACTGACATTTCCCAGTCCTGTGGCCACTGCTGAGTTTTCCAAGTTTGCTGGCATATTGAGTACAGCACTTTCACAGCATCATCTTTCAGGATCTGAAATAGCTCAACTGGAATTCCATCACCTCCACTAGCTTTGTTGGTAGTGATGCTTTCTAAGGCCCACTTGACTTCACATTGCAGGATGTCTGGCTCTAGGTGAGTGATCACACCATCCTGATTATCTTGGTCGTGAAGATCTTTTGTATACAGTTCTTCTGTGTATTCTTGCCACCTCTTCTTAATATCTTCTGCTTCTGTTAGGTAATTCCCAAACCAGGGACTAAACCTTAATCCCCTGCATTACCAGGCACATTCTTAACCACTAGACCACCAAGGTGGTCTCCCACTCTGAGCTTCTTACCAATTCCAGGCTGCTGGAGTCTGAAACTCCGTCTATAGATGTAACAATTCTCATGAGCGTGTGACTGAACTCTCAGTGAAAAGGGGAAATGCTAAAGGCCTACCACATCCTGCTTTATAGTAATGGGTAGTAGTCTTGGAGCTCTTCACCAAAAGTTTTCAGCTCTCTGTCTTCAGCCATATGATTACACTTGGGTTTCTTATGATCTGGAGGGACCATGTGACTACTTTCAACAAATGAATTGTGAAGAGAAGTGACACATGACCACTCAGAGCTGGAGCAGTTAATTGATGATGTAAGGCCATTCAAAGGTCTCTTTCCCCTGATATGGAGATTAGGTATATTTTAGTGACCTTTCTGTTAGGCTAACCCCTGAAAGGAGAACAAGGCAGAATGAAATGTCCAGCTCAATATCAGCAAATACATGAATCAGAAATAAACCTTTGCTGATTCAAAAATGGACTTTGAGTTGTTACCAATGGATAATCCAGTCCAATCACACTGATACGTGAGATCAGTAAGAGAAGGTGTGAGGGATGGAGAGGGAACCTATTTCTTATAGGAAGTTGTTGCAAAGAGTGATCCTACTTGGCCAACAGGAATGTGTCCATTGGTGAGGAAATATTACTAGGTTAGGATACAGAAGAAGTATTCTTCACCCTCCAGGAGCTGCTAATCCAATGTAGTGATGCTGCTTCTGCTGCTAAGTCACTTCAGTCATGTCCGACTCTGTGCAACCCCATAGATGGCAGCCCACCAGGCTCCCCCGTCCCTGGGATTCTCTAGGCAAGAACACTGGAGTGGGTTGCCATTTCCTTCCCCAATGCATGAAAGTGAAAAGTGAAAGTGAAGTCGCTCAGTCATGTCCGACTCCTAGCGACCCCAAGTATTGCAGCCTACCAGGCTCCTCCGTCCATGGGATTTGCCAGGCAAGAGTACTGGAGTGGGTTGCCATTGCCTTCTCCTAGTGTAGTGATAGAAGTTTGAAATAAACTTGATTTTAGTGGGATAAATCCTATTCTACTCATATAAACAAACCCTCTAGAATCTCAGAAAAGATCTTAATAACTCACCTTATAAAATTCAAGGAAGGCTACCATTACTAATTGGGTTCCCTGAGAAGGTCTGCATGAAAGGTCTGCATGAAGAACTTTACCAAGGTGTACTTTTGGGGTCAACACCTGTGTAGGAGTGGAAGATTGGTCTAAACTACGTTGTAGAGAAGAGTCAGAGAAGAAGTCACAGCAACCACAGGAGGGGCAAAGGTCAAGAACATGCATATTGCAGATGATGAAAAATTTGTGAAGGGTGAAGTCTGAAATGATCCCTTGGATTCCATCATAAGGATGACATTCCAGAGGACTTTCAAGAAGGTATGAAATGGGCTTAAGAAACACCTGAGCAGTGGGGAAGGATTCAGATATGTTTCCCAAACTTTCCCACATCATGGCACACATAAGACATTTTGGTTTTGTATATATACTGGGGTACATATATATATTAGGGGACTTCACTGGTGGCTCAGACGGTAAAGCGTCTGGCTACAACGTGGGAGACCCAAGTTCAATCCCTGGGTTGGGAAGATCTCCTGGAGAAGGAAATGGCAACCCACTCCAGTATTCTTGCCTGGAAAATCCTATGGATAGAGGAACCTGGTAGGCTACAGTCCATGGAGTCGCAATGAGTCAGACATGACTGAGCAACTTCACTTTAACTTTTCACTTTTGGGGGTACATAGACACAGGTCTTTTGCGGCCAGGTAAGATGAACCAAGGAGACCTCTGGCCACCTCAAGGGCTGAAGGCACCAGGATTTGGGGTTCCTGAAATCCTGCCTGATAAAATACTAGGGTGCCAAGGCACACCAGGTGGGAACTGTGCACATACATGCAGATGACTCATTTGAGATGACAGATGTGGATGAAAAACCAAAAGATAAGGGATATAGGGATACAAACAATGAGGGATCCTTTTCTTCCCCAAGATTAAGGAGACTGTGTACCTACTTGGCAACACAAGAAGCTGATAGGAGCAAACCATCAGAAAGCAAATAAACAGCTGAAAAAATAAATCTTTCAAAGTTGAAGGAAAGGACAAAAGTCTTAGGTGGGTGGCCATCTTAAAGAGAAAGTCTGATAACTCTTTCTATAAAATTGGATAAAAATATGGGACAACTTAGGGGGAAAAGAGCTTTGTTATGGAACTGAAAGCAAATTTGGAAATGATAAGTATTTTGTTTGAGAGGAGCGTATTGGGAGATTAAACTTGAGACACAGGTAGTTATCTGTGCATAATGCCTCCTGTATGCAGAACTGAACTATCTGGGATCTGAGAGCAGGAAGGGAAGACTCAGAAGTGTTCCAAGGAGGATTTGTGGTTTGAAGTGTCTTAGTCAGTCCAGGCTGCTGTAACAAAATACCATAAACAGATTGGCTTATAAACAACAGAATTGTGTTTCTTACAGTTCTGGAAGCTGAGAGTTCAAGACCATGGCGCCCATAGGAGCCCTCTGCCAAGTTGCAGACTGCTGACTCCTTATCATACCCTCACATGGCAGAAAGAAGGCTCAAGAGCTCTCTGAGCCCCTTTTGCTTCTGTTAAGTCGCTTCAGTCGGGTCCGAGTCTGTGCGACCCCAGAGACGGCAGCCCACCACGCTCCCCGATCCCTGGGATTCTCCAGGCAAGAACACTGGAGTGGGTTGCCAGTTCCTTCTCCAATGCATGAAAGTGAAAAGTGAAAGTGAAGTCACTCAGTTGTGTCTGACTCCTAGCGACCCCATGGACTGCAGCCCACCAGGCCTCTCCGTCCATGGGATTTTCCAGGCAAGAGCACTGGAGTGGGGTGCCATTGCCTTCTCCATGAGCCCCTTTTATTAGGGCACTAATCCAATTCCTGAGGACTCCACCCTCATGCTTTAATTACCTCTCTAAGGCTGCATCTCCAAATACTATCACACTGGGGACTGGGATTTCAATATATAAATTTTGAGGGGGACACACACATTCGGTCCACAGCAATTAGTCTGGCATGATGGGGAGATTCAAGCCAAGGCAAAAGAGATAAGGAGAAAGTGGCTATGAGGCTGTAATTTTAAGCCAAGTGAGAAATGAGAGCCTCATCACAAAGCTTTGGGTGATGGGAATTAAAGGGGCAGGAACAGATTCAGAAGTTATTTGGCAGTTAGAAAAGACAACAAGCAGAGAGAAACTGAATTGCACCATAAACACCACAAACTGAGCATGTTGACCCAGATAACAAATACAGTAATTAACCTAACAATATATTACAAGAAAAGACATATTATCGAGTTGAAATATATGCAACCATTGAGAATTCTCAGACTCAGGTGAGATTACAAATAAACAGGGCAAGACTCTGTGTCTCATCAAACAGTCACTATCTCTTACATTCAAACTATCCCTTCATTTTCATATCCTCATGGAGACCCTGGCTCTTTAAATTTGACTGTTAAAATTGTCCCATTTCCTACACATTCTTTCATGACTAGAAGAAAGGATGTGTAATTTGGTTTGAGTTTTTTTTTTTTTTTTAACCAAGGGATGTTTTTCAACCAGCAGTTATTAGTAATAAGGCTAAAATCCCATTTTTTTAAGCAACTGGAAATAATCAATATGCATTTGCAACCTGTTTCTAAATGTTCTCAGAGCACTCTGTTTGGAAATGTCCTGCTGTGACCCTGCGACCTTAATAGAAGTAGTGGTTTTGGAAGGATGCCTAATATGAACCTATCAGAGAGCAAATGAGCAAATGAATAGGCAGCTGTTTGCAGCTCCTTTGAAACAGTCAGCTGTGATCCTGGAGGAATAAGTGAGCAGAAGCAGAGACCAAAAATTTCCAGGCTGCTCTGATCTTTACATTTTAAGTGGAAGCTGATTTGCAAGCTCAGCCCTGCGTGCTGTGAGAGTGTGTTTGGCAGGGCTATTCTCTTTAACACTGCATTGATCTTTACACTAAATTAGAGGCCACACATTTCTGTTTCTTTTTCTCCTTGGGGTGCAGAGACTTCAATCATAATACCTCATCTCCTCTTTCCAGTTTTCAAGAGAATTAGTTGATTAAGTACCATGTCACTCAAAAAAAGGAGAGGTATTGAACTGCCCTTGCAAGATGGTAGACAAACTCAACATGAAAGTGTAAGAAGACAATCTAACAGAAACTGCAGTCCCTCAATGGAATACCCAGCTCTGCTCAGAAAGACAGCTTCTTTCTTCCAGCAAGGTTCTAACTATATTCTGGAACCAGCCAGGCATTCGTCCAGTGTTCTTGGAGTTCACAGGGGTCACTTGAATGCTTAAAATTTACCCAACACCATTCCTGGCACAGAGAAAACCCTTAAATTTATTATATGGATCTTATGACTTTCCCTTTTATGAAAGCAGGATTAGCCATCAGTAGCCAAGGTCTGTCCCCAAAAAACCTATCACCTAAAGCTCCTTAACACCAGGAACCTGAGAGAGACCAGGTTCCAATCATACACCACTGGATTAGCACAAGCAAGATCTTAAATTTCTTCTGTCTCAAAGTCCATAGTAATTGTTAATATTCAACAACAACATCATCATCCAAAGGATTTATGGTTTTATTCTTTTGTTTCTATAGTTCTATGGGGAGGTTTTGTGTCTTTTTTATTTTTTTTTTAATGATCTCTGACCCTATCTCTTATGATTTGAGCATGGAGTCTGAGAAGATGAGATATGATTTTTAAAAGCTCACATGGGGTGAATATGATGCAAAGCCAAGTTCAAGAGCTCAGTTCTTACATTCAAGGAAGGTTATTTTTGTAACCGTCTTAAATTTTGCAAAGCATTTTCACACATGCTGTCCATTTGATCCTCACCAAAATCCTTTGAGATGTACAGAGCACAAAATATACTAATCCCATTTTGCAGACAAGGGAATTAAAAAGCTCTTTGCCCAAATTCATAGAACCCCAGCTAGAACTCAGATCTGCAGCCCTGCCCAGCTTCTTTCCGGTGTATCAGGTGGGAAGGACAGAAATCGAGGCATAGAGGGGCCCCACTTCCCTTGATAAATCCAGTTTGTACAGTGTGACTGTTCCTGAAGCATCCCCTCACCATTCTCAGCCCCCACAACTTTCCATTGCCCTTCCACCTAGAATACAAGAGGTCTCAACAAGAGAAATATTCCAGTTCCTTTTTTTCCAGCCTCCCAATTCAGTCTTGTCATTCTCCATTTCAAAGAATTCTTTGCAATAAGGCCATTCAAAATCTTTTTATTAGACTGTTCTAAAGCCTCTCTTTACATCTCTTTTCTTTCATATTTTCTTAAATGAGAAATTCACTGAGGACTGAATCCTGGGTCATCAAAGGTTAGGAACGAAAGGGAAGGCCATGATCATGCCCAAATCCCAGCCCACAATACATTGATCATGTTATCCTTATAGTCAGAAGGGCCCCTCCATTTAATTAAGGATTGGCTATGGTGTCCCTAAACACCCATAGGAACACAGTCCTGTGCTATTGTTGAAAAGCAAAAATAATTATTTGGATGCAGAAATGAATTCCTTACATCTATCTGAACCCCTGCTGATTTACAACCATAAGGTAATTTTCTTCAACTAACTTAATTCCTGTCCTGTTCAATTCCCTTGTGCCTTTTAACTAATGTTTTAATTCTCTTTTGATCACTCTGTGCCACCAAATCAAAGCAAAATTTATCTTTCATTTGCCAAAGCCAAGCAAATTTGGAAAGGGAAAAATTACTAATAAAGGACAAAGGATTTTAAAGGAAATGTATTGTTTCATTTCGGTGAGTTGGAACAGAGTACAAAGAAGTTTAATCATTATATTAAATCAAAGGAATGTAAATCACATTATTCGTATTCATAAATTGCTGACAACATGTGGCCTTTGTAAAGCCTTGGATGAGAAAACCTCTTGGTGGAACGGGTTGGGGGAAGGAGGGACATGCGCTGGGAGTGAGGAACCCTGTAGTCAGGATTAGGGTTTTTTCAGTACAGTGGTTTCTTTGTCTTACAAGGCAGCCATTTTATAACTAAATTTCAGACCATCTCTCATGGTATTGGCATTTCAAGGATCAAAGACCAAGAGAGGGTATGAGTCCTGAGCATTTTGCTGGTCTGGATGATTCTAATTGTGATGATGACACTGTATCATCTCAGTGACTAGGCTGGATAGACCCTCACGGCTACTCTTCATTCCTCAAAGATTCTTTCTTTTTTTAAAAATTTAAATTTATTTATTTTAATTGGAGGCTAATTACTTTACAATATTGTATTGGTTTTGCCATACATCAACATGAATTTGCCACGGGTGTACACGTGTTCCCCATCCTGAAACCCCCTCCCATGTCCCTCCCCTTACCATCCCTCTGGGTCATCCCAGTGCACCAGCCCCAAGCATCCTATATTCTGCATTGAACCTGGACTGGCAATTCGTTTCTTATATGATACTATACATGTTTCAATGCCATTCTCCCAAATCATCCCAACCTCTCCCTCTCCCACAGAGTCCAAAAGACTGTTCTATACATCTGTGTCAAAGATTCTTTCTAATGCCAGTTCATACGAGATGAACTGGCCATCCCTAAATTAAAAACAGTAATTGTAAATCATGTCTAATAAAGCATTGTTGTTGCTGTTGTTCAGTCGCTAAGTCACGTCCAACTCTTTGCGACCCCATGGACTGCAACATCCCAGGCCTCCCTGTCACTCACTATTAATAAAACATTATATATATATATATATATTTTTTTTTTTTTTTTAAAGCTTTCACAGACAAACTGTCTAGTACTGAATCCAGCCCTGGGTCCTCCCCCTCTGCTGTTTGACATGAGAACAGTTGTTTAAGGTCTTTGTATGTCAGTTTTCTGCCCACTGTAAAATGGGCAGATGATTTAAATGGGCAGATAATGATGTACCTACCTCATTGTTTCTTTGTTTCTATAGCTAAGTGACAAAATCTGTAAAGTTCTTAGTACAGTGCTCAAAAAGAAGGGATGCATACAGTGTATTTTTTCTTCTTTTTTTCTTTTAGCATCCTGGGACAAATAACATTTTTTTTAATTGAGTAGAGTTAAATTACAGTGTTCTGTTAGTTTCAGGTGTACAGTAAAGTGATTCAGTTATATATATATATATATATATATATATATATATATATATAGTCGTTTTCAGATTCTTTTCCATTTTAGGTTATTGCAGAACATTGAGTAGAGTTCCCTGTGCTATACAGTGCTATACAATAGGTCCTTGTTATTTATATTATATATACTTATTATATTATATATAATAAAGTGTATATGTTAATCACAAACTCCTAATTTCCCTCTCCCCTTCCTCCCAAGTATACAGTGGATTCTTGCTATTCACAGAGGTTATATTCTAGGAAGTTGCCACAGAAAATGGATTAACAAATAACTGAACCATTGCTCTTAGGTGGGTTCCTGCCTTTCGGTGACATTTTCATCAATACATGTTGTTATTGTTTAGTTGCTGAGTCATGTCCAACTCTTTCTGCAACCCCATGGACTGTAGCCTGCCAGGAGTTTTCCAGGCAAGAATATTGGAATGGGTAGCCATTTCCTTCTCCAGGAGATCTTCCCAGATCAGGTATCGAACCCAGGTCTCCTGCATTGGCGGACAGGTTCTTTACAAGTGAGCCACCTGGGACACTCAATCAATACATAGCCATATTTTATCAGAGTTTCCATTTAAAGATTCCGTATTTAATACACACTGATGATTCACTGGCATTGAACTCATGCCACCAGTGCTGGAACTCATGCCAGAATGAAGCTTAAAAAGACGTCTATTTTCTCCACAGGCATCACAGCCTTCTTGCACTTGGGATCACTACAGGGCACTTCAGCACTCCATTTGAGCGCCATTGCCACAGTGACATTACCAACAAGAAGCAAAACAATGAGGAAAATGTGACACCAAGTAGATGGCAGAAAGGGCACCTGTTTACAGTATCAGAGTTGAAACGAGAAGGTAGAGTCACCTTGCTCCAGTGCAGTGAGAACATGAACATCAGGGCTTCACACCTCTCATTGATTGCTCTGCACAATCTGAGGATATGAAGAAAGCACAGGGTGTACTGACTTAGGGGCTGCAAATACATTTTAGCAAGGAGACACATTGGCAAATATGGAATCAAGTGTAAGGAGGATTACACTGTGATTAATCACCCAATGAAGTAAACAAAGTAGTTATCATCACTCCCAGTTGACAGGTGATAAATAGGCTCAGTCAGTTACTAGGTGATAAGGTGAGAGAGATCTAGCTGGAACCCCTGAGTTGCATCACACAGGAGGCAGCTCTCCCATCACTATCTACTTAAGTGGTATCCCTCAGAGTTGATGTACAGACCTCCATCTCAAAATCACATTTCTGACTACTCATTTATCAGTATTTTTTCTGCAAACCACAGAATCTTAGTATGTTGAAAAAGTTCCACCAGTTGTTATTTGTGATGCATGTTCTCACCCTACTCCCTAAAATGACTATTTACAGGCACTCAAGATTTATAAAAGGATTCCCTGGTGGCTTAATCTGTAAAGAATCCACCTGCACTGCAGGAGACTGCCTCCAATACTGGAGACCCAGTTTCAATCCCTGGGTTGGGAAGATCCCCTGGAGAAGGAAATGGCAATCCACTTCAGTATTCTTGCCTGGTAAATCCCGTGGACAGAGGAACCTGGCTGACTGCAGTCCATTGGGTAGCAAAAGTCAGACATAACTTAGCAACAAAATCACCACCAACAACCAAACTTAAAAAAAGGGCAAGTCTCCAGCCTTAAAGAATTAGTAATTTCAGTTTCTATGGAGCAGATAATTCCACTGACATCTTAAAAAATTAAATGGAAAAAAATATGCTTTTTACATCTTGAAAAGGAAACTAACATTTACCTAGTGCTTAATTTATTCAGCCCTTTGCTACAGGAAAAGGTAAATAGTATTCTGAAATGAGTCCGCAAGAACAAAGCACTGCAGTAGATATTGTACATCCTTTATCTAATTTATCCCTCTTAATTATCTTTAAGTGAAATATTATTTTTCTTCTACATGTAACAGAACTGACATACAGAGAGGTTAAGTGATTTGCTCAGTCATATAGCAATTAAGTGGCAGAGTTGGACTTGCAACAAGAAATATGAAGCTCTAAAAATCACTATTCTTTCTGGGATGTAGTAATGCTGAAATTCCCTTGGATTATATCTGATCTAGCATCAGCCCTTCAGAGCAGCCCTTTATCATATTAGCATCAATCCCTTGAGTGATTTTGCACAAGTTCAAGCCGTCTTTACCTCATTTTGGATCTGACAACATAGAATCTTAATTGCTGCTTCTCTACCTAGTGGCACCTAAAAAGAAATTACTTTTAATTCTTTGGAAAGTATGAAAGCTCTGAAAAAGGCATGAGCTCTGTGAATGCATAGCAATATAATGGTTGAAAACCCACTGGATTCTGGGTAGAAGTCACCATTGAAATACAGAAAGAGATAGACCCCATATATCCTTTAGCAACCTCCTTGTAGTTAAGCAATAACAATATTTTGACTGCTTTAGTCTACTGCTAAATTAGTAACTGCTAGAATTAGTAACTGCTACTAATTCTAGATACTCATGAACTTCAAAGTAAACTTTAACAGTTAATTTCCAAGGTTCCCTATGTCTATATATGATACTCCCACAACCCCAGGTATTTCATCTGTGAACCTTGACACCATCTTGGACCCCAGCCACTTGCATCCAGCAGATTGTCAAATCCTATCCATTCCTCTCTATCAAATAGTAAAGGTCTATCCTCTTTTCTTTCCCATCCCCATCTCTCTGTACTTCCAGCTTCCATCATCTCATGTCTGAAGCTTTCTAACTAGCATTGTTACTAACTGGCTCTGCTTCTCCCTGACCACTTTCAACATAAATCATGCCCTCTTCACAATATTGGTTGATTCATCTTCCCAAAGGACAATTTCAGTTATGTCACTGCTCCCCATAAAAGGGATCAGCAGCTCCTTGTTGCCTTAGTCAAAACTTTTAAATTTCCAATTTAAATTTCTGGTTCTTTTTCATTTTGGCTGCACCGCGTGGCATTCCAAACTTCCCTCAACAGGAATTCAACCTGTGCCCCCTGCTTTGGAAGCACAGAGTCTTAACCACTGGATCACAAAATGACCTAACATTGATTTCTAATTTTTTCACCACCCTTCCTTCCACATTTTAGGGAAAATTTCTATTCCATTTCCCATAAGTTTCTATTTCCCCGTGTTTTCCCACTATTATGCTCTTATTCACATTGTTTTCTCTTCCTAGACTATGATTTTTGCCTGCATGTTCAAACTATACTATTTTCAGTAAATGAATAAACCCTTCTCCGATCACCCTCAAATGATCCTTATCTCTCTCTCTCTCTCTGAACATACGCAGCATTTTCACTGTGACTATCTATCTTTACTGTGGCTCTTGTCACAGTCATCTCTATGTTCTGGCTGACTGTGTGTATTTTTTCTCTCCCCTACTAAATTATAAGCACCTAAAAGGTAGGATTTTTGTCTGATTAACTTAATAACTATGGAAGATTGTAGCATTTTTTCCAACTATTTATTCTCTACCCTGTACTGTAAGAAGAATTTATAGCTCATCCACGACCACAAGACATGTAATGTCTCCTGGAAGAAGGAGCAATGTATTTTCCCATTCCATTGATGGTGAGCTTGGTCAAGCAATTCCTTTAGGAAATGGAATATAAGCAAATATGATATATGCCTCACCAAAGCAGAAGCTTTAAGAGCATGGTGAATTTTTCCCAGTTCTTTTGATCATTTCTTCTATCAAAAGGATGGCAAATAAAGCCTGCTTCTTTGCCCTGCATCCTGGAATGAAGAGGTATATGGCAAGAATATCAATGGAGAAAAGACAATCTCTTTAACAAGTGGTGCTGGGAAAAACTGGTCAACCACTTGTAAAAGAATGAAACCAGAACACTTTCTAACACCATACACAAAAATAAACTCAAAATAAATTAAAGATCTAAATGTAAGACCAGAAACTATAAAACTCCTAGAGGAAAACATAGGCAAAACACTTTCTGACATAAATCATAGCAGGATTCTCTATAACCCACCTCCCAGAATAATGGAAATAAAAGGAAAAATAAACAAATGGGGCCTAATTAAACTTAAAAGCTTTTGCACAATGAAGGAAACTATAAGCAAGGTGAAAAGACAGCCTTCAGAATGGGAGAAGATAATAGCAAATGAAGCAACTGACAAACAACTAATCTCAAAAATATACAAGCAACTCCTGCAGCTCAATTCCAGAAAAATAAAAGACTCTATCAAAAAAATGGGCCAAAGAACTGAAAAGACATTTCTCCAAAGAAGACATACAGATGGCTAACAAACACATGAAAAGATGCTCAACATCACTCATTATCAGAGAAATGCAAATCAAAACCACAATGAGGTACCATTTCACGCCAGTCAGAATGGCTGCGATCCAAAAGTCTACAAGCAATAAATGCTGGAGAGGGTGTGGAGAAAAGGGAACCCTCTTACACTGTTGGTGGGAATGCAAACTAGTACAGCCACTATGGAGAACAGTGTGGAGATTCCTTAAAAAACTGGAAATAGAACTACACATGGAAAACAATGTGTTTGAATCAGTTCTAATGAGGTGGATGAAACTGGAGCCTATTATACAGAGTGAAGTAAGTCAGAAAGAAAAACACCAATACAGTATATTAATGCATATATATGGAATTTATGAAGATGGTAACGATAACCCTATATGCGAGACACAGATGTATAGAACAGTCTTTTGGACTCTGTGGGAAAAGGCGAGTGTGGGATAATTTGAGAGAATAGCATTGAAACATGTACATTATTATATGTGAAATAGATCACCAGTCCAGGTTCGATGCATGTGGCAGGGTGCTCAGGGCTGGTGCACTGGGATGACCCTGAGGGATGGGATGGGGAGGGAGGTGGGAAGATGGGTCAGGATGGGGAACACATGTACACCCATGGATGATTCATGTGAATGTATGGCAAAAACCACCACAATATTGTAAAGTAATTAGCTTCCAATTAAAATTTTTAAAAATAAAAATAAATTTAAAAACTGCACATCGGGGAGGGAGATGGGCAAGGGGTTCATAAAGGAGGGGATATATGTATACATATGGCTGATTCATGTTGAGGTTTGACAGAAAATAACAAAATTCTGTAAAGTAATTATCCTTCAATAAAGAAATAAAAAATGACTTAAAAAGAAAAAAAAAAAGAGTTATATGGAGTGTAGGCACAACAGCCAGCCAGCTGACATGTAATATGAATGAGAAATAAATGTTTATTATAACAAACCACTGAGATTTGTACTAAAGTTTACTAATTAAATCCCAACATAGCACCTAGCCCAGGATCCATTACAGGAAGAATTTCAAGAATTCTATGTTTCATAAAAAAAGATTATGACTTGTTGATATTTCTTTATTAAAAGTTCCTGCAAACCACTACTATTGCAACAATTTGATAGCCTAGGAAAAATAATGAAACTGTAAGTGAGATTATATATATACACACATATATATATGTATATATGAAATACACTAAGTCATCATATCTGTATTCCTATCTCCCATATTTCTAACAATAAAAGATTCTAAAATATGTGTTTAAAACAAAAACAGAATCAGACTAGTATTTCCCTGAGTAGTTCTCTAATCAGATCCATGACTAAGCTCATCAACTGACTCGGAAATACTTGAGTAGAAAGGACCCAAGAACTCAGTTAGCACAAGGGCTGGCCCTATACTGTCCCAAGGACATGGGACAGAGAACAACATCAGACCTCACTAGAACTGATTCACTTTCAACAAATATATACACACATATACATCAAATCATTTCTGCTTACATCTGTTTTGGTTGTTGGATTTCTGAAGAGGGTTAATTTGAAGAAAAGTTTCTTTGTCCAGAACATATCCGAGAAAGGGTGTTAAACATATCCAAGAGTGTTAAACAAATTATCTAAATGTAGATAGCCAAGTGGGCTTCCCTGGTGGCTCAGATGGTAAAGAATCTGCCTGCACTTCAGGAGACCTGGGTTCAATCCTCGGGTTGGAAAGATCCTCTGATGAAGAGAATGGCTAGCTACTCCAGTACTCTTGCCTGGGAAATTCCATGGATATAGGAGCCTGGTGGTCTACAGTCCATGGGGCCACAAAGAGTCGGACATGACTCAGCAACTAGCACACACACACACACACACACACACACACATATAGCGAAGTAGAGGAGAACCAGAGCTAGAATCCAAGATCAATCCAATCTGCTATTTCTGTACTACTGACAGTCAGAGAGAAGGGGAAGACAGAGAAGGGGAAGGAGAGATTGAGAGACACACAGTGAGAGAAATCAAAGGTAGGCCACTACATATGCTCAGTGTCTCTGGTCCTGAAATTTGGGGGCTTATATTGACTCTTTCCCATTTTATTTTATACCAGTCTTCATAAGGTCCTCCAAAGGAGAAAAAAAAAAAAGTTATAGAAAACTAGTAAGTGAGCAAAGAAAGTTCACACAGACTTTTTATTTCAGAAGACTGACAGATCAGTCATGAGCTTCCTGGGAAATGGAATGTGATTTTTGTTGTAATTCATGTGCTTTGGTGTGGACAAACAATAGACAGTGTATATAATAAGAAACAGGAAGGAAATGAAGAAACGTTTGTTTTTTTATCATCCAAAAGAAGAGTGGAGGTGGGTCAAGAAGGAATTTTTCCATCCCAGAGAGACAGAAAATGAAAAGCAGATAAAAGATAATATTGAAAGCCCAAGGAGAAATACTTGATGCTATTTTTAGTCTCCATTTTGATAACATATTTTCAAAGATCAACTGTGATATGGAATATTCATCATTTATGATGTGAAGGTGAAAAACTAAATTAGACTGAGGAAGGAAATAGTTCAAGATTGTTTCTTAAAATGATGTGTTCAAATCAGCAAAGAGTGATGACATGCATTTGGGAGTGGATGATTTGCTTCAAAACAAGCAGTGAAAGGCAGTTTTTTTTAAAGACGAGGTCAAGATGAATATACAACTGAAAAATAAAGTCAGTTATTGATATTAATGACAAAATACTACTTGGAAAAAATGGCAGAAAAATAGAAAACAGAGGGAGGGGGGGATGATTTGGGAGAATGGCATTAAAACATGTATAATATCATATAAGAAATGAATCGCCAGTTCAGATTTGATGCAGGATACAGGAAGCTTGGGGCTGGTGCACTGGGATGACCCAGAGGGATGGTATGGGGAGGGAGGTGGGAGGGGGGTTCAGGATGGGGAACACGTGTACACCCGTGGCAAATTCATGTTGATGTATGGCAAAACCAATACAATATTGCAAAGTTAAAAAAAAAAAAGAAAAGCAAAAAAAAAAAGAAAACATAATTAGCATGTTTTTGTCAAGAATAAATGATCAGACACATGTCATTTCCTTCTAGAAAGAATGGCAGGAATTCTATGTGGGAGTGGAGCCACAGATGGATTGTACATGGACTTTGAAAACTTTTTTTAATTGGAACTAGGACTCAGAAATAGAAAAGCACAGAAAACAATGGCAGCACTCAAGGAAGTCTTGTAAGGTAGACACCATTGTCTCTACCACCAAAGTCAAGAACAGAATTTTTCAGCCTCTGGATAAGGCCTCCATGCACCTATTCTAATCCCTGCCTCCTCCCTGTCCAAGGAAATAATTCTGACATATGTGGTCATCATTTCTTTTTATTTCTCGATACGCCCACGTCTATTAGTTTCCTACAGCTGCCATAATTTGTTATGGTACCTTACGCAACAGAAGTTTGCTCTCCCAGTTTGAGAGTCCAGAAGCTTAAACTCAAAATGTTGGCAGGGTTGGTTTCTCCCAAAAGCTGCAAGGGAGAATTCACTCGACCCTCTCTCCTTGCCTCTGGGGGCTGCTGGCACTCACTGGAATTGCTTGGCCTGGAGCTGCCCTCCCATCTCCGCCTCTGTGCTCACAGGGCCTTTTCTTCTTTGTCTGTGTGCCTGAAATCTCCCTCTCCTCTCATTAGAACACTAGTCATTGACGTAGGACCCACTCCAAGCCCAAGATGATGTTATGCCAACATTTTTAACTTAATTATACCTGTAAAGATCTTATATTCAAATCATGTCATATCCACAGATACTAAGGGGTGACAATTTAGATATATCCTTTTCAGTTCAGTTCAGTCACTCGGTCGTGTCTGACTCTTTGAGACTCCATGAACCGCAGCACACCAGGCCTCCCTGTCCATCACCAACTCCCGGACTTGACCCAAACTCATGTCCATTGAGTCGGTGATGCCATCTAACCATCTCATCCTCCGTCATCCCCTTCTCCTCCTGCCCTCTATCTTTCCCAGCATCAGGGTCTTTTCCAATGAATCAACTCTTCGCATCAGGTGGCCAAAGTATTGGGATTTCAGCTTCAACACCAGTCCTCCCAATGAACACCCAGGGCTGATCTCCTTCAGGATGGACTGGTTGGATCTCCTTGCAGTCCAAGGGACTCTCAAGAGTCTTCTCCAACACTACAGTTCAAAAGCATCAATTCTTCAGCGCTCAGCTTTCTTTATAGTCCAACTCTCACATCCATACCTGACCACTGGGAAAACCATAGCCTTGACTAGATGGACCTTTGTTGACAGAGCAATGTCTCTGCTTTTGAATATACCGTCTAGTATATATACTGTCTATATATATATAGAATATACTGGTCATAACTTTCCTTCCAAGGAGTAAACGTCTTTTAATTTCATGGCTGCAATCTGCAGTGATTTTGGAGCCCAGAAAAATAAAGTCTGACACTGTTTCCACTGTTTCCCCATCTATTTCCCATGAAGTGATGGGACCAGATATCATGATTTTATTTTTCTGAATGTTGAACTTTAAGCCAACTTTTTCACTCTTCTCTTTCACTCTCATCAAGTGACTCTTTAGTTCTTCTTCACTTTCTGCCATAAGGGTGGTGTCATCTGCATATCTGAGGTGTTGATATTTCTCAGCAATCTTGATTCCAGCTTGTGCTTCATCCAGCCCAGCATTTTTCATGATGTATTCTGCCTATAAGTTAAATAAGCAGGGTGACAATATACAGCCTTGACGTACTCCTTTTCCTATTTGGAACCAGTCTGTTGTTCCCTGTCCAGTTCTAACTGTTGCTTCCTGACCTGCATACAGGTTTCTCAAGAGGCAGGTCAGGTGGTCTGGTATGCCCATCTCTTTCAGAATTTTCCACAGTTTATTGTGATCCAGACAGTCAAAGGCTTTGGCATAGTCAAAAAAGCAGAAATAGATGTTTTTCTGGAACTCTCTTTCTTTTTTGAAAATCCAGCTGAAGTGACTTAGCAGCAGCAGCAGCAGCCGCAATCAACCATTATACCTTGTGTACACTCTTAATCTCAATAGTTTGGTATTGCTATTTATTACTTTTAATTTGTTGTCTTTAATCTCCCTCCATCCCATTCTTTCCCTTACAATTTACATGTTAAGAGCCAAGGCCATTTAATCTTTATTTTCACACAGTCTAGATACAGTTAATTGCACACCCTGAAAAAGACTCTCTTCTTGGCTAAACTTCACAAAAATAATTGTTTTTTGTTTGTTTTTGTTTTTCTTTGCTTTGGCCATACTGTGTGGCATGTGGAACTTCCCTGACCAGGGATGGAACTTGCACCCCCTGCAGTGAAAGTGTGGAATCTTAACTATTGAATCACCAGGGAAGTCCTTGATCAAATTCTAGATGGACTTCTCTGGGCCTTCTATGTCTCTGGGCTCTGTCTTTGGCTTGCCCCGTCCAGTTGGAGAAAGAATCCTCCTACCCTTGATAGGCACTCAGCCTGTTCAATCTTCAGCAAGAATTATATTAAGTGATTTTAGCATGAATCCCTTCACTCCTGATGTCTCTTCCTAATTTTTCATCCATCACACCCTTCGCCCTGTTCCTTGGCTATAAATCCCCAGTTCTTGTTTTCAGAATTGAGTTTAGTTCTATACTGAAGTATTTTGCCCTTATTGTACTTAGTCCATCAGTCGTGTCAGACTCTTTGCAACCCTGTGGACCGTAGCCCGCCAGGCTTCTCCGTCCATGGAATTCTCCAGGCCAGACTCTTGGAGTGGGTAGCCTTTCCCTTCTCCAGGTGATCTTCCCAACCCAAGGATCCAACCCAGGTTTCCTGCATTGAGGTGAATTCTTTACTCTCCAAGCCACCAGGGAAGCCCTCTTTTCCCATATTGTAATAGTTTTTAATACAATCTGATTTTACTGCTTATATGACATAATAGCAATAAAACAAACAATCCAATCAAAAAATGAGCTGAAGATCTAGACATTTCTCCAAAGAAGACATACAGATGGCCAACTGGCACATGAAAAAATGCTCAACATAGCAAATTCATAGAGAAATGCAAATTGAAACTATAATAAGGTATCATCTCACATCATTAAATTCAGTTCAGTTGCTCAGTCAGGTCCAACTCTTTGCAACCCCATGAACCGCAGCACGCCAGGCCTCCCTGTCCATCACCAACTCCCAGAGTCCTCTCAAACCCATGTCCATAGACTCAATAATGCCTTCCAACTATCTCATCCTCTGTCATCCCTTTATCCTTCTGCCCTCAATCTTTCCCAGCATCAGGGTCTTTTCCAATGAGTCGACTCTTTGCATCACGTGGCCAAAGCACTGGAGTTTTGGCTTCAGCATCAATCCTTCCAATGAGCACCCAGGACTGATCTCCCTTAGGATGGACTGGTTGGATCTCCTTGCAGTCCAAGTGATTCTCAAGAGTCTCCTCCAACACCATAGTTCAAAAGCATCAATTCTTTGGCACTCAGCTTTCTTCACAGTCCAACTCTCACATCCATACATGACCACTGGAAAAACCATAGCCTTGACTAGATGGACCTTTGTTGGCAAAGTAATGTCTCTACTTTTTAATATGCTGTCTAGTTTGGTCATAACTTTCCTTCCAAAAAGTAAGTGTCTTTTAATTTCATGGCTACAGTCACCATCTGCAGTGATTTTGGAGCCCAGAAAAATAGTTAGCCACTGTTTCCACTGTTTTCCCATCTATCTGCCATAAAGTGATGGGACTGGATGCCATGATCTTCTTTTTCTGAATGTTCAGCTTTAAGCCAACTTTTTCACTCTCCTCTTCCACTTTCATCAACAGGCTCTTTAGTTCTTCTTCACTTTCTGCCATAAGGGTGGTGTCATCTGCATATCTGAGGTTATTGACATTTCTCCTGGCAATCTTGATTCCAGCTTGTGCTTCCTCCAGCCCAGCATTTCTCATGATGTATTTTGCATATAAGTTAAATAAGCAGGGTGAAAATATACAGCCTTGAAGTACTACTTTTCCTATTTGGAACCAGTCTGTTGTTCCATGTCCAGTTCTAACTGTTGCTTCCTGACCTGCATACAGGTTTCTCAAGAGGCAGGTCAGGTAGTCTGGTATGCCCATCTCTTCCAGAATTTTCCACTTTATTGTGATCCACACAGTCAGCGGATGTTGACTGTGATCCAGTGGATGTTGGCAATTTGATCTCTGGTTCCTCTGCCTTTTCTAAAACCAGCTTGAACATTTGGAAGTTCACAGTTAATGTATTGCTGAAGCCTGGCTTGGAGAATTTTGAGCATTACTTTACTAGTGTGTGAGCTGACTGAAATTGTATGGTAGTTTGAGCATTCTTTGGCATTGCCTTTCTTTGGGATTGGAATGAAAACTGACCTTTTCCAGTCCTGTGGCCACTGTTGAGTTTTCCATATTTGCTGGCATATTGAGTGCAGCACTTTTAGGATTTGAACTAGCTCAACTGGAATTCCATCACTTCCACTAGCTTTGTTTGTAGTGATGCTTCCTAAGGCCCACTTGACTTCATATTTCAGGATGTCTGGCTCTAGGTGAGTGATCACACCATCATGATTATCTGGGTCGTGAAGTTCTTTTTTATACCATTCTTCTGTGTATTCTTGCCATCTCTTCTTAATATCTTCTGCTTCTGTTAGGTCCATACCATTTCTGTCCTTTATTGAGCCCATCTTTGCATGAAATGTTTCCTTGGTATCTCTAATTTTATTGAAGAGATCTCTAGTCTTTCCCATTTTGTTGTTTTCCTCTATTTCTTTGCATTGATCACTGAGAAGGTTTTCTTATCTCTCCTTGCTATTCTTTGGAACTCTGCATTCAAATGGGTATATCTTTCCTTTTCTCCTTTTCTTTTCACTTCCCATCTTTTCACAGCTATTTGTAAGGCCTCCTCAGACAGCCATTTTGCTTTTTTGCATTTCTTTTTCTTGGGGATGGTCTTGATTCCTGTCTCCTGTACAATGTCACGAACCTCCATCCATAGTTCATCAGGCACTCTATCAGATCCAGTCCCTTAAATCTATTTCTCACTTCCACTATAATAGTCATAAGGGATTTGATTTAGGTCATACCTGAATGATCTAGTGGTTTTCTCCACTTGCTTTAATTTCTGTCTGAACATGGCAATAAAGAGTTCATGGTCTGTGCCACAGTCAGCTCCCAGTCTTGTTTTTGCTGACTGTATAGAGCTTCTCCATCTTTGGCTGCAAAGAATATAATCAATCTGATTTCAGTGTCGACCATCTGGTGATGTCCGTGTGTAGAGTCTTCTCTTATGTTGTTGGAAGTGGGTGTTTGCTATAACCAGTGCGTTCTCTTGGCAGAACTCTATTAGCCTTTGCCCTGCTTCATTCTGTACTCCCAGGCCAAAGTTGCCTGTTACTCCTTGTGTTTCTTGACTTCCTACGTTTGCATTCCAGTCCCATATAATGGACATCATTTAAAAAGTTCACAAATAACAAATGCTGGGAAGAGTGTTGAGAGGAAACACTCCTACACTGTTGGTGAGAATATAAATTGGTACATCCATTATGGAGAACAGTATAGAGGCTCCTTTAAAAACTGAAAATAAAGTTACCAAATATTTCATCCACATATTGGGTATATATCTGGAGAAAAATATAATTTGAAAAAGATATATGCACCTCTATGTTCATAGCAGCACTATGTACAATAGCCAGGACATGGAAGCCACCTAAATGCCCATCACCAGAGGAATGAATAAAGATGTGGTATAATACACAATAGAATATTATTCAGCCATGTCATTGACAGCAACACAGATGGACTTGGAGATTTTATCTTATTATGTGAAGAAGGTGAGAGAAAGAGAAATATCATATGATATCACTTACATGTGGAATCTAAAAAATTGATACAAATGAACTTGTTTACAAGACAGAAACAGACAGATGTAGAAAACAAAGGGGAAGTGAGGGAGGGATAAATTAGAAGTTTGTGATTAACAGATACATATTACTATATATAAAATATATAAACAGCAAGGACCTATTATATAGCCTAGGGAACTATATTCAATATCTTGTAATAGCCTATAAAGGAAAGGAATCTGATAAAGAAAAAATACATATAACTGAATCACTTTTCTGTACACTGAAACTAACACATTATAAATCAAGTATATTTCAGTTTTATAAAAACTGCTACAGCAAAACAAGATTAAAAAAATGTATTTCTAGAAACACTCAAACAAAATTGATGTGGAAACAAATTCAAGACCCAAGTTCTGAGACACACAAAGTGTCAGCACTTCAATTCAGTTCAGTTCAATTCAGTCGCTCAGTTGTGTCCGACTCTTTGCGACTCCATGAATTGCAGCACGCCAGGCCTCCCTGTCCATCACCAACTCCCAGAGTTCACTCAGACTCACGTCCATCGAGTCAGTGATGCCATCCAGCCATCTCATCCTTTGTCATCCCCTTCTCCTCCTGCCCCCAATCCCTCCCAGCATCAGAGTCTTTTCCAATGAGTCAACTCTTCGCATGAGGTGGCCAAAGTATTGGAGTTTCAGCTTTAGCATCATTCCCTCCAAAGAAATCCCAGGGCTGATCTCCTTCAGAATGGACTGGCTGGATCTCCTTGCAGTCCAAGGGACTCTCAAGAGTCTTCTCCAACACCACAGTTCAAAAGCATCAATTCTTCGGCACTCAGCTTTCTTAACAGTCCAACTCTCACATCCATACATGACCACAGGAAAAACCATAGCCTTGACTAGACGAACCTTTGTTAGCAAAGTAATGTCTCTGCTTTTGAATATGCTATCTAGGTTGCTCATAACTTTCCTTCCAAGGAGTAAGCGTCTTTTAATTTCATGGCTGCAGTCACCATCTGTAGTGATTTTTGAGCCCAGAAAAATAAAGTCTGACACTGTTTCCACTGTTTTCCCATCTAGCACTTACATAAGACAAAATGGAAGGAAGGTAACTGGGCTTTAGACAGCCTTGAAAACAGAATTCAAAACCACTTAGGGTGCTCACTGGAAAGCAGAAACCATAACAAGCCAATCTGAACAGCTGTCAAACTAGAAGTGATTTCTATGGAATCCAATTCATTATGGAATCTCTGCAGCAAAAGCAGACAGTTTCTTAATACCAACCACAAGAAAAAAGAGGAAATGTAGAGGAAATATATAAAGTAAATGAGACAAAGAGATAAATCAACCTATGGCATAGCTGGAAACGTTTTGGAATCCAATTCAAATAAATAAACTAAAATTTAAAAAGAAAAAATACAGCCAATGAAATATGAACTATAAATGGATAGTTAATTGCATTAAATAATTACTATAGATTTGTGATAATAATACTGTGGTTATGCTATCTAAAGTAGCCCTCATTTTCTAGAGATACATATGAAATCTTTAGAGGTAAATTGTTATGATATTTGGTATTTACTTCAAAATAATCCCCTTTATGGGAGTACAGATAAAGGAAGGGTGTCCATGTAATGATCATTTTTGAAGGTGGGTATGTTGGCTTCCTTATGGTATTCTCTATAACCTCAGATATGCAGATGACACCGCCCTTATGGCAGAAAGTGAAGAGGAACTCAAAAGCCTCTTGATGAAAGTGAAAATGAAGAGTTAAAAAGTTGGCTTAAAGCTCAACATTCAGAAAACAAAGATCATGGCATCTGGTCCCACCACTTCATGGGAAATAGATGGGGAAACAGTGGAAACAGTGTCAGACTTTATTTTTCTGGGCTCAAAAATCACTACAGATGGTGACTGCAGCCATGAAATTAAAAGACGCTTACTCCTTGGAAGGAAAGTTATGAGCAACCTAGATAGCATATTGAAAAGCAGAGACATTACTTTGCTAACAAAGGTTCGTCTAGTCAAGGCTATGGTTTTTCCTGTGGTCATGTATGGATGTGAGAGTTGGACTGTGAAGAAAGCTGAGTGCCGAAGAATTGATGCTTTTGAACTGTGGTATTGGAGAAGACTCTTGAGAGTGCCTTGGACTGCAAGGAGATCCAGCCCTTCTGAAGGAGATTCTGAAGGAATTCTGAAGGAGATCAGCCCTGGGATTTCTTTGGAGGGAATGATGCTAAAGCTGAAACTCCAATACTTTGGCCACCTCATGCGAAGAGTTGACTCATTGGAAAAGACTCTGATGCTGGGAGGGATTGGGGGCAGGAGGAGAAGGGGACGACAGAGGATGAGATGGCTGGATGGCATCACTGACTCGATGGACGTGAGTCTGAGTGAACTCTGGGAGTTGGTGATGGACAGGGAGGCCTGGCGTGCTGCGATTCATGGGGTCGCAAAGAGTTGGATGACTGAGTGACTGATCTGATCTGATCTGATACCATAGGTTTAGTTCTAACCCCATCCATGCTGAAGAACTCAATTCAAAAGAAGTATCAGAAAGCACCAGAAAAAGAAAAAAAAGACCAAGTTTTGTGGATGAAAATGAGATAGGAAAAGTTTTGCGGTATGATGAACTCTGTGCATCCCTCATGATAGAGCTTGAGGAGTAAAGCTAACCCTCAGGCAGCGAGCCGAATATCTCACATGAGTCTTTCTTGTCCACTTTCTAAGTTGAGATCTTCAGTTCTCTGAGCACTAGTTTCCTGCTCTCCCGCTGAGTTGGATCCAAGATTCAGTGTGGGGATTTATGTAAGCAAGTGTGCTTTGTCAACTGTAAAGCCAGCATTTTCCATCAAAGCAAAGGACTGCGGTGCCTGGCACATAATGGGCAATTAATAAATCTGACTCCAGTGCTGGAGCTCTGGGCCATTAGAGTTTAAAGGCAAACATGAGACAACTCTGGCATCAGGATTTTCTCCTGTATTGAACTTCAAACGCTCCTTCCACACTAAAGACTCAGCAATTTTCACTCTCCAGTTCCAAGGCCAAGAAGAAATCAGGTTGTAAATCGGCCTTTAGACTTTTCTGGTTTCATTTCAACTTTTGTTTGAAATATTGGTTTTAAAGAAGAAAAATTGCTTCCAGTACTTTTAATGTAAAAGCAGATTAAAATTTCAGGTTCATCATTTTCAAAGTCGACCAAGGGCAAATTAACCTTAGCTGTCTACACCTTGGTGTCTTCATCTGAATAACAGGCATGACAATACCTCCTTCTTTGGATGGTTGTAAGGATTAAATGAACTTAAATTTTGTATATAAACTTATACACATTTTGTATATGAATACAACTTCATATAAACAGGAACAATTAATACAGAATTAAAACCTTCATAATTATTTAAAGGGATTTGGTCATCCAGGTGTTTATGTCACTGTGGAATGCCCTGTCAATCAGAGTCACTTGCTCCTGCTAAAGGTCTGACCCATTTCCTCAAGACAACAAACTTACATTTCCCACTTTCCCTCCAACCACCACCTACCAGTAAAACAAAAACACAGAACAATTTACAATTGAGATGAAATTTTAGAACATTAAATTTGTGTAAGTGATGAGAGGAATCTGTCACTTTCTTGCAACTGTGTACTTCACGGAGATTTCCAAACCTGAGAGCATTTTCATTGTTGTGTTTTTAATTTGGAATTATGAGAAAAGCTTCCCAGGTGGTACTATTGGTAAATAATCCACTTGCCAATGCAGGAGACATAAAAAATGTGGGTTTGATTCCTGGGTTGGGAAGATGCCCTGGAGGAGGGCATGGCAACCCACTCCAGTAATTCTTGCCTGGAGAATCCCATGGACAGAGGAGTCCATAGGGTCGGACATGACTGGAGTGACTTAGCATTTGCTCTCCGTCAGATGACCTGGCAAATGGTTGAATAAACAATTGCAATAATAATCATGATAAAGTTACCATTAGTACTATTTTTATTGTTAATAATCATGCTGGGTAATTTCACTGAGCTCTTTTCTCAAATGTGTTGTGGTCTGGATTGGACTAGTCAATGCTTTAGGCTGAGGATAGGAAATACACACTATATACACGAGAGAAAAGAAATATTGTTAGTGCTCCTTTGGGGGCAGTATCTTAGAATGCTGCATCTTCCCCAATCCTTCCTCCACCATAAGGAGGAAAATAGATTGGGATTAGAAACACTGCCTCAAATTCTTTAGCCACTGAAAACTCATGACTGTAGTAGTAAATATCACAAATAGTTTGCAAATGTTTACAGCATACTTTCATTTACATTAATTATTTGGCCATTTATAACACACCTCTTCCCAGTAGTCTTAGTATCTCATATGGCCACAATTCTCAAGTTTGAGAATTGTGTTTCAGCTTTCTGCAGAAAAAAAAAAAAGGCTATTTATGAATAGCAACATAGAGATCATTGCTTCCCCCTTTTCAGGCTTAGAATACAGCAATAAACCACAAGATATTTCTCACACCCTTAAAGAAAGCAGCTTATTTCAGTATTGAGCATCACTTCCCTTTTAATGTTTCACTGATTCTTCCAAGATATTTCATTTTCCCTGATCCATTTCTGATTACAGCCAAGAAGCAAGCCATCTCATAGACTCCAGCTTCTCACAAGCTTCTCATACATTGAGACCCCCATTATGCACAGGTGTTTTCATCCACACATCATGGAAAAATCAGGTGAGAACCATAAAACCAAGATTCTGCCACAGTGCACATAGCCTGGGATTCTCAAACTACAGGGCCAGAGCTGGGCTGCAAGGAGAAGGGGGTTGGTTCCCTGGGCTCCTCGGAGAAGATAGTTAAATTCTGAGGATGCTGAGGGCAAGCTTGAGGCTGATCACTTCATTTCTGATCTCTGCAAAGCTCTAATGGGCCTGATCGTCTTCCCCAGAAGACAGCCTATTCCAATCTGCAGCCTGGTGTCTCACACATCTTCCAGGAGGGAACCTATGAAGCAGAACGACTATAAAATAAACAGTATCCCAGAAATTTAATATGCTTGGTTCATTTATTCATCACACACCAGAGGAAGTCAAAAGATAGCTACTTTCTCTTCTGATCATTATTTTTTTGTTGTCATTTGCAAGCAAACCTACAATACTCAAAACAAAAATTATCTCCTAATAAATATTCTCTCTCTGAAATCAGCTTTTTTAAAAAAATTATTTATCAGAGTATAGTTGTTTTATAATATTGCGCTAGCTTCTGTTATACAATGAAGTGAATCAGCTATGTATATACCTATATCCCCTTCCTCTTAGATATTCTTCCCTACCATCACAACCATCTGTCACTGGAGAGCACCAAGCTGAGCTCCTTGTGCTATATAGCAGGTTCCCACTAGCTATCTACTTTACACAGGGTAGTGTATAAATGTCAATCCCCATCTCCCAATTCATCCCACCCCCTTGTCCCATCTTCATGTCCATGCATCCATTCTCTACATCTGCTTCTCTATTCCTACCCTGAAAATAGGTTCACCTGTACCATTTTTCTAGATCCCATATACATGTGTTAATATATGATATTTGTTTTACTCTTTCTGACATCACTCTGTATGACAGACTAGGTCCATCCACATCTCTAACCAATGAGTCAACTGTGCAACCAAAATATCCACTGATAAATGGATAAAGAAGATGTGGTACTTATATTCAATGGAATATTATTCAGCTATAAAATGAAATCAGCTTTTGATGAGTGTTCCTAACCCTGCTCAGTTTAGTGGATGAAGTGGGTCACGTGATCCAGTCTTGCCACTTGCTTAGATCAGAGTTTGATCTACATGACTCACATCTCATCTAGTTTTACATCACCCATTCCCATAGCTCCGGATACTCAGGAAGCATACTCATTGGAGAGGGTCATGGAAAATAATAGCAATTGTCTTGCCTCCACTATCTACAATGACTGGTGAGCCATTAGGTGAGATTTGTTTTCATAAGCCAGGCTCTTGGGACACTAGAACTGCATTGCTTCTATGCAGAGTCACAAACACTCTGAGTTGCTCCAGACACCGGCGAGTAAGTCTGGATGGATGGATCAGTGAGTATGAACCCCCTGTATTCTCCATATTCCCCATGCAATCCATCCTCACCCCCAGTACAGAGAAAACAATTCACAGCGCTTGCCCTGGTCACAGCTGGGATGCAGAAACAGATTCCACAATCCTGCCTTACAGACATAATGTAACTGGCAAAATATGTACCCCTTCTAAACAAACAAGGCTGTGGGTGAGGAGAGCTGTCTTCTTCTATGGAAGTGAGCACTTCGTCATGACTCCTGCAGACCTCGATGAAGTCAGAGGGATGGAGGATGAGTTTTCACTGCAGGCCAGCTCCCGTCCAAGAGCAAATTCTTCCTTAAGAGAGCTAATGCCCTGTTCATTACCCTTGTAACCTGAGAGAAAACCAACACCCCAACAGCCTACAATCTTACTAGCAAATCTACTGATTCATTAGTAGGATATGGACCACTTCTTATACCAAATGCCTTACCTCTCTGTAGCCATTTTCACTGAAACAATCATGATTCACTTGGTTGGATCTTTCATTTTCCCTTAATGAAATGAATCCTTTCTTAACTTAATCAGGATATTCCTGATCTTTATCTCTTAAGCCTACCATTCTGAGGGTGTCAAAGAAGTTAGTAGAAATCAGAAGGGGCAGCAGAGGATGAGATGGGCATCACTGGCTCTATGGACATGAATTTGAGCAAACTCTAGGAGACAGTGTGGGACAGAGAAGTTTGGCATACTGCAGTTCATGAGGTTGTAGAGTCAGACACAACTTAGTGACTGAACAACAACAGTAAAGAGAGCTGTGATGTTGTCATTTTAAAACAGCATATCCCAGACTTCCCTGGCAGTCCAGTGGTTAAGACTTTGTGTTCCAATGCAGGGGGTGAAGGTTCAATCCCTGGCTGGGAAGCTAAGATCTCGCATGCCTTGAGGCCAAAAAACCTAAACATAAAACAGAAACAATATTGTACAAATTCAACAAAGACTTTAAAAGTGGTCCACATCAAAAACAAACAAACAAAAAAAAACTTTTAAACAGCATATCCAAAAGGGAACATCTCCAAGCTCTGTTCAGAATTAAGAGTGTAGGAGAAGTTCTCTTTACCAGTCCTCACTGCTTCACCAGAATCATAAGCCAGACTCATCTTCTGCTCTGTTTAATACACTGACTGAGGCCGTGGCACCTAAACATATAAGGTTCAGGTGTCTGTGTGTTAGTCACTCAGTTGTGTCCAACTCTTTGGGACCCAGTGGACTGTAGCTGACCAGATTTCTCTGTCCATGGAATTTTCCAGGCAAAAATACTGGAGTGGGTAACCATTCCCTTCTCCAGGGGATCTTCCCAACCCAGGGATTGAACCCATGTCTCCTGCATTGCAGGCAGATTCTTTATCATCTGAGCCACCAGGGAAGCACAAAACACATAAGCACGTGGCTTTAAATTGTTCATGGATTTCTCCTCCTACAAACTGGAAAGAGAGCATGCCAAAAATTAGCAGTACTTGCTCCCAAACCTGATTGTGCTAATTGTTTGTCTTAGTATAATTATATAATTTAAGTACATTTAAGAAACTTGAGGGCTTCCCAAGTAGCTCAGATGGTAAAGAATCTGCCTGCAGTGCAAGAAATCTAGGTTTGATCCCTGGGTCTAAAACCAAAGAGTCATGTTTCTAGGAAAGTGACACTGAGCGTTTTATAATGAATCAATAAATATGACTCTCTAAAGCAGTGCTGACCAATAGAAATATCATGCAAACCACATATGTAAGTTTACATTTTCTTACAGTCACATCTTAAAAGAATGAGTAAAATTCATTTTAATATGTTTTATTTAACCCAATATATCCAGACCATTTTCATTTCAACCTATAATTGTATAAAATTATTGTTGTTGTTCAGTCATGAAGCCATGTCCAACTCTGCGATCCCATGGACTGCAGCATTCTAGGCTTTCCTGTCCTTCACTATCTCCTGGAGTTTACTCAAACTCATGTCCACTGAGTCAATGATGCTATCCAACCATCTCATCCTCTGTCACCCCCTTCTTCTTTTCCCCTCAATCTTCCCCAGTATCAGGGTCTTTTCCAATGAGTCAGCTCTTCACATCAAGTGACCAAAGTATTGGAGCTTCTGCTTCAGCATCAGTCTTTCCAATGAATATTCAGAGTTAATTTCCTTTAGGATGGACTGGGGCAGTGACCAAAACCATCCCAAGGAGAAAATAAAATTATTAATAAGCTATTTTGTGCTCTTTTTTGGTACTTAGTCTTGGAACTCCAGTGTCTATCCCATGCTTCTGGCATATCTTCCTTCTAATCAACCACACTTCAAGTGCTCAGTGGCTGCCTGTGTCAAGAGTCTGGTCTACTGGACCAGACTTGGAAAAATCCCAATTCAATGACTAGAGACAACTATTACAGACTGGGGAGGATTCTTCATAGTTACTGAACTCAGATTTACAGCAAGTATCTGTAAGCTCTCCGTCCATACTAAAAAACCCGACATTGGAAATTTGAAATTTTTCATTATGAGTAGGATGAATGCAAGAAAGAAAACCAGGGACTCAAATCAGTGAAAACATATTCAAAAAAGCGTCTTTGGTGCCACATCAAAAGACTTGGCAAATGAATTTGAGTAAAATGGTGAATGGTATACAAATAGGATTTTTAAAATAATTGTTCATGCTGCTGCTGCTGTTGCTGCTGCTGCTAAGTCTCTTCAGTTGTGTCCGACTCTGTGCGACCCCGTAGATGGCAGCCCACCAGGCTCCCCTGTCCCTGGGATTCTCCAGGCAAGAACACTGGAGTGGGTTGCCATTTCCTTCTCCAATGCATGAAAGTGAAAGTGAAGACACTCAGTCATGTCCCACTCTTAGCGACCCCATGGACTGCAGCCTACCAGGTTCCTCCATCCATGGGATTTTCCAGGCAAGAGTACTGGAGTGGGGTGCCATTGCCTTCTCCGAATTGTTCATGCTAACCCATATTTTAAAAATTGACTTTTATTAACAGTTGCTTGCAGTTTGCTGATTTCTCTTGATCAAGTTGTAAATTTTTATTACAAATTTAAAATTAGGTTCTTAAAAATCTTAACTTGATATGAAACAATTTAAAAATCTTTAAAAGTGGATGTTGACAAACCAGCCTTTTAATAAATAAAAATATAATAATAATAAATATTATGTTGTGTCAGTAATAAAGAAGGTTCTAGTTATCCATTCTAATGGGCAAAAAAGTAAGCACTTGGGGTCTTCAACCCCAATCTTCTGCACCTTTCTTATTGCTGGAATTTCATATTCATTTCTTCTTGTTATATGGCTAGACAGGAAGATGGTAGAAATGAGAAACTGGCATTGTTTCAGCATTACCCTGCCAAGCCTCACATGGAGGAATTCTCAGCTGCTTTTGTCTCCTTGACATGTGATGTTTTGGGCTTCCACAGCATCCACATCTGTAATTGAAAAGGCGGGGGTACCACGCCTGAGGTGCCTTTGGGTCTCCTCTCTTTCACTGTCCTTACCTTGTTCCTTACAGTCCTCTCCGCCTGCCCTGGGTGAGGAGGGCTCCTAGGGAGCCTGATCTGTCTCACGGGTCCACCTTGCCCTCCAGCAGCCTGTAGGTCAGCACCTTCTCTCTTCTCCGTGTCAGGAGGGCTGAAGCCCTTTGGGAGCCTCTCCCATCCCTCACTCTTCTCCCCACTCTGCTCTCACAATTGTAGTCCTTCTGCAGGTAATCGTAAGGAGGACCCTGCCACGTGGGTGGCTCTATGATGGTTCCGGTCTGCTACTTATTTACTGCCCAGACCAGAGCCACGGTGGGAACATGTGCTACCTCCACACGCTCTACTCCTTTACCACCAAATTCCAAGACCTCTCCATTTCCTAACTGTGAAGGTCCTTCCTGGGGATATTCTCTTCAGGGCAGTTGGTGTACAAAAATGTATCATCCTTAATGCCATTCCTGTTGATAAAACCATAACCATTTCTTCCTGTTGTTTAGTGGGGTCCATTCTTTGGCACCCCATGCACTGTAACCCTTCAGGCTCTTCTATCCATGAGATTTCCCAGGCAAGAATACTGGAATGGGTTGCCATTTCTTTCTCCAGGGGATTTTCCCCACCCAGGGATCCAACCCTGGGCTCCTGAATTGGCAGGTGGATTCTTTACCACTGAGACACCAGGGAAGCCTGTAACATTGAACCATTTTACTGTTTCTAAAACATTTGTTGTGAAGATCTCTTTGTTCCCACTGGCAGGTACCACCAGTATGAGGTCACCTGCTGCTGCTGCCCAGCTGTGATTTCTTCCAAGGGTGTGATGGTAACCAGACCAGTGGTAGCAGTGGGGCTGCTCAAAGCCCTCTGGGGTCTACTCCTACCTTTTTCTGATTAACCAAATAACTGGTTAGCAATCACATTGGATAAAAGGGCTTCTGTTATACTTGGAGTGCCTTCAAACTAATTCATTTCGATTGAATTCAACACTATAATTCAACACATATTTACTAAGCATCTCCTATTTGTGAAACTCTCATTGTCACTGACTGCAAGGATTACCAGGCTTAGGAGAAAGCATGAGACAAACAATAAAAATAATTACATAGAGCAAGTAACAAAAGATAGATCATGTTTGGTTAAATAATCAGAAAAATGTTTCATGAAAAAAATGACATTTGAAATAAGCCTTGAAGGATGTGTCAGTTTTCATCACAAAGAAGAATGGATGTTCATGATAGAGATTACAGTATTTTTCTGATTGACAATTTTCCTCTCAATATTGTCAGTACCAACAACTTCCACTGGGGGTTAGATATTATCTTTTTCTCTCCCCGAAAGCTTACCTGGTGGCTCAGAGGGCTTCCCTGGTGGCTCAGAAGGTAAAGAATCTGCCTACAATGCAGGAGACCTGGGTTCGATCCCTGGGTTGGGAAGATTCCCTGGAGGAGGGCACCGCAACCCACTTCAGTGTTCTTGCCTGGAGAATCCCCATGGATCCTGGAATCCCCAGAGGATCCTGGTGGGCTACAGTCAATGGAGTCACAAAGAGTCAAACACAACTGAGCAAGCTAGCACAGCACAGCACAACCTGAAACCGAGCTATGGGACGGAGGGGACAATGTGCTTTGGTAGACTGAAAGTCATTGTCATTTATCAACTCCTGCTTTCAAGGGCAGAAATGACAAATGTGATGCTGAGCCACTCTTTCTTGTCCAGATAAAATATGCTCTAGAAATTGACAAGATGCACACCCACCATTGTCCTCTTTGCTGGCCATCGATACATCAACTCTTCAGTTCAGTCACTCAGTCGTGTCCGACTCCCTGCGACCCCATGAATCTCAGCACACCAGGCCTCTCTGTCCATCACCATCTCCCGGAGTTTACTCAAACTCACATCCATCTTACCAAGTGATAAAAGCCCACAACTGCCAGTGTCAAGATATTGATTTCTCTTGTAGCCAGCAGTAGTTGATGTTGTGCGCACATGTGTGTACACACACACACACACACACACACACACACACACTCACCCCAGAATACACTTTACAGCTTTACATCCAAGTGAATTAAATATATTCCTTTTGGAAAAAGTATTTTCATTTTCCAGGACAAGAGATTTTTCATCCTCTGATTAGAAGTAACTCAAGTAAAACTTTATCAAATTGCTTATAAGGAGACACAACCACCTCAGCTCCACAATTACAAAAAAGTTTTGATTAGTACTATTCATGCTACGTTTCTCAACTCTCTATACTTGCCATGAAAAGGTTAAGTTCCTTTTCTCCAAGAAGAATGGGTAAGCCATTCACAGTATATAGTACAGATACTAAGAAACAAGCATTATATTCTTTGCAAATCCAATTGTATATACCTTTCAAGGTTGTCCATTGTTTTGAGTTATGTTGTCCAACTCTCCTCCATTAGGGTGGATAATGGAGCATGAACTATATTTGGCAAGATCTATGATCTAGGAGTAGACCAAGCCCTAAGCAAAATTATGAAGCAGGAAAAAATATGTCTTCAATATCCTTGGATCTCTTTTTTGAACCATTTCCTTACCTGGCTGCCAAATCTTCCCTCTCTGTGGCCTCTTTCAGATCTTCGCTCTTGAATAATATCCTACAATCAAGATCTTTCTTGTCTTATTCTGTGCTATCAACAGTTATTAATATGTATATGTATCCTGTATTCTATTCCTTAAAAGACTCTGTTCATGAATATTAAAACAAAGAGAGTTTCCTTGATGATAATTTAAGGTGTATGGCTGGCCAAAGAGATTGTTCCTATCCTTCAAATCACATCCTCTCCTATCATACTCAAGGTATTGTGCAACTAAGGAAAAATATATCAAAATGCCTGGTGAACCACAAGCAGCTCCATAAATGAAAGGATTATTACTACAGGTGTCTCAACAAGTAGAGGTTTGCTATGAAACCTTCTGTAAAAACTGAAATGATGAACACTGGGGTACACGTGAACCCCAATGTTAATTGCAGCACTGTTTATAATAGCCAGGACATGGAAGCAACCTAGATGTCCATCAGCAGATGAATGGATAAGAAAGCTGTGGTACATATACACAATTGAGTATTACTCAGCCATTAAAAAGAATACATTTGGATCAGTTCTAATGAGGTGGATGAAACTGGAGCCTATTATACAGAGTGAAGTAAGCCAGAAAGAAAAACACCAATATACTAACGCATATATATGGAATTTAGAAAGATGGTAATGACAACCCTGTATGAGACACAGATGTATAGAACAGTCTTTTGGACTCTGTGCGGGGGGGTGATGATTTGGGAGAATGGCATTAAAACATGTATAATATCATATAAGAAATGAATTGCCAGTCCAGGTTCAATGCAGGATACAGGAAGCTTGGGGCTGGTGCACTGGGATGACCCAGAGGGATGGTATGGGGAGGGAAGTGGGAGAGGAGTTCAGGATGGGGAACACGTGTACACCCATGGCGGATGCGTGTTGATGTATGGCAAAACCAATACAATATTGTAAAGTAAAAAAAATAATAATAAATAAATTAATTAAAAAAAAAAGAAAAAGAAAACTAAAATGATGTATAGCAAAGAAGCAATTACCTTAGGACGCATCTTGCAAGATAAAGCACAAGACTCTCACAGACATGGGTCAAAGCTCTGGCAGCTGGATCTTGAGATACTGAGTGAAGTTGCCATGAAGTTGCCACTCTCATGGCTGGGGTGGGCGTGCACGCATGCACCGTCGTGTGGGCAGGAATAATGACGCAGGTTGCCATTTCCCACTCCAGGGGCTCTTCCCCACCCAGGGATCAAACCTTCATCTCCTGCGTGTCTCTTTCATCACAAGCAGACTTCATCGCTGAGCCACCTGGGAAATCACATCCATAACCACTCAGTGCAAAACAAACATTGAATGCTGCTTTCATTTTCTGCCTTTTTAACAAAAGCAAAACCACTTTAGATTTCTTTCGGTTACCAAAAACAGGTACTAACGTAGGTCTTCCCTAACAGCAAAGTAGTATAAAGCAAACTTTTCAAAAAGTAGGACTTACTTATATCATTAGTATTTCTCTGTCTGCGTAAAGGGTCAGTACCGTACTGGAGCAGGCTGGTAGTGGCTTGCAGTGGCAAACTATGTATATTTCTTGCCCCAGCTCCACAATCAGTGACATCAGGTTGGTAGTTTGAAATCAACTATTATTTACATGGTAGGATATTTACACCATGATAATTGGCAAATACTATTTACCAGAGCTTCCTCCTGCAACCCACGGAGAACCAATTTACTAGTGTGCCCCTGCATGAGGTCAAATTTTTTTATCTTATGGCCCATTGAATTATGCTGTCTTCCTGATGAGTCCTCTTGATTATGCTTCCTCCTTTGCCAATACGACATCAAAGAATTTGATGGCACAGATACATATCTCAACTAACTGTAACAACTAGCCTTGCCATGTCTTTCCTGCTTACTGGTATATTCCAGCACCTACATTGCCT